>NW_026020032.1:952715-1552715 GCF_900185275.1 Solanum verrucosum
CAGTTATAACCTGCAGAAGTTGAAATACCTTCATTAAGAATTATCCAAGAAGCTGAATTGAGTGATGCTGAATGGGTTTCGCAAACGGATCGATCAGTTAACATTGATTGATGAGAAGAGAATGGTCGCTGTTTGTCATGGACAACTATATCAACAGAGAATGATTCGTGCTTTCCGCAAGAAGGTAAGAGCCAGAATGTTTAAGGTTGGTCAGTTGGTCCTTAAACGTATTTTTCTCATCAGGATGAGTACAAAGGGAAATTTGCACCAAATTGGCAAAGACCCTACATGGTTCGTAAAGTTTTATCTAGAGGTGCCTTAGTCCTGTCAGAGATGGATGACACCGAATGGCCGAAATCGATCAATTCAGATGCTGTCAAGAGATACTATGTGTGAATCTTCAGCTTGTACTTCTGTTATTTCTTTGTAATCGTTCTACTTGCTTGTAATCACATTATTTAGAATCTATCCCTATGTAATGAACTACGTCTGACCTGAATTCTCAAGAATGAGATACGTAGGCGGCCTATGTCGGCCTCAGTCACCCATTATCCCCTTTAAATATTTCTTTGTATTTGAACTACGTTCGACCTGAATTCTCAAGAATGAGATACGTAGGCGGCCTATGTCGGCCTCGGTCGGGTTTCTTTGTAATTTTTCTTATTTTTGTTAATCCTCGAGGGGGAACTACGTTTGACCTGATTCCTACCTCAACGGAATACATAGGCGCCACAAGCGCTCGGTCATATTTCTCATAGGATTTCTGTTTCTCTTTACAATAGAAACTGAGACAAAATTTTGGAGAGAGACTCAAAAATTCTCAAAAAGAAGATCTCTCCAACAAAGTTGAGACTGAAGTTACTTTGAGATTTGCAACTGGGACAGGATTTTTGAGAAAATCTCAAAAATTTCGTGATTTGCTTACCAACAGTTCGAGATAAGTCAAGACAGTTAACTTGGACAGAAATTTTTGAGGATGACCTCAGAAATTTCAATAATGTTCAGCAAGAGTTTTAGAGCAACTTTGAATACTTCCCAACAAGTGATCAGACAGATCTCAAAACACCAACTCCGAATGACGTCCAATAAACTTGACGTGACATGACACTTGGCAGTGAGTTTTTCCAAACATTACTTTTGAAAATCTATTTTCCTTAAAAACTTTTCCTTCATGTTTCAATTATATTTGAAAAAAAATAATATTTTGTTTTATCTATCAAGAAGCGGGAGATCGGAGAAATCAACCGAAGATAGCAAGACAAAGAGCAAACAACCGAAGAGATCGACACAGATCAGTTTATTTTCTTTAAACTAACAATTTTTCTGTGGACGCAGGTCTATAAGCTTGCCTCAAGATTAACATATCCCATCCTTCAATGAATATGGATAAGTCAAAGGGGCAAAGAGCTCCCCAAAATTGACAATTTTTTTGTGGATGCAGGAAATATTTTATGCTGCTTATATCAAAGATTTTGGAATATGAATAACATTATTTCATTCAATTCCTAACAAGATGAAGTCCATAATGAACATGCAATTATGTTCAGAGATGGAACAAATGAAAACCTTGAAGAGAGAAATATTATTACTTTTCAGCAACTAAAAATACCTAAAAGATATTCATTTGCATTATATTATCAGATATGATAATATTCTTACCCTGAAAGTTATTTATATATATTGTCGATTGAGACGATATCATTACCCGGAGAGTCATTTATATCGTATTGTCAAATGAGATGATACCACTACTCCGAGGATCATTTTTATTGAATTGTCGATTCAGACGATATCGCCACCCGAAATATACTCGAAAGATCACATATGTTGTCTTTTGAAGCATTATCTTCATTCGGTACCAGGGATGGCATCATTAGAAATGAGAGTCATGCATCGCAAGAGAAGATTCATGCATTGCAAGAGAAGAGTCATGCATCGCAAGAGAAGATTCTTGCACCATGGAAAAGAAGTCATGCCTCGTGGGAAGGAGATTCATACATAGCAAGAGAAGGATTCGTGCATCGCGGAAAAAGAGATTTATGCATTGCAAGAAGAAGAAAACCATGCATAACAAGAGAAAAATTCATGCATCGCGAGAAAGAAATCATGCATTGCAAGAGAAAGAAATCGTGCATTGCAAGAGGAAGAAGTCATGCATTGCAAGAGAAGATTCATGCATCGCGGGAAAAGATTCATGCATTGCGAGAAAAGAGATTTATGTATTGCAAGAAAAGATTCATGCATCGTAGGAAAGGAATTTCTACATCATAAGAGAAGGATTCATGCATAGCATGAGAACGAGTTATGCATCGGAAGAGAAAGATTTGCCCATCACAAGAGAACCGTTAACATATTACATCAGCTTATTTTATTGCTTTGACATTCAAAGGAAGAGTACATTGAAGATTATATTGCGAATATGAGACACAAGCTTTATTTGCTTCACGTCAAACCCAGTAGAATTGACGTCAAATGATCAAGGAGAACAATTAAGTGTCAACACGGTAAAAAACACAGTCTCCCATTTGAATTGCATTTTTATACTAATGAATTTTATCTCAGTCTTAGTCGAGAGCATCCGAAATGATGAATTCTCCAAAACAAACCACATGTGCGGACGACATCAAAAGAATACAGCACAACGTGGAACTTTTTCTTAGCAACGAACTGGGACATAGTCCAAAGAGGAGTGTCAAACTCTTAGGACGCGAGCAGAGAAGCGACTTCCACCACAATCAAACCACACCCCTATCAGAAGGCATGTGGGTTTTTCTTAGATTTATCAGTTCCTGTTTTGCATTCGAAAAATTTTGGGTTCACCGAAAACAATTTTCCAATCTAAGTGACAATGTACCAAGAGTTTTGGAAATTATGTCCGTGTAAGTTCTTACTTATGGATGTGAAGAGCTCCGCTTCATGGTTAAGAGGTCGCAAACCTTCTTTTCATACTCAACTTACTTTGTCATTTTCCAGAACTAAAGGTTATCTTGCATAATAGATTTCATTTTCAACCGATAGAGTCGAACTACAAGTGGCCTGAATTCTCATATAGCCTGAGATATGTAGGAAATCCACTTTCGGGGTTCGGCCATAATTCCTAAAGTTCGTACCAAATCCCTTTTTCAAAAAATAATATGAGGATGTGGTCGGTCAAAATTGGATTAGTCAATTTCATTTTCCTCGGATTTCTTGCATCAATCCAAGTAAAACGAGGGACAGTTGTTGACACCCAATTTCGACCCTCCCCGATGTAAATTAATTATCGAGCTTCTTAAATTCCAAACGAGTTGAAATAATTGACTTTATAAAATTCAATATATTTTTCAAGTTAGTTTAGAGTAATTTTGTCATTCTTATAATTTTTGAATAATATATATGTTTTACATAATTATGTATATATCAATTAGTATATTTTATAAATATTTGAAAATCATATTCAAAAGATTTCTACTTCGTTAAAATAAACATTTTATTAATTTAGTTTAGTAGTATTTATAGTTATAATTTTGAGTTATTTAAATTGATTAATTTATAATTAAGTTGATTATTTTATTTCGTTAAGACTAAGAGGCTCCTTAATTAATTTATATAAATTCGTCTTATATAACTTTTAGCCGTTTCACCCACTCAATTTTGATTCGATAAGGTTTTGGCCTCAATTAGTTGATATTTTAATTGTGATGGTAGCCATTTCACTTCAACCCACCAGAAGAATCTATTTTGGACTCTTTTCTATTTTCCCAGGAGCCCAACACGTGAATCTGCCCATTTTCTCCAATCCAGCCCAACATACAATATTCCCCCATTTATGATACAAATACAAACAACATGCCAAAACAACCCAGACGACCCCACAACATCAAATTATACCCGACCCTAGCTTTCTTTCTTTTCACGCGAATTCAGAAATTGTGAGAAACCAGACGCGTGAATGACTCAAACGTTCTCAAACGTTAACGGAGTAGCGCGTACGATTCCACTCTCAGAGACAACAACAATACACAACAACCACCGTCAAAATACACAAAAATCACACGACATCTACGTGCAATTTTCTCATCGTTTCTTCTTCCTTTTGCCTTACCAGTACACCCGTACTGTTCCAGCAGATAAAGCATCTGCAACTTCGTCCTTGTAGCCGCGGAAATCGTCATTGGGGCTGTAGGATGATGCCACGTCGAGCAGTGAGGACAAGGGAGTTGATCCCACCCATTCATCTCCCCTTTCCTCTTTCGGAATGGGGAGAAATTTTAGAGAAATGATGTTTGTCCGAAATGGTGAAAGATTTTGATTTTTAATTTGGAATTGGGCCTTGGTTTGCTATTTTTTCATCGGTTTCCCCCCTAATTCCAAACCCTAGTTTCCCCTCTATAAGTAGTTTCTTATTGTTCATTAGTAAAGGGGGAGGGGATTTTTCTTTGGAGTGATTAAAAAGGGAGAATATACATAGACCCAAAGGCGAAAAAACAGACCTTGAAATCAATAATATTACAAGAGTATTCAGCTCCCAGTTTCTTCTTTTTTTAAGACGACATTTTCACTGCTTAATAGAATTCTCAAAGGTCGTTTGTGGTTGTGGAAGAGCTCGTCCTGTTCGTTTTGCCTCAGGCGCTGCACGGAAGAAGGTACTGTCCCCTCCTCTGTAATACTCTCCTCGCCCATTTTTCCTATTATTTTTTTAGAAGATGATGGTGTTCCGATGTCAAAATGTTATGTGACTGTTTATTATTAGTCGTCAGCATTTTATTTGTTTGACCTATATTACTGGTTGTTAAAGTTTTCTGCAAGAAAGTGTCTTTGTTCTCTTTTGAAACTTGAGCCTCCATCTTATTTAGGAGTCATATTTTGGTAGTTTAAATGTATTTGTTTGTATTATTACGACTCATTTGTTCATCCTAGTTAATAGAGCTTCCTACTAGCATGAAGATGCCTCCACAAGAGTGGCGATGTTCTCGTTATATTAGTCCAAGTTTTATTCCATGTTTCCGATTTGAAGCGAAATAGTTGTCACCCACTTAATAGAGCATTAGTGTAGCTCGAATTTTCCTTAATATTGTGTTGCTATTTATTCCATGTCGAATTTTATGAACTAATTTTATGTGTCTTAGGTTCCATGTGACTCTTATTTTAAAATTTTGCCTTGATAGTGTGTCAATATCCATGCTTGTTGATTATGGTTTCTTGAAAGAATGTGTCATGGCTATAATATTATAAAGGAGGGGTTAGAGTTAGTGGTGGGTTGCTGTCCATAATTGCAGCAGTTAAAATTATTCCTCTTTCCAATTTTGGGAAGCTGTTTGTTCGGGTTAAATAGCTTAGGCAGTGCATTCGTAAAATTATTTTTTTGTGGATCGCTCTCTGTATTGTTCAAAGTGCACATTATGGTGAAATTATTTTCCTTCAAATACGCACGTCTTCTAAAGCTAAGCAGCCCCCTTGATGATTAAGAATAGTATTGTTTACTTTCCGTATTGCATTAGTTGTGTTGCTCACTTCCTTTTATTTTATTTTATTTTATTTTTTGGGGGCTGTTTATTCATTTATTTATTTTTTATTATTATTATTATTATTATGTTATTTATTTATTTATTTTCTTTTTCCCTTCTCCATGAGTTTGTCTATCCAGTTCCTTTTTTTTTTGTCTTTTGCTTACTAGAGTGAATTTTGTTTTCTTTGAAATTGGAAGTTTGACATGTTTTATTAAAGTTTAATTGTATAAAACATGTTGGGTTGATATTAAGTGGATTCTTTCTATTAAATTTGGCCCATGTTCTGCTTCCTTGTCTTCACTTTGAATAATGTTCTTAACGCATAGCTTCACTTGATTGGCTATTAGATGTGTGCGAAAGTAAATGTTGTCATGGGTGTTAGTGTCTGCCAGGCTATTGTGAGGAAAAATTGATCCTACTACCATCTTGTATATTTAGCTATTTTTTAGTGAGTATCCAATTTTGATTAATTACTAATCCTTATTATTTGTTTATTTTATGCATGATCTTCCCCGATTTGGGTCTATCGGACCCTCTCCTTTATTCCTTGCATCTCGAGATTGATTGAAGCTCAACACTTCCTTCTTATCGAGTTAATCGGGTCAATGGAATGGAAGAACAAATCCTTTAAAAAATTGACGAACAGGGATTAGAGCCGATATGGATTTCTGTACACTAGGTGTATACGAAAAAATGAAAAGAGGGCTTAAAAAGCCCACTCCTTATTTTACAAGTTGTATTTTGTTACTTTTGGGCCTAAGCCCACTTTGCTATTATCTTGTTAGAAGTTTAGGACAGGTGGAAGGACATTAGGCCCAAGGTCCTAAAGAAATGTCTTATGTATATTAGACTAGGAGCAGGTGACTCAAATGGGCCAAATGCCCAAAACAAAAATGGGCCCAAGTACTGGCCCAGGCGGACAGATCCAGACTCGGGCCCAAACTTCCTTTCCTTATCTATTCAATTGTTATTTTATGTTTTATTTGCTAAAATTAATCTTAAGATTCAACTCCCCAAAAGATAACCATTTTGAATTAACTATTTAAAATTAAGCAAACATTTTTCTACTAAACTTTTTCAAGAAAATTTGCAAAATATTGTACTTAAATAATATTTTTAATATCAACTTTCTCCTTTAAGATCCTTTAAAGTATAAACTGTTTACTTCTTAATTAATTTAAGTATGCATGCTTTATTTTAAAATCAATTAGCCAAATAGTTAATTACCGGATAACCGCGTGTTAGCGGACATTTCGGGTGCTTTCAAACCCTTCCCGAAATGCTAATATGAACTTTGAACCCCCCTCAAGTATTTTCAATTGATTCCCTATTTTAATCTATTGAAAATCAGTTTTCTTGATTTTTTCTTAAAAATTAAGTGGCGACTTTTAAACCAGTCTAAATCATATTTTAAAATAAAACATTAATCTCTTTCCATATTTATTGAGTAAATAAATATGCAAAATAATTATTAATTATATAAATTTAATTAATGAGAAGTAATTATTTTTTAATCAGTTATTTTTAACTAAATAAAATAAATGAAAGGAAAGTGATATTTATCGACCGACATATATATATATATGTCGACCTAAATTTATTGTTCAACATAATTGGGATTGAAATTTCAAACATATTAGGTGCAATAGTACATCGTAATAAATACATATCAAGAAAAGCCTACAAATCTAGACAATTTGATTATTGTTATTTTCATGTATCCTTAATAAATAACATAATATTAAAGTACTATTTGTAATTAAAACAATAACTTAAATTAATTATGAGTCTTTCAACTGCATTTTTATCGGTCCTTATATTAATGAATTTAATCACCTTATAGTATTTGAGGTATATAATTATTATTTTTTAGCATAAAACAAAATATTTCTATGGGCAGAATAATGGTACCTCAAATTCCGACGAGGTTTAAAAGCAAGGACTGAAAAAATTAAAATCATATGACACTATTTTTATTTTTGAAACAATGGAGAAAAAAAGAAGTAGAAGAAGTATCAAGTCTTTGCTATAAAATATGAGGCAAGGCTTCTTAGGAGTGGATATAATTTTAATTTTTTGGCTAACTTGAAATTCAATTTTTTTGAATATTTGGTTTGGATTTTGAATTATGGATTTGGACTTCAATTTTATTTTTGGCTTTATGAATTTCAAATTGAATACTAAATTTAGTATAATCAATTTTTTTTAATGTTTATATAGAGTCTTGATTCATATCATATGTATATAATACCAATAAGTTCACTTTTTTAAAGTACTAATAGATTACTCCCTTACGTAAGGCCATATTCATAATTATAGTACTAAGTCCAATATGAAATTACGCGATATGAACGTAAGGTGACTTTAATCCTTCTTAACTGTAGAAAATTATACATTCTAAGTAGCAAAAACTATTAGGTGAATAGAGGTTATTACTTACTATTACATACCTTAATATAAAGGCTTAAAAGTCAAGATAAAAAATCCAATTTTTTCCAATCGATTAATCTGAACAGAACTTTAAAAAAAAAAATCTATCCGACCAAAATTTATTTGAATTGTAATTTCTTCAATTTGAAACTGAGAATTCATATCTAGTCGGAATAACTTGAAGTCTTGAACGTTCACCATTGACCTCTATATTAATAGCCAATGAATAAGTAAATCTGGTGTCTTTTTCAAAAAAAAAAATAATACCTTTATAAGAAAAGACGTGAAAAAATAAAATCTTCTATTATTTGATTCACCGTTCAAGATAATTTGTACGAAATCTAGAAATTTTCTTACAATTTCATTATCAGAACATCAATTCAGACCATACAGCTATTAAATTATAGTCGTATTCAAAAAACTCATGTTGACAACGTAAACAAAATTCTTTTGTCCACCACTTTTTTACCTTTGCGTGAGTATGATTATTTACTTAATTATTAACAATCTTTTTTAACATGCACGCATAATTATACGTGTATTAAAATAATTAATATTTTATAGATTGAATTTAATTTGCATACTTCTAGTGGGGACAATATATAGAAATTATTAGAAGAGGTCAATATTGGTGTAAGTTATGATAACGATAAATAATTATGTGGGATCAACTTCACCATGATTTACGTACATTTTTTCTACCTAAGTATCCTAATTATTAACTTAGTAAAGTAATTAACCAATGATTAGGTTACCTTGACAATTTACACTACTCCTTTTCCGTCTTAATTTATGGGGTCGTGTTTTGACTGGATTGAATACGAAGTTTAAAAAATAAAGTAAAATTTTTGTATAAGCAAATTATAAATAATAATATATACACTATATTTTCGAGACAAATTAAAAAGGAAAAGATGTTGATTAGAATGATTGTAGTACTTATAATTAATTATCTTATTTACACCATTTTTGCCTCCTTTTAATTTTGGACTTACAAAGAAATTTGTGATACGCATTATACAAAATTACAAATTAAAAGGTATGCATGTGAAAATTCATTTATTAAGACGACCAAATATGTTGTTGAAGTTTAGCTAAGGGCTATGCATGTGCATTTATTAATGTGGTAACATGGTTTGATAACGTACGTACTTGATTCTCTAACAAGTAAATCGAGAAAAACGGTTAACCTTAAAAGCTTAGCTCATAAGATAAAAAATAAATCTTCGACTCGAGTGTGAATATTATAACGTGAAAGTTCAGTATGAAGTAAATTATGAATTGACAAGATGAATCTGATTTTAATACTATGATAAGAAATAAACCTTGAACGTTATTTTTTTAAAATAATTTTTTTAAAAATAAATAAATAAAAGAATTATCACAAATATATCATAAAACAAATTAAAACTCTTGCTCTTTTTTTTTTCTTTCAAAATTTGTTAAAAGTAGGCCTACATTTTCGAGAACACTTTACTTTTCTTTGACCCCTCCTTATATATCTTGCCACCCACTTGCATTTAATTTGTGCTCATCTCTAAGCTTTGTAATTATAAATGTTACATTTTTATTTTGGTTGTTAGATTTGAAAAAGGAAATTAAATATGGGGAATATTATTCTTGGAAGAAAAAAGAGTACTAAGGTTATGAAAATTGATGGACAAACGATGAAATTCAAAACTCCAGTTTATGCAAACGAGGTTTTGAAAAATTATCCATCGATGGTATTATTAGAATCGGAAGAAGTAAAGCATTTCGGGGTTCGAGCAAAGCCATTAGAGCCTCAACAAGAGTTAAAGCCCAAAAGGCTTTATTTTCTTGTTGAATTACCCAAATTACCCGAAGAGAACAAAAAAAGCCCGTTAAGGGCCCGTTCGGCGATCCAAATGAGCGCAAAGGAACGGCTCGAGACACTAATGCTAGCAAGGAGATCCTCGTCCGACTTGTCAATCATGAAGCCTACTACTTCAGGTACACTCAATAGTGATGGGCCGCCTCAGGCCCATCCTACGAGACTGAAGTTGAGGTTATCGAAAGCGGAGGTGGAGAAATTGATGATGGAGAGCAAAGATGAGACTGAGGTTGCTGAGAAAATTATGAGACTTTGCATGAATAACAACAATGGTGGAAGTGGTCCTTTGATAGAACAACAAAGTCATAATCATGGAGGAATAGTTAAGAAGGAAGTCAAATCAAGAGAGGTATGGTTCTCATCGTATTTTACCTTTAATAAGATGATTTATAATCTTACAAACGTTTATAACTAGTTTAATTTCTACATATTTCAAAAGTTATATTATATGTTTAGTTAGACACCACCATATAAAATTGGTATTAATCCTCATTTGATATAGTCAAAGTTCGCGCATAAGGAGAAATCATACCGTTAGAGATGTAACATGTTAGATTAACAGATCGTATATCGTTAATTCATGTTTACAAGCCAAATTATATGAAACATGACACTTTTTTTTTGGATATTCTATTATATATATTTATATATATATATATAATGGTTAGAAATAACAAAATTTTGATATGATAATCTGAATGACGTAAACCGGCCCAAACACCACTATCAACAATTTCTACCGACTCTAACAAAAGCTCCAAATTTTTTTTGATTAACCAAAACAACACCCAACTCATTCTTTTAATATTGGTTAATTAACTAATTACAGTTAGAATTAAGTAAGCACTTTTGGTAGTGTAACAACAATAATTGTTTATACACCACACCTAAAATTCTAGAAACGTAACATATAATTATGGAAAACTTATGATAACTTAAATAAGTTGAAATAGATAACGTAACTAATTATAATGTCAACTTTGGTTGCACCATAATTATGATGTGTAACTAATTTTGATTTTGTATAATCTTCTTTTGGTTAATTCTTTTTTTTTGGCTAATGTAATGCAGAAACGTGTAGGGTTCTTGCCAATAACAGAAGGGGAAATTCAATTAGCAGTGGAAGCTTCTTAATTATTTAACAAAAATGGTAATTAGAAAAAAAATCATTATATAGCTTTTCTATAGTGTATACCAAAGTTTTTAGCTACTTATTAGTACTAAAATTATGTATTGTTGGCAAAATTTTCACTATATACTTATTAGTACTAATAATGTATCTGGTAAAAGTTACTCATGCTCATTTTGTCTCCTTCATTCCGCCTATTTTGCTTATTGAGAATCAAACTATGTGAATTTTGATTAGTATTTTATTCGGAAAACACAAGGTAAGGATGTAAGAGGCTAGATTGGATACAAAAACTGGACAGAAGACATTCCACACTTATATAATATCTCGTACAAGTTTTAATTAACGACCTGAAAGAAGTCACGAGTTTCTTGCTATCGAGTGTGCCTTAGCCACAAGTTTGTCGAGACAATTTTACCAAAGGTAACCACCCGCAGCTAGTTCGATAGAAAACTACACTATCGGAGTTGACGGAGTCAATTTTGTGTCTGGAGCGATTTTGCCCTTTTGGTTAAAAATAATTTTGATATGCTGTTTTGGTTTTTTGAAAGAAAAAAGTTGTCCTTTTGGCTCCGAACTCATATCTGACAATTATCTTTAATTTAAGCGATTAGATGGACTCCCATTTAAATTAATTCTTCATTTCAAATTTACTTCTCTATCTATACTTATCGATAAATTAGTATGACATCTGTAATATACATAGTCACTATATATACTTTTACATACTTTAATCGCTCATTATTATTATTATTATTATTATTATTATTATTATTATTATTATTATTGTTATTATCATTATCATTATCATTAATATTAATAAAAGTGTGGTTAGAATTTTCAGTAGATATTGTCCCCAATAAAACATAGAACGATAATTAGACAATAAATAGGAAGAAATACAGATATTGTAGTTATCTCCACACGTGTTTAAGCCATATTATATACTCTTTAGTTCATCTGGTCTAATTTTGATTTTTGTAGTAGAAGCAATAGCTCCTTTAGAAAATAAAAAAGAATTGTTAATTACTATTGTTATTCTTTATATATATATATATATATATATATATACTAATTGGGGCTAGGAAAAGATTATTCTAACTAATTAAGGACCTTTTTTTGGAAGAAGAAAAGTTAAAATTCACCAAGCTATAAACAAATAATTACTTACTGAATAACTTTGCTGAAATGGAAAAAGTAGCTATATTTTTTTCTCTAGTAGAAAGCAAAACCATCATTGAATTCCTCTCATTTCTTACCCCTCACCATATAAAAATCAATTCAAAATTTGAAATTTATAGATCTTTGTGAGTTACAATAATCTCGAGCTAAAACGATATAGTAACAACTTGAGTATATAATAAAAAATGTAAAAACATCTAATAAATTTCTTAATTTATAAAGATATTAAATTTACGTGAACTCATAATAAATATCGTAAATCTGCCCCCTTATCCAACTTTGGCAAAAAGGTAACAAAATAATGGCTGCATGCAGCGTTGATTAGTCAAATTATTATTCTTTTACATGCAACTTGTTACTCGAATTAATACTTGAAAAGAAAGAACTTTAATTTATTGAAAAGCAATTTGGATAGTTCTTCCATTTTGGAGAAAATTCAACTAAAACAAGTTGTCACTAGGAGTTTAATTTTATTGACAAGCAATTAATCAAGTTGCTTGAATGTACCCAACGAAAAAAAAAAGTTGTAGATCAAGGTTTGTAGGGACTCTAAAAGATAAGTTATTTGATTTTTACTATAATGATTTAAGTTTTCTTTTGAAACCGACTTTCATATCATATATGGTATATTATATGTTCTCTTTAATGCTATCTCAGCATAACATCTAAAAAATATCTAGACAGATAACGTTGTTAGAGAGGTGTTTGATTATATATACAAAAGACATTAATGTGTACAACAAACACTATATATTTATGTAGCCAACGGTAGTTATAGGGGATAGGGACACTTTACACTAGTCATATATTGTGTGCTTTCATGTACTAGTCAGTGGTGGAGCCAAAAATTTTAACTAACGAAATTCAATATCTATTATATATAAAGACTATAAAGGGTAAAAAACCAAAGTTTCCTTTACTTTTTTTTTGAGTTTTATACCTAAACTATCACTAAATGTTTTTTCGAAACACACCTCAAGTATTGGTTGTTTTCTTTTCCTACCTGAACAATGGTGATATATCAGGTAGAAAAAAAGTGAACAACCGATAGTTGAAGTGTGTTTCGATAAAGATTTGATGATAGTTCAAGTACGAAACTCATACACCTGATAATACAAGTAGGAAATTCAAAAAAAATCAAAAATCGAGATACTTTAGGTGTGTTTTTGACCCTCGACTCTAATGCTAGGCATGCTAAATGTCAATTGCTTTCCTTGGCAACAAACATCTGGTTCAACTTGCTTCCATAACCATAGTATAACATTCCATTGCTATGTTTGAGAAGAAGGGAAAATCAAGATCCTTATAACCAAAGTTTTTGGTTAATTTGAATGAAGATGCCACAAACACAGGCTATTGACAAGCAACAAAAAAACACACTTCTCCAAATATATATGTATATATCACAAAGCCTTGTTTCGTACGCTAGTTTATACATCTTCGTCGCAACAGATGTAATGAACTGGTAGTTGAGTAATTAAAAGAAAAAACAGATTTCAATCTATGGCACACTCGTAAACTGAGTAAATTAGATATATATATATATATATATATATAAACTATAAAGCAATGAGAATGGCCTTGTTCTCATGCTTGTTTACGTCGATCACACTGTAAAAGATATCGTGTAATATTCGTGGTCAGATCTGAATGAAAGGACAAATAATGAAAAGTACCTAATTGCGCGTGCTATGTTGCTGAGACTTTCTAATATGCTCCAACAGTGAAGTCGCCTTCCTCTTGGCCCTCTCCGTGCCACTCTTTGTGAGCTCTGTAAGAGGTATAACTGCACCGAGCCTACAAAGGCAAGAAAGATTCTCGGAATCTCTCTTGCACAAGGAGAGTAAGATGGCAGCTGCATTCTCTTTACTACGAGATAGACCTGTCCTAAGAAGATCTATCAATACTGGGATTGTGCTAGTTTTTGCTATGGTCTCCTTAGCCTCTTGGTGGTTAGCTAGGACCGAAAGAATGGTCAAAGGTTCATCGACCATGCAGCTGCTTGAATCCGTCAGCATTCCCAGCAGCGCTGGTATAATCCCTGCACGAACAGCTCGATCCTTGTTTCCTTGATATATACACAAATTAAACAATGCTGATGCAGCGTCTTTTTTTCCTCTGGTATTTCCTGTCAGAAGCAAATCTATGAGAGCTGGTATGGCTCCCGATGCACCTATTAATATTTTATTCTCATCTCCAAGCGACAAACTAAAAATGGTTGCTGCTGCATTTTCTTTTGCCTCCATGCTCCCCGCTCTGAGAACTTGAACGATAGAAGGAATGGCATCAGCAAGCATTATAATCCTTTTGTTGTCATCGAATATAGAAAGGTTAAGAACAGCGGTGACAGCATTTTCTTGGATTTGCCTGTCTTCAGATGTCAGCAACTTAACTAGGACAGGAATTGCTCCGGCTTCAGCAATCAAAATTCTGTTGTCTGTGCTTCTTTTGGAAAGTGAACGGATCTCGGCTACTGCAGCCCTGCAATCCTCCACAAACCTGCTTGAAAGCGTTCGGACAAGTACCTCTATAGCTCCTATTTCCCCAATAACATAGCGAAATGAGCCATCACTTTTCTTTATTTTCCCATTTGCAAATACTGTTGGCTGTAGTATATTATTCTTTGCACACCAATCACTAATTAGATTTTTCAGAGCATAATTTGGGGTAAGCGTGAGATTGTGGAGTTGTTGCTGAGTTTTTGGGCATGTTGTGTGGCCGCCATCTATCCATTGTTGTATGTACGATCTTTCATAAGTCTGTAAGGTTACGAAACAACCAAAGCACATCCATAGACATGTTAAAGTAAGAGTAATGGTCAAAAGCACACCTAAACTATCCTGGTTGTTCGAGTTTTATACCTTAACTATCAGGTGTGCGAGTTTCCTAAATGAACTTTCACCAACTATTTATCAACACACACCTCAACTATAAGTTGTTCCCTTTGCCTACATGAAATATCACCATGTACCGTTAAGGTAGGAAAAGGGAACAATGATAGTTGAGGTATGTTTTTTATAAATAGTTGGTGATAGTTCAGATAAAAAATTCGCATACCTAATAGTTCAGGTATGAAACTTGAAAAACCGGGATACTTTAGGTGTGTTTTACTGTTTTTGACCCTTCAATCTAAAGTAAATGAAGTTACAAGCATATTACCTGCCCTGTGGCAGCTACAATAACAGGATCCCTCATGAGCTCAAGGGATATAGGGCAAATAAACTCTGTAGGAGTTACAGGACAGTTGGACTTTTTACTCTCCTCGTGACTCTTAAATGGAGAGTCATCTTCTCCGGAAATCTCTAGATCACCAACCTCAGACAACTTGGAAGAGTTTCCTATTCTTTCAGACTCCTGAACTATCTGACTGCAGTAACTTCTGTTTCGAACACTACCTCGAGGAACACGTCCAACTTTTGGCCGAACTTCATGATCAATATTGCCGATATTTTCTATATGTAAAGTTCCAATTCCACTATTTCCTGAATGGAGTAGATCAATCTCCTTATCCAGTGGTTGTGACGATGCTCGAGATAATAAGTTTGACTTTACAGGGCGACCATACTTTTCTGTGGCTCGTCTCAACTGTGCTCTGACCAATTCAACCTGGAAAAAGTAAGAAATATCAGATGGGGAAATACCAAGGAGTCGAGCACAAACCGGAAAAGATAAAAGCCAAAGCTCAAGGCAAACCTGCTCTTGCACTTCTTCTGATATGTCAAAATGATCATATGGGAAGTTACCAAGGGCTTTCTCCAATTTCCATGTAACACATTGAAACCGAAAGTTTATTTTCTTCACCGCGACATCCTTGAGTCAAGAAATAGCACATATTAGAGAGGTACACGACACTGCCTTGAATGAGGATTGAGACATCATTAAATAATAGAAAGATCTCAATAAGGAAAAAAAATTATTTTTCTCAAATGTCGATGTGAGGCAATCTGTTCAATTTCTGCATTTTGGAGGCACAAGTTGGATATATAACCAATATAGTGAACCCAAGGGTGCGTCCTAGCAGCCAAACGAAGTTGGAATGGATCATGGGAAACCATCGATTGACCTGCAGTCTTGATTCCTAGACCAAATGAATAGTTTCCTCATTTTCTATGGACAGATCATCTAAATTTAAATGCGCTCATTTAAACTGCTTAAGGATTACTCTTTGTCCAACTGACAAGCAGTGAGTTGTAAGAACTAAGGCATCACAAGACAATTGGACTTATCAGAAGAAAAAAGAAGTGCATTGAATAAGATGATTGGGAGCACGATTTGACGACATAGCTGATATACGAAGGTAATTGAATAGAACTAAAAACATTGTTGGTCCATCTCAGGAATTTCGCTAGCAAAGCTTAAGTTTATGGCTCGCAAAGTCAAATTAAGTGACCAACAAGTTATTTAACCATAAAACTTTAGTTACTAATAAATCTACAATTCCTATTTGAATCAGATGAATCTTTCTTGGCAGTTCTACCATAGAAATTTAAAAATCTTGGTTGTTCATCAATTATGCATATTCACAGCAAAGCGTAAAAACTGAATGGACGGATCATATTTAACAACAAGCACATTTCTTTAAATTAGGGGCGGAGCTAGACTGTAACGCAGAGGCGGAGACAGACTATAGCTTACGGGTTCAGCCAAATCTAGTACCTTTAGTTCAAACTTTGTATTTGCAATATGTACAAATTATTAATTTTGAATCTAGAAACTTAAACGGACTAAAATTCCGAATCCATTAGCTTCAAACCTCAACTCCGCCTCTGACATAATGGGAATTAACCATATAGGTAAAAAGCTTGAAATTTTACTACACCAAATACATTTTCAACAAACATATGACATGATAGGAATTAACATATAGATAAAAGGATTAGAACTTCACTACAACCAAATGCAAAATATGACAAGATGGAAATTAACATACAGATAAAAAGATTGAAACTTTACTATACCAAATGCAAAATATGACAGAATGGGAATTAACACAGACAAAAAGATTGAAACTTTACAACACCAAATGCAAAATATGACAAAATGGGATTTAACAAATAGATACAAGATTGAAACTTTATTACACCAAATGCAAAATATGAAAAGATGGGGAATCAACAAATAGATAAAAAGATTGAAACTTCATTACACCAAATGCAAAATATGACAAGAAGGGAAATTAACAAATAGATAAAAAGATTGAAACTTTACTATACCAAATGCAAAATATGACAGAATGGGAATTAACACAGACAAAAAGATTGAAACTTTACAACACCAAATGCAAAATATGACAAAATGGGATTTAACAAATAGATACAAGATTGAAACTTTATTACACCAAATGCAAAATATGAAAAGATGGGGAATCAACAAATAGATAAAAAGATTGAAACTTCATTACACCAAATGCAAAAAATGATAAGAAGGGAACTAACAAATAGATAAAAAGATTGAAACTTTACAACACCAAATGCAAAATATGACAAGATGGAACTAACATCTAGATAAAAAGTTTGAAACTTTACTAGACCAAATGCAAAATATGACAAGATGGGGAATCAACAAATAGATAAAAAGATTGAAACTTAACTACAACCAAATGCAAAATATGATAAAATGGGAATTGACACATATATAAAAAGGTTGAAACTTTACTACACCAAATGCAAAATATGACATGATGGGAATTAACATCTAAATAAAAAGATTGAAAACTTTACAACACCAAATGCAAAATATGACAACATGGGAATCAACAAGTAGACAAAAAGATTGAAACTTTACTACACCAAATGCAAAATATGACAAAATGGGAATTAACACATATAGATAAAAAGATTGAAACTTTACTAAACAAGACACTTACAGAGTGGATCTTGGGATCAAGTTCATTAGCTACTAAAAGTTGTTTTGCAGCTTGAAGAGCAACTGAGAGATCAGAAAAGCAAGAATTGAATGAAGAAGATGAAGAACCCAAAAGGGTATTTGAGTCTTTTAACTCATCAAACAAATGAGCCAAGAGTGTAACTCTTCTTGCTAAATCTGTACAATCTTTCTTGAATTTACCACAAAATCCAGCAGTTGAGATCTGTGACACCTCATGGAGTAGCCGGAGTGGGGTGGCAATAGGGTGGTCTCCGGCAACGGCGGTGTCTTCTCCGCCGGCCATGGTGGTTGTTTTTTGGTGGAGAAATGTCAGTACAAACACTAATGGGGAATAATGAAGCTTGAGTTAAATTGTTAGCTAATCTGTTTCAATTTTTAATTTTATTTTTAATTTTAACTCGACACCAAATTTTATTTTAAATTAAAGATATATAAAATATATAAAAATATTTGTTATATTTTATGTCAAAAAAGGAAAAAATAGTTTTTAAAATTGCTATATCAACATTGATTTTGTCAACTTTATAGTAATATTTATTGAATATTTAAGAATATTACCATAGAAAAAGCCAGCTTCTATCAGCTGTCATTTTATACTAATTCTTGATGTTTTGTCTCTTAATAAAGAACATTTTTATTAGGTGTAAGATTTGATATTTGTAATTGATTATTACTCATAACATTCTAATTTATGTGGTATTTTTCACTTTATTAAAATTAATTTAACTGATTTTTCAAGTTAACTTTACTTAGATAAATTTAATATTTTAAAATTAATATTCAGATATCAAAAATTATGTTCATGTCAATATGATTATAAAATTATCTATCCAAATTTTCTTGTGTTACTTAATGTATTGTTTATGATTTATCATTCACCAATGCTCTTTTATATATGAAATTTTATTTATTCGGTTTAATCATTCAATATTTGTAATCCACTATATTATTAATTCAAATGGATATTGAGTAGATTCACAAAGGGAGGAAACAAATCCTTAGTCCTAACCAAGAAAATTCCTATATATTCTTAAAGGATAATTCGAAATGAGATACCTAGTTAATGTCAAGCAATTTTAACTATCCCACCATTTTTGCGAGTGGTGTAAATAAATAATAATATCACAAATTCTACTTAACGCGTAGTTGAGTTGGTTCCCCCCACCACCACCACCCACCCCACACACACAGAGTTGAGTTGTTAAGCAAACTGATGAGAAGTACTTTCTCCTATTAGATTATTACACTACTTACTGTGCGATATTTTTTATTTTATTAAAATTATTCCTTACACACACTCGATATTTTACACTAAATTAATTTGTTTTATCATGATCTTAATTAATTAGATGGTGAAAGATGATGTGAATGTCAAAATAAATAAATAAAACGATAAATAAGATGGTACATATTATTGTGTAAAAGAACTTTCAACATCATAAACTAAAATTAAAATAAATGATATATTATTATGCAGAAGAACTTTCAGCATCAGAAATTTCTACATCGAATCCTTTATTTCTTGATGAAAAAAATTCGAGATTTTTCTTATGAACATACTCTTGTATACGATAATTCATTGGATCGATTCCCATTTTTGTAAGTTTTAGTTTTAAATGGGAGTTCCAATAATTCTTCACTTCAATAGTACTATGCTCGGGTAATCTTTCTGCTATAAGTGACCACCTGAAATTTGAAAAAATTAAGAAATTATTGTTATTATTATTATTTTTATACAATAGATGGAAATAGAGTCTAACTAATTTTCAAAAAATATGAACTTATATTAAATTCAAAACTTGTAAACCTGGACATGACCGATCAATAAATCAATATGGTACATGAAAAAATTAAGTAAATTTATTAATCAATTATATTATATAAGTCCGAGTTGGCTATATAAACCTGTCACCAAGGAGAGCATGAAACCTGATGATAAGATCATCTTCTTCCTTAGAAAAAATTGTCCTTTTAGAGCAACAATTAGCCATACCTATAAACACAAAATAAATATATTAAATTGCGCGGTTATTTGGTTCAAAATAAAATTATAATGTTGAAATTATAACTATGATGGATAATCTCATCTTCTGTATGATAAATATTAAAACAAGAAAAAAACATAATTAGTTAATTAAAAAGTGTCAGATGTATTAACATTATTGGTGCTACACAATTACAGTTTAAAACAAAATATAAATGTACTTACTATCATCTTTAGACCAAGCTTCTTGTATTTTATCCTTGTTAAGATCATAACAAGACTTGTTCATTTTTTCTTTAGTGACTATTTTTCTTGTAGATACTTTAAAGAAATAGTCTCTTTGTGTCTCATTTTATATGAGGTGTTTGATTGATTGTGTACGGAATTAAAGAAATTTTAAAAGGTATTATTATATGCGTGAGATATAGGTAAAGAGTTGAAATTATCCTTTTAAATAAGTGGTTGTGAGAGATTCACTTGAGTTTTCATAAACTCAAAAGAAAAATGTGTCAAATATATATATAAAAGTTGTGTGTACTAACAAAACTCATATTGATAGTATGTTGAGAAGATTAGGAAGCTATACATATAAGGTGTAGGACTACTCCTAATGTTGTGCTGCTGCCTATTAAAAAAGATTGATATGAATTTTGTTAATAGCAATCTGTTCTCATCTATCGACAGAGAACAAGTTACTTTCAAGCTCAAACCATTTAAAACAAACTTGCTATTTTTTTTTGTTATTGATAAAGTGGTATTCTCCGTTCCTGTCAAATAAAGTAGAGGAGGAGAGAACCGGAAGAGAGAAGGAAAAAGAGTTAAAACAAGAAAAAAATATAATTAGTTAATTAAAAAGTCTCAAATGTATTAACATTATTGGTGCTATACAATTACAGTTTAAAACAAAATATAAATGTACTTACTATCATCTTTAGACCAAGCTTCTTGTATTTTATCCTTGTTAGGATCATAGCAAGACTTGCTCATTTTTTCTTTAGTGACTATTTTTCTTGTAGATACTTTAAAGAAATAGTCTCTTTGTGTCTCATTTTATATGAGGTGTTTGATTGATTGTGTACGGAATTCAAGAAATTTTAAAAGATATTATTATATGCGTGAGATATAGGTAAAGAGTTGAAATTATCTTTTTAAATAAGTGGTTGTGAGAGATTCACTTGAGTTTTCATAAACTCAAAAGAAAAATGTGTCAAATATATATATAAAAGTTGTGTGTACTAACAAAACTCATATTGATAGTACGTTGAGAAGATTAGGAAGCTATACATAGAAGGTGTAGGACTACTCCTAATGTTGTGATGCTGCCTATTAAAAAAAATTGATATGAATTTGGTTAATAGCAGCCTGTTCTCATCTATCGACAAAGAACAAGTTGCTTTCAAGCTCAAACCATTTAAAATAAAATTGCTATTTTTTTCTTGTTATTGATAGAGTGGTATTCTCCGTCCCTATCAAATAAAGTAGAGGGAGAGAGAACCGGAAGAGAGAAGGAAAAAGAGTAAAGAATTGACAAGTCTAATGGGGAAGAATAGCTAACACGTTGACTGCCTTCGATAGATGGAAAAAAATCAAGCGGTGTAACCTAACTCTTAGATCAAGGTGAATAATATAACACTATATTAAGAGTATCACTAGACTAGTTAACCCCAACAATCAATATCATAATTAATGACTTAACCAAACGAGTGTGAAAATAGCACAATGATAATGCAATGCTCAATTTACTACAATTTTGATACTAAAGGTTGCTTGAATATGCATATGCACAAGAATCCTTAATTATGTGAATGACAACAATGAATCTCAAAAATTGATCCATGGATCACATAAAACTTAATTCTAAAGAGAGATTGTAAAGGCTTACTAATATATAATCTCACATTAATAATTGAAAGATTATAAAAAAAAATACAGATACAATATTAAAATACATATAATTTTTTTAAAAAAATCATATCATAGATATATATGTGATACAAAGAAGATAATAACATATATTCTTACCATGAAGAGATTTTTCTGGTCTAGCCCAATAAAGTAAAATGGGACAAATAGTGTAAATTTGGAATAGACAAGAAAGACATGCCATTGTGGGGGTAAGTGGCCTTATTTATAGAATGTATGGTGGAGTATTTTCTCATTTCTTTTATATATAATGTATATATACTCGATTTTTACATCAAATCAAGTTAGATATGTTAAATTTAAACTAATTATTTGGTTTGGTATGGGTAAAGGTTTTACCCATATATGTCAATTTGGTAAAACATACTACCATTTTGAAGCTAGTGTGTATGTACTCATACCGACATGGATAGAGAATCTCTGATTTCTCTATTCTTAATCAAAAATTTCAGATTCAAGTTTAGAGAATGAAAAAAGATCTAAAATCTCTAAAAATGAACCTTATAATGTGCGAATTCAGATTTATCAAACTCCACTTGAATCATATGCTTATTTATTTCCTTTTTTCCCAAAGAAAGGTATAATGCACACGTATATTTGGGATGATGAAATTGAGAAACAAAATTTTGTTCACTATTTGTTGGGTTATGTTTGCATATATCTATGTAATTTTTGTCCTATTTAATTAATATTCCCACATCACGTGGGCCACGTACGCAACCTCCTTATTAAAGAAAAATGTTGTACATGAGATATATAATAATAATGAAACAAACATTAATTCGAAAAAGGGGAAAATGAAAAGAGAAATTTTTTTCATAAAGTTATTAATTATTATAATGAAATTAAAAGGTGATTGAAAATCATGAATCACTAGAAAACTAATTGTATTTAATAAAATTATATATTGCTTCATATTGCCCAACGAAGTTTTTTTTTTTTTTTTTTTATCATTTGATTACCCATTTTGTTAGGGTTAGGTATGATTCTTACCTCGTACGTTAATTAATCAAAAAATAAGACAAACGTACAAAATTATATGAAACCTAACCTCTAAATAAATTCCAAGAGGGTGGACATTACTTTTTCATTGTTTTACAATTTATTGCTCGCTATATATCATATTGATGCTAATTTTATACACCCTTGCGTATGTTTTCATTTCTATAATGTTTGTTTAGATTATATATAAATATTTTTGGGATAATATTTTCTATTATTATTATTATTATTATTATTATTATTATTTATGAATAGCCCAAGAAATTGCTTGATGTGACATATCGTGATATATAAATTTAGGTTGGCTAGGTTGTCTCCTAATATCCACAAAATAACGGTGCAAAATTAATGTAGACTGATATTTTTTATTATATAGACAAGTTGCTCTCACCAAGAAACACAGTACCATTTTGCCACATATACTAAGAGAACTTATCCACCTTTTAAAATTTTGGCAAAATTTATTGGCCATAAAATTTATCACTTTTATATTTTATAGAAAAAGTCATTAATTATGGCTCCAACTATAATTTTATCCACCTAATCGACAGGAGTAAAAAATGTTTGTTTCATCTTTTTGGTTATTTTATTTGAAAATCTATGCTCGACATGAAGAGATCAGTGTCAGATTATATTAAAGAATAACCACTGACTATAATTAATATTATAATTTACTATTTTTTTCATCATTACATCTTCGTAACTAATTATAATATGATGAATTGTAATAGCGGGTCATTGTGTTATTAGTAATTTTTATTCAAATATTGTATTATAATTTTTGAATAATGTATTAGCTAGTTTATTATTAAAAAAAGACAATTTTATGTCAATTGTAGGTATTTTTAATAGTTTTTAGATTTTATAGGTATAATCATGTTTAATGTCTTTCTTCTTTATTTCTTTTTTAAAAAGGTGAAATATGCCAAAAAACTATGATCAAACACATGTCAAAACTTCAACTCAAACTTCACCAAAAACCTATTTTCTCAAAAATGTTTAAAAATTTATAACCAACATAATGTAATTAACTTAATTACCATATGAAAATTCAAAGTGTACTTGGGAACAATTTATTTTCATTTCAAGCAATGGTCTCTTAAAAACATAAATTATAGCTCTCCAAGTGCGGATCAATATATCTACTACCAGAAATTAGAGTTCTTTGACAACTTTTCGCAGCAACTTATCTTATCGCCACAAAATGAGATAAATCAGTGGCGATAAATAAATGTTGGCACAAAATGTATAGTTTTAGCGGCGATCCTACTAAAATATGTCTGGAAATTAATTGGCTGCAACAAAAAAATTGTCGCTATAAAAGGTTTTTTGACGGTAATTTCATCGCCACTAAAGAGGATTTGTGGCAACTTAGTAGTCTCTAATAATTCTGTTGTTTATATAAAGATTTAGGACGTAAGTTCAAAGTTTTATTACTAATATGTTTGGTCCATTATTTGTACTAAATGTTTCAACCATGTAATACAAAATTTAATTAATAAAATAGTAGTAGACTTTATTATAATTTTAAAAATTATCTATTTATAGGATAAGTAAATATTAGATAATAATATTTTATTAAATGACAATTAAAACTCATTTACCTATATAGACAATAGAAAATAAGATAGAAGTGAAACTTAAATATGCATATACATGCAGGGCGGACCCACGTTAGGCGAAGAGGTGTCAAGCGACAACCCTTCGTCAATTGTTTTTACTATGTATAAGGTTTATGTGTAATAAAATGACACTATTTGACAGTAATTATTTGATGGCGTGTTGGTTCTCCGTCTGGTTTTGTTGTTAGGCTTCGCGGGCTCTATCCTCAATCAATATGTTACTCATTTATACTAAATAAGTTACTCATACTAGAAAAGTGTAGTTAAGTAGTAGTCTTGAACCCAAGACCTCCTTTAGCTTAAAACTAATTTAAGAGTCAATGATTTAATTAATTAATTTATAAATATGATAGTTAAATTTTTAACTTGCTTTTTATAAATATCGATACTGATTACTAAAAATTTTGCATACGTCACTGTATACACGAACATATAAACCCACAAAAATGAAAAAAAATAGATAAATATTTTTCCTCATACCAAACACACTTATGTACATCTTTGATTTATTGAATGTAAAATAAAAAGAAAGATTGACTTTCAGCCATTTAGATATGGATGAATACAAAATGGGGTTTATATTGAAAAAAAATTGTCTTGCAAACTCTTGCCAAATATTGACAGACATCAAATATAATTTATATTTGAATGAATTGTGGGTAGTAAATTTCATGTATTATGTGTATAAATGACCGTATAATATATTATTTCTATAGAAATTAAATTCAAAAAAAGTGAATGAAGTTAAAAACAAAATAAAAATGAGAGATAACAGAGTTGATCAAATGGTAAGCACCCTTCACTTCCAAACTTAAGGTTGTAAGTTCAATTTCCCAAGGAAGAATAATATGGGAACTTGTGTTGAAAAAAATGAAAAAGAAATTATTTGTCTATTTGAAAAGTGAAAAGTATTGTAATTGTAATTAAATAATTGGATTAAAAATAAAATAATTGTTCACTTTTTTCAAATATTTTACGTTTTTGTGGCGGCATTAATCGCCACAAAAGCTAAACCTTTGGTGACAACTTGTGTTGTTGCCACAGAAAAGTATCAGCCACTTAGTATAAACAACAACCCATGGATCGCCACGACAGGTTATTAGTGGTGATATTTTGATAACTTTCTGTGGCGAGTTGTGTCACCATAATAACATTGTTTTTTATTTATTTATAATAACATTCCAAACTCGTTCATAATGTTCAACTCATAAATTCTAGTACTTAAAATTGATAAGTAAATGTTACAATAACAAAACATGAATACTAGACCAATAACAACCATACATTGTACTTTTCTCTAAAAAGTTTCTTATAAAATACGTAGAGTTCATAACGATGATTTCCAAATCAACCATAGTACATATTATTAATTAACTCTCAAAGGAGATGATCGAGAACGTCTTCGATCTTATCTATGGAAGTGAATTGAGATCAAGCAATGAACTTGTAATTTGTTGATCTTTATTAGCACAAGAACTTGCAGCATCAAATATTACTCCATCATTTTCTGATCTTGTGTTATTTTCTTGGAGAAATTCAAGTCTTTTTATGTGAAGATAATGAGATAACCTATGATTTTTTGGATCAATTCCCATTTTTATAAGTTTTCTTCTCAAATGAGAATTCCAATAATTCTTCACTTCATTATCGGTTCTTCCTGGCAATCTTCCTGCTATTAGCGACCACCTGAAAAATAAATGTCAATTTTAAAAAAAAAATAACAAACACTAGCTACCTGAAACTCCCTTAAATTTCATTTTACGTGACACTCTTTTATTATCTTTTTAAAATGTTTAATTTAAACTTCACATTTTATAGGCATAAAAATGGTATTATCACACATGACTTGTTTAAGATATCACAAATTCCAAAGATTTTTTTTTCATAATCTCCTCGATGAGCGAGTAGAATAATATCATATAAATTGATATCACAATAGTAATGAGCAAGCATCTTTAGTGAAACTTATTATTGTTATTGTCAATCGTTCAAAAAGTACTTGTCTAAATAATAAAAATCAGTCCACTAGTCAAAAAACATAAATTAGCGATAGACAACTTATGTCATGTATTAAACAGTATAAATTCGTCATTAATTCTATTTAACAATGAATTGATCATAAATTATCAAAAATTTATTAGCTATAACCTAATTAGAAATGAATCTCATACCTAATTCCGATTTATGTTAATAGTTTATATTTTTCAAAGCAAACAAATCTAGAATTTCCTTTTAAGGGATAAATAGTGGAAAAGTTACCTATTGCCAAGGAGAGCATGAAGCTTGATGATTAGATCATCTTCATCTTCAGAAAAATTTCCTCTTTTTAGATTTGGATTAAGATAATTCATCCATCTTAGCCTACAACTTTTTCCACAACGAAGCAAACCTATAATCAAAGATAAATTCAGAATTTAAAGTCAGTATATAGATAAATTCATAACGAGTGTGAGCTTAATATACATACATCTCAATTTCTTTTGCATATGTATGCATAGTTCAAATAGAAACCAATAGGTTCAGTTGAACTCACAGAACGGATTTTTTTTAACAATGATTTGATCCTCACCAAAGGACAACACAATAATGAGTAGTTCAATCTAGGACCCCACTCCCTCGAGAGCAAGATGTCAATCAAGATGGAGTTGGGTGCAACCCTAGACTTTTCAGGGACTTATCTTACCTCGACATCTAAATAAATAAATGGTGGACATATATATTACTTACCAGCAGCTTTAGGTAAATCTCTCCAGCAACCTTCACCATGTTTAGTGATATAATCAATGAGTTTTTGATCTTCTTGTTTAGACCAAGCTCCTTTATGCATTTCTTCTTTGTTATCACAACAAGGCTTTCTCATAATTCTATATATTTGATATTATATTCTATAGTTTAATATTTTATTTTATTTTTTGGATGGATCAGACTATGTGAAGTAGATATATACTAGAAAGATTTGAATGTGGAGAAAGAAAAATAGATAAGGTGGTTGTATTTTGGAAGTGGATAGAGTGTGCTTTTATAACAAATAAAAGTGTTGACTTTGGAACTTGGAAGTTGGACTGGTGGTTTGGTCTATGCATGCATGCAAGGTGTGATAATTCCCAACTTTCCCAATTCCAAATTTGGAAAATACTAGTACTCCCTAGTCCCTCTGTCCCATTTTATAAAATGACAAGTATTGTGGTCTAGCTATTTATAGAAATGAATGACATATAGTAATAGGTTTGTTAGTGTCTATGGCTTGTTAGGGTTTGGTCAAATATATTATCTTTCACTAGCATAAAAATAAGTGGTGCAATCCACCAACAATTACATGTATCTGTTATTTCCCACTAGCATGAATACAACGTGACTTAGCCAATTAATTTGTACGCACTTCAGTTATTTTATCAAATATTTGTTATATATCTCCCTTAATAATGCAGCTCATCAAAGTTTAGACAGATAGAGAAAAAAACACTTTATATATTTTTCGTTTACCTTTGTTTGGATGTGGATGTGCGACCACATGATCTTCCCAACACTCATCGATCATTACACCACACTCTTGAATGTGGTAGGTTTTTGCATGTGTGATCACCAACATTATTCAACAAGAATTTTAATGTATATAATGTGTGTTAACAAGGGTAAAGCTAAGGGCATAAAGGGTCAATTTCGAACCTTCTTTATTAAAAAAATATATTATATATAAATTAAAACTATTTTTATATATATTTATATACGGAAAAGGGTCAAAATTGCCCTTGAACTATGCGAAATAGACCACTTATACCCTCCATTACATTTTGGGATCAAAAATACCCCCGCAGTTATCCCAGGAGACCACAAATGCCCTCAAGAGTTAACACCCCAATTTTTTAGTGACGTGGCAAGCCACATGGGACTAATCCCTCCACCTAAGCATTGCCAACTAAGATTCACTACAAAAGAACTTGACTTTTAGTGGCGACAAAGTCACCACAAAATCCCAAAATATTGCCACTAAAGGTTATGAGTGATTTTTAGTGGCGACTAAGGCTCCAACAACCATTCGCTAGTAAAACCTATTTTTTCAACAAAAAAATATGATAATTAATTTTTGATTGCGACCTAATTTTCTAAAATAAATAACTTGCAATATCCATATTAAAAACATCCAATATTATTACGAAAAATAATTAAAATTACTT
Organism: Solanum verrucosum; assembly: GCF_900185275.1. NCBI lineage: Eukaryota > Viridiplantae > Streptophyta > Magnoliopsida > Solanales > Solanaceae > Solanum > Solanum verrucosum. The sequence continues at coordinate 981,390 of NW_026020032.1, forward strand.
CTCGATTCAAATCTGCTACTATATATATATAATGCATCATTGTACATTTTATACATTTACATATGACATAAAAATAAAACATATAGTGTCTTCAAACTCCTACTTAATCGATATCATATTGGTTTTTCAAAAACAATGAAGAAAAAAACACAAAATTAGAATTTAATGTTAAAAACTTTTAGTGACGATTTTCTGGGCTTTTGTGGCGACTGTTGTTGCCGCTAAAGGTCTAGTTCTTTGGTAGTGAATCCTAGTTGGCAACGCTTAGGTGGAAGGATTAGTCCCACGTAGCTTGCCACGTCAACAAAAATTTGGGGTGTTAACTCTTGAGGGTATTTGTGGTCTCTTAGGATAACAGCAGGGGCATTTTTTATCCCAAAATGTAACGAAGGGTATAAATGGTCTATTTCATATAGTTCGGAGGCAATTTTGACCCTTTTCCGATTTATATATATGGTATTGGATAGTGGATACCGTTCCCTTAATGCTCTGTATAGTATATCTATTTCTTATTATTTTAAATTCTCTTAGCGAATATTCTAACTTCACCATATATATTACTATCATTTTCTATGTCATATTATCTTTAACTTTATCTTGATTCATCATTCAAGTAAACTTTTAGCCTTTAGGTGGATATAATTATTGTCTTAAGTTATTTGACTCTCGAAAAGCAAAATACGAAATAGATATAGTAAATATACACTTGCAATTACAAATAATTAGGTCTCAAATCATCTAGAAAGACCTTAGTGGAATCATTGTATTCCACTTAATTTTAAGTGCCACATTGTTAGTTGATTTGTGGTACTAATTACTATGGGCGTGATATTTTAGGTTATAATTAAGTACTAATTATAAGATTATTTTTATCAAGTTTTTATAGTATATAGTACAAAATTATCAATAAGATCAATCAATATCAGAATATGAAAGGACATAAGAAGGTAATTATCATCTAGCATAGTGCCATGTCTGCTTTTAATGTGCAACAAATGTTAAAAAGCCCCTTCACGTGAAGTTGCCCCTCATACTCATAGTTCGAAAACTCCATATCATTCCAATTAATATTTCGTTTTTATTTTATTCCAACTACTGGATCCAGTAGTTGATCCCTCAATTTCCTCGTATGGGCTGTTGAAATTGCGACACCTGTCCCAACAACAAATAAATGGTGCAGATTTCTTATAAGCCAATGATATTTCATATGTGGGACAAGTACTAGAATGAATATAATTTCTTATTTTATTTTTAAAATAAAAATCTCTATATTATTATTTATTGACCCCCCTTACTAAAATGAATCATATATATAACTAAAATAGCGTTTGGCATATATAGACTAAAATAAATGAGGGTTAATAATACAAAAAAAAAAAACCTTTTTTTGTAAATAGTTGTAATTGTTTACTTTATATTTGCACATATACAATATTTCTATAGTAAAATATATTGTATTTGCATATATAAAAATAGTGAAATATATTGTATTCAAGTACTTAATATAAGTATATTTGTATTATATAATATTTTTGTCTAACTTTACCTACGTGAATAATAAATATATCTATGTGTATCTACTATATAAGTTTAAATTATTCTTATATGGTATATATTTAAAACTATCACCATTTGAATGAATATAGGACATTGACTTATTGTGTGTCACGTAATTTTTCCAAATATTAATGCATCCAAAATATATGTGTATAGTCGTTATATTTTGTTTTAATGTTGAACCAAACAAAATATGTTTAATGCCCCTTCACGTGAAGTTGCCCTTATGAATTCTCCGTACCTATCATGTTGTCACGTGGGAAGAATCTTGAAGAGCCAATAACATTATGCCAGGTGGGGCAATTTTAGTAGAATAAAGTTAAAATTTGAGTGACGATTCATGAAATAAAACTTATAAAAATATGTTAATACTCTACTTTCTACTTATTATTATAATAAGGTCACAAATGACTCGTTATCTACAAGTGTGGAGCCATAATAGAAGTTATGGGTTTTGCAGAATACAATAGTTTTAACTTAAACGTTGTAGTTTTGATTTAAAAAAATCCTGTCTCCCGAACACGATAAAGAAAAGAATTATAGTTCAATTAAATTCATGCATAAATTTAAAATTTTGAATCTGCCTCTAGTATTTATCGCTAGTCCTTCTCTGTTTGGTTCTCTATATGTTGTTATCTTAAATTTACTAGACCTAACTCGTACAGAAAGTACTACTGTACATTTTGCTAAATACAGTTTCATCTCCAAAAAAGCAAAATAAAACAAGAAAAAATATGCAAATTTTAACCTCCTTTAATGATTTATAAATGCAAATTTTTCATGATGAATGTTGGAGAATATATATATATATATATATATAGTCACACATTTTGTCTTTCATGAGCTTTTATTATATTGTCGATCTAAAATTTGTATTTAAAAAAAAAAGAATTACAATAGATTGACAACCAATGTTAAGTAGTTAATTCATCATAAATTTTCATAATATATGTATCATTAAAACGTGATATAAATTTAAATTGATGAGGATTAATATAACTGATCCAACTAATAAGGATTGATGCGTTTTTATTGTTACAAGTTATAACCATAGTAATTGGTAGCAACGTTGTACAATGTCATTTCTAGGCTATTCAAATGGAAACTATTATACAAAAAAATATAGTAATAGTTTTTTACTACGTTGCACGGATTCTTTAATATTGGGAAACTTACATAAATTTCACCAGTTTAGGAGTTTATCATTTGAATATACTTCAGTTTGCAATACTACAAATCTTACCAGATTTATGTATTTCAGGTTACATGGGGTCAAAATTAAGTGTAATGTATTCTAGATACACGATATCTAAGTGGATTTGCATATATTTGGGATACATAACAAATATCGATCGCCTCCCTCCCATCTTGCTCGCTGCTCTCTTATGTATCTGGTATCCCAAAATACATGTGAAATCACACTAGATACATACAAATACATGTATCTAGTATGATTCACATGTATCTGAAATAAGTAACAAATCTCGTTGGCCTCTCTCCCTGTTTTAGTGTATCCAGTAGCAAAACTACATGTATCTAAGTGTATCTTCCTCAATATATAATATGAAATTGTTAAAAGTATAGGTAATAATAGTATATATGATAGTAAAATATGTCTAATTATGTAGTTTATATCGACACATACATTTCTGGTCCTCTAAAAATAATAAATTTTGGAGGACCTAACACGAGTGTGATGACATTCTCAAAATTATGAATAAACCCTCCATCTCTAATATGAAATAGTGGGGTGGGCGTGGGGTGGAGTGGGGGTGGAGCAAGAAAGGTTGGTTCAATACTTGAGATATTTACTTTTTGCTTCTTTTTTCTTACTTTCCTCCACCCATCTTTCACGTGAAGCGCCTGCCCACCAATTAGTCTAACCCATTTTTTATTATGAAAAAAATAAAAAATAAATAAAAAATATTTTTAAAAAAAGTATATATATATATATATATGATATCTTTATGCAATGAAAAATAAGATAATGAGCAAAATTTGATTTCAATTTAATAATATGATAACATATTGTTATCAAGAACATATAATATAACATAACATGAACACACGATTCCAAAATAAACTTAAATGTTATAGAAGATGACTGTTACAGAAAGGTCTGAGCGTAACTACTATGATAAGCCTCATTACTTGTGAAACAACACAAACTTGAAATGAAACTTATTATACTTATAAAACTTACACCAACAGAAAATTACAATACAAGAAAAAAATTGTAATTATTTTAAACAAAAAAGCAACTTTACTACCTTCTTTTTCTGAAAAAAAAAAAAAAAAAAAAACTCTATTTCTGAACTTGTACTAACATTATGTTTTTTTTCCCTAGCCATAGTCCTATTTAGGCAATTGTAGACTAACAGCTTCATGTGAAATTGATTTAATCAAACAGAACATAGAAAAACATCTTCCATTCTATCCAGCAGCATAGAACTATATACTAACTCGATTAAAAGAAACGTCTTTTTTCCGTCTCTGCTAAAATAATGGAACTTACAGGGACCTTGGCGCGAATGACCATGTTTGATGTGCAAAGAACTTTGAAGTTGTGCCAAGAACAGAGCTTTCTATGCTGTTTCAGCGTTGCGTAGATGTCTGTCCTGTCCATTTGTATCCCAGAAACCGGAATATGTAGTTCTTCTCTTAGACTTGTAACCTTTAACTCTTTTTTTCAATCCCTTACGCCCTCTAAGCATGACGGACATGACACCTAAGAAGCCGAAGATTGACACTGCCCACAAAACCATGATCCAAAATCTCATGGAAGTGAATGTTCCGTTTGACGTTTCAACTTGGGAGGATTCCTGAGAACTATTTTTGGGCATTTCATCGTGCCTCAAGGCCTGAATGTCGTCAACGTTTCCAAACTTCGTTGAAGTTGTAGTTTCAACAGCCATTCTAGCTTCAGCATTGGTTCTAGTTTCAGCATTGGTTCTAGTTTCAGCATCGGTTCTAGTTTCAGCACTGGTTCTAGTTTCAGCATCGGTTCTAGTTTCAGCACGGGTTCTAGTTTCAGCATTGGTTCTAGTTTCATCGACTCTGTCCTGATTTACTCTTTCACGTTTGGGCGTGGAAATAGTGTTAGGATCTGGACATTTTCTCCTCTCGTGGTGTAACCGAAGAGCTTCATTCAACGTTGTTGCACATTCTATGCTAAGCAAGTCGCGCTGTAGGGAATTGTTGTCAGTTTGATCAAGTGATGATGGATCAGGAGGATCAGGAAACTTAGCCCAACATTTGTTAACCACGTCGGCGTGTCTCCAGTTTGCTTTGTCAAAACTCCAGTTACCAACCCTATATTCCAAGCCATAGTGGAAGACTCTATAATTAACACCGGGCTTAGGAACATATCCTGGGTATATCAGAATCTCGTCACTTATGACATGCCGCAGATTCAACTGCACAACATTAAAATTCAGATTAAACAGATTGACGATTAGGGAGTACAGCACTCAGTAGCTACATCCAAACCTCGTTATAACAACATTTCATTATATAAACTGATTAAGAGAACTATTTTTTGATAATAAGCCTAGAAAAGTACCTCTGCAGCACCAAATGAGTAACCATACATCTCACTAATCCATCCAGATTCATAGATATCTCCTGTTATGTTCTTGGACCAATGAGATCTATCAAGTCGGACCTCCATGGTTTTGTGCAGCCACTGCAGCGCAAATTTCCGTAGATCATCTACATGCATAATGATTACTCCCCCAACCTTGTCACAAGCTTCAGGATGGCGAGTGTGGAGCTTTGCCAGTATGTTGTCACAGCCGATAAGGTAGCTGATTCAATATAGGAACAAAAGTAGTAGACTGGTAAAAATCTATGCAATGTGAATTCATGCAAGAATACAAGGCACAAACTGATTCGCCAAACAATTGTAAATTTGTAACAAACCATGCAATCCTCCAACAGAATGAAATTAAAGATCACAAACTTATAACCCTTACTCATAAGGAGTTGAAGCAGGTCGGCTGCGGCCTGCATTGAATTCCCATGGTGTTATTGGTCCTCTCATGATCATGTCAGCATCAAGAATCACAATGTACTCAGCATCCGTTTTCACATGATTCATCCAATGAAGAACTGCAGCCGGTTTGTTGATTGCTGGATACCTGAAATAAGCAAAAACTAGATCCGGCTTGACGTCAAAAATTTCTACATTGACCTTAGGGCTTAGTTTTTCTTATTTTATTTTATTAAGAAGGGGGAGAGATAGTTGAGGTGAGTGACAAATGTTTCATTTATTATTTTATATGCTCCCTCCACTGCTCTGACTACTCTGTTTCATTTCCTTCTAAAAAGTCGCCGAAAGTGAAAGATGTCTCTGATCAAAAGGCCATAGCCCATATGTATTGACAAGAAAGAAAAAAACTAGGAAACAATAAATTACCAATCTCCAGTTAATGGATGTCGGCTCATGGACGGTACATAGTGGGTGGGAGCTAGATCATGGCCTTTGTATTGCTTTAAATCTTCATCGGTACAGCTTAGAAGCCTTGTGATGTTCCCTGGCTGACCACTCTTGTAAAAACTGTGGACAAGCCCCACTGTTTGCCAATCAAAGTAAGACGAGCATTCTGTAGAGAAAATGGTATGGATTTTTGGGTGTGGCTTTTCAGGCTCATTATCAACTTCTTTATGAATTTTAACCTCAACTTTTGGGTGTGGCTTTTCAGGCTCATTATCAACTTCTTTATGAATTTCAACCTCCATCATCTGTCGACTTTGGGCAGTCAAACGTTTTGGCCGACTTAGTTCAGCGAATGTTTTACTCTTTAGGAAACTAAGATACTTTGACCACTTTGGCTTAGGGCATTTAAAGGCAGCATGCTGTAATAAAAGGCCCTCATTCATGGTATTAATGCACTCGATATTCAGAAACAATGCCCTCCTTTTGTGATGATCAGATTCCATCTGTGTTATCTGCAAGAAGCAAACAATCTCAGAGATTCTAATGAACGTTACAAGAAAAAAGAATGCAAGTTATCTCGCAGAATGAATGATCCAAATAACTCCTAGTGACTAACTGCAGAAGGAATCATTACCATGCATGGATGACCGTACAATGAAGTAAAACCATTAACGTCATATTCTAAAACTATTAAACTTAGATCACTAGATTTATATTTCAAAAGCTCCAACACGGAAGCTTTTCAACTGGTCAAGTGTTTTTACCTCCAGCTTTTAAAACTCATACTATTATGTCTATGAGGAAGTGGTCATAGTTCACCACATTAGTGAGCCAGCATAGCATTGCTTGCTTGCTCATTGACTTTCTAAATGGCCACGTATTTGATAGAAAGAACTGAATTAAAATGCACTGCTCTAAGCAAATGAGAGAGACAAAAAATAGATTCAACCTGCAAAAGAAATATAGGGTATTAAACTACTGATGAATTTGTTACTCCATTGCTGATAATACATGTTACTTTCAGTCAGAGATTATGAATACAAAAGACTAATAAGAAATTTAAAACAGCAAGTGTCTTAGTATATGAAAGATTTAACATATAGCATAGCTTATATCAGCTCAAGTCAGCCTAATTTACTTCATAACGTGGTGGTCGAAGCATCACCCGTAGAAGGCAACAAGATTAAACATACTCTATCACTCACCCCAACCACCTGCACTTGCTGTATATATGAATTTGTCATTTAACAAGTTTTAGTATCAATTGAGATTGAATTGTTTCCTTCAGAGCATATTCAGCTGAGTAATTCACAAAATGGAAGCCATGCTGGTAAGAAACAAAAATAAATTTATAATGTGCATAGACAAATGATCTATTTTAATGGTGCACACAAAATTTTACCTCTCGGGGATAAGGAGGTTCAGGGAAGAGCCGGCTGCAATCATAGACAATGTCATCTTCATGATGGTCTAGTTTACTGAATGACCAGTTTCCAACATTAAAAGGTAAGCCATAATGCATAAGAATAGGTTCAACACCCTCTCGTGGAGTATAGCCAGGGTATATCATCAAGTTATCGTTGATCTTATGCCGGAGTCCTACCTGACAAATCAAACATATAGGATACATATATAATCTTAATAAAACATTAAAAAAGCAGCAACACATATCTGCAAAATAAAGATGAACCAATGAAACAACTTACCTCGGCAGCACCAAATGAATATCCATACATCTCACTGATCCACCCTGTTCCGTAGATATCACCAGTATAGTTGGTTGGCCAGTGAGCTCTGTCTTCCCGTACTTCTTCAGTCTTTGAAAGCCATAGGGGTGCCAAAGCTCGAAGATCATCTATATGCATGGCTAATAGCCCACCAACCTTGTCACAAAGTTCAGGATGCTTTGTATGCAGCTTTGCAAGAATATTATCGCATCCAATTAAATACCTAATTATGAAATAAACTCTTTGGAATCAACAAGTCCTCAATTACGGTGAACAATCAATCTGACAAGAAGTTTTATATAATTAAGGATCGTGAAATTTTACTGAGGGATGCTGCAGGTTGTCAAGAAAACACCAAAAATAGTCGTCATACAAACATCTTCTAGGTGTGTTTTTAATTCTTTGATGTTTATGGCTTTCCTTGAATCAAAAATCTACTTCACGTGCCAAGTGCAACAAGAGTTGATGAGCTGATACTAATCTATAGAGGAAGTGCAAGGGATTATTTCTTTTCTAATTCACTTTGGTTATGTAGATCTTTACAGTCGATGCCCAAAAATCTAAGATGTTTTCTAGACATATTTTGAGAAACATAGATGTTTCCTGGATAACCGTTAAGTTACATATTTGTAAGGCATGATTGCAAATTATCTTTGTTTCCATCAAGAAATTTGTTTGCTTCCACCTCAAGATCTTACTAAAATAGTGAAACTAAAAATGGGTAAAATGAGAATTTGGTTTTACCCATAATACGCAGAAACAGGCCTTCCTTTCTCTGCCCCAATCTCCCATGGTACAATCGGACCTCGAATGATCATGTCTGCGTCCAATATGACAACCCAATCAACATTTTCTGCCTCTTTGCTGTATTTAAGCCAGTGAACAACTCCAGCTGGTTTGTTAATTGCAGGATACCTGCAGAACAAATAGAACAGTATTATCTTCTCTGATCGGCATTACAATCTTTTACTGTTGCCTTTAAGCAACACAAGTTCTTCCAAATCAGATAAGAGGAAGATTATGACATAAAAAGAAACAAAGAGAATCGACAAAGATATCAAGGAAAATCATAAATTGCATTTATTTATTTTCTAGGAAGGAAAAACAGGTTGAAATGTTGTGAATAACACACTGGCAAAATGGTTCGTGTTGCCAAGGACGATCCACCGATAGTTATTTGTGCAAATATAAGACTAATTCTATAGTTGAATATGTCCAACTCAAATACTGAATAACATCTTCCAGTAGAAGAAAATGAGAGTATGGCAAAATTCTACTGAAGTAAAGTAGAGGAGAAGAACTGACCCATGAAACCAATAAAGCTAGAAGCGAACAATCAAAGCAGTTAGCAAGACAGTAAAAAAGAGTGACACGTTGAGCAAACAAAGACCAGAAGATGCAATATAAGAGCAAATAATCTCACCAATCTAATGGTAATGCAATTACCAAGTATTCTTCCTTTCTCCTTCTCCAAGTAAAACAAACGTCAATTAATCAAATTTTATCTTTATCAATCATCAATACTGGAGCAGTTAACATAGAACTCAAGGATATCCAATTCAAAATTAATAATCGGGACGAAATCCAATCTTTCTATTATCGTGATATCTCAATCGCCTTTGAACTGTTTATATCATTAAATTCTTGATATTTCAAAACCACCATAACAACAATCAACACTAATTTCTGTACACAATTGCATATCCAAAAGTAGAAGGAAAATAAAGAAAGATCAATCACACAACATTTTATAAGTCCACTCCGACACCTTCGTCGAAAACAACATATATTTATCTATCATCATTTTTAAATGTTTAAAGCCATCAAGGTCAGCATTGAATCAAACATGTAAAATTGAGGGCAAAAACCAAATAAAGGGTGCAACGACACAAACACAAACAAAGATGTTACCTTTTCTGGAAAAACAACATAATTTTTTTTCTTCATATTCTTAACTGTTCAAAGCCAAATGCCAAAAGAATTGAAAATCCAATTCAACATTGAAGCCAACATCAAGGTCAGCATTGAATCAAACATGTAAAATTGAGGGCAAAAACCAAATAAAGGGTGCAACGACACAAACACAAACAAAGATGTTACCTTTTCTGGAAAAACAACATAATTTCATTTCTTCATATTCTTAACTGTTCAAAGCCAAATGCCAAAAGAATTGAAAATCCAATTCAACATTGAAGCCAACATAGAAAGGTGAAGGAAAAAATAAAATAAAAAACCCAGTTTGGCAATAAACACATAAAATCGAAGGCAAAAACCAAATAAAGCTGACAATCACACAACACTAAACAAAGCTGATCTTCTTCATTGGAAAAAACATCATAACTCGATGTGTTCATAGTCTAAATTATTTGAAGCCCCAAAATCCACAACAATCAGAACCAATGCAGCATTGAATACATACATAGAATTTAACACAAAAACCAAATAATGGTGGCAATCACACAAACGCGTAAACAGAGCTGACATCTCAGTTGGAAAAACAACAATATATCATCTGTTCATCATCTTAACAGTTCAAAACCATCAAAGTCACAAGAATCAAAAACCCAATCCAGCATTTTTATCACCAAACACACTAGGCAAAGCCGACCTCTTGGAAAAAACAAAACAAAATATCATTTTTTTTCTCAATCTTAATTGCTCAAAGCCATCAAAATCACAAGAATCAAAAATCCAATTCAACATTTTATCATCAACAACTCATGCATCCACAAAAAACCCGAGAAGTATCAATTTTTTATCTTCTTAATAGCTCAAAGCCATCATAATCACAAGAATCAAAGACCCAATTCAGCATTTCATCATCAACAACTCTTGCATCCACAAAAAACCCGAAAAGTATCAATTTTTCATCTTCTTAGTAGCTCAAAGCCATCAAAATCACAAGAATCAAAAACCCAATTCAGCATTTTATCATCAACAAGTCATGCATCCACAAAAAAAAGCCCGACAAGTATCAATTTTTCATCTTCTTAATAGCTCAAAGCCATCATAATCACAAGAATCAAAAACACAATTCATCATTTTATCATCAACAACTCATGCATCCCCCCAAAAAAACTTAAAAGTATCAACTTTTCATCTTCTTAATAGCTCAAAGCCATCAAAATCACAAGAACCAAAAACCCAATTCACCATTTCATCATCAACAACTCATGCATCCACAAAAAACCCGAAAAGTATCAATTTTTCATCTTCCTAATAGCTCAAAGCCAACATAATCACAAGAATCAAAAACCCAATTCAGCATTTTATCATCAACAACTCATGCATCCACAAAAAACCTACAAGTATCAATTTTTCATCTTCCTAATAGCTCAAAGCCATCATAATCACAAGAATCAAAAACCCAATTCAGCATTTTACAATCAACAACTCATGCATCCACAAAAAAACCCGAAAAGTATCTATCTTTCATCTTCTTAATACCTCAAAAGCCATCAAAATCACAACAATAAAAAACCAAATTTAGCATTTCACCATCCACACCACATGCATCCACAGAAACACTCAAAAACCCCACAAATAATTAAAGCTCAAGAATTTACCAGTCACTAGTTTTAGGATGTCTACTCATAGAAGGAACCTCAAAAGTAGGAGCCAACTCCATCCCTCTATAACCCTTCCTCTCATCTTCAGTACAGCTCAACAATCTTGTAATAGGCCCAGGTTGCTGAGCCTTCCTGTAACTATGCATAAGTCCAACCGTTTGCCAATCGAAGTAATTCTGACACTCTACAGAAAACAAAGTGTGGATCCTCCATGGAGCCTTTTGGGTATCAATCTTTTCTGGTTCTTGACCATTGATTAAACTCAATGTCAGCACCAAAAACACCAAGATTGCTTTTTTCTCCATCATAAACACCAAAACTCAAATGGGTATCTCTGTATTGATCTCAATTTCATGATTTTGGTAGAAAGTCAAAGGTTTCTTGAATCATTTTTTTATTAAAATTTTTGTCTTGATGCTGTATGATCTAAAGATCGTGGATGATTAAGGAGTATATTAATTCAATAATGTAAACAAGTGTGATCTGTAATTTTTGTGAACTGAAAATGGAAATGGAAAATTAACAAAAAAAAATAAAAAAAAAATAAATAATAAAAAAAAAAGAGCTGTCTTTCATGTGTTCTTGAATAGTCAGTGAGAGAGAAGGTTTATTTAATTGTAAAAATTATAAAAGTCTTTAATTACCAAACTTTAAAAAAGGACATGAAAATTATACCCTATAAATTTGAGGTTATATTAAAAAAAAAACATTAAAATAAATAATTTTTAGATTTTGTAAATAAGATCATTGTGTTTTTGGACAACAATAATAACATTATAGCTAATGAAATCAATAAGTGAGATCTGAAAAAGATAAAATTTAGCAGATTTTACTTACCTTATATTTTTGGAACAAAATTAAAGAGAATAAGATTTCATATAAATAGGACTTAAACCTACTCCTTACATTCCAATTATTTATCTGACGGGAAAAATAGGATTATAAACTTAATTATTTTCAAATTTAAAAGTGTGTTATTTTTTAAAATGAATTTGAAAAGAAAATGTATCCAATAAATTAAAACGAAATAAATGTTTGACTATAAGCTTGACAAAATTATATCATGCAAATATGTAGAGTAAAATTTCAAGTGTTGACTTATCAAGTAATTTAAAAATGACAAATAATTAATCAATTGCCATACTAAAGAGATCTTAGATCCAAATCTTGCAAACTTGCATGATGAATTAAGAGTAGAAAATTATATTATCCATTTGTTTAATTATATTTGTTTTATTTAATTGGTCAAATGAAGTAGGTGCAAGAAGCAATTTGTTCCAATACTGATATTCAAAACAAACAAAAAGAATGGACTGTTGATACATTTGATATTTAATTATTTTCTATTGTTCTATGTTATATTTGTAATCGAGAATCCTATTCAGAATTTAAACTCTATCTTAAGAAATTAAAATTGAACAGATTATATTATAACACAAATTATAAGAGAGAAAATAAAGGAAGAATATAAAGCTTTTCCCGTTATATTACAACTACACCTCAGCCCCAACTAGTTGATCGTTGGGGTCGAATATATGAATCGTCCGTTTAGCCTTAACTTTTGCACTATACAAATCAAATTAGTCCTTATAATATGATGAATGTCTATACTATAGTTTTCTATATTCAAACAAATGATTTGATACTTGATTTTGCATAACCATTTGAAGGAACAAAAGTAGTTGGTGTTATGTTGTTGATTCTATTCCTTCTAAGAGAATTTGGATCTATTCCTGCCTTGTGAGCTGCAATTACACCTATGGCTTCCCAGTAGTTTGACACCTTCACCTGCAAAATAAAGGAGAAGTCGTACGTCAATATGATAGTGTCCAGACCAACTTACACACACCTCCAGGTTCTATTTCTATAAGAAAGGAATGAACGTTTATTTTAGGGGGAGAGGGGGAGGCGCACTAGTGATATTGTCCGCTTTGGGCCTAGGCCCACACGACTTTATAGACACCCTAAGACACTTGAACTCTGTGCTCTGATACCATTTGTGACAGCCCAGTCCACTAGTGATATTGTCCACTCTAGGCCTAGGCTTGCACGACTTTAAAACTTGTCACTAGTTGGTAAGGTCTGCTTACTTAAACACCCAACATCTCTCCTGTGTTTTGTCGATGTGGGACTTCTAATCTTAAGCTAGGGCATCACAGTTTAGTAGTCGTATTTCCCTTATACTATCTGTCAGTACCTCTTAAGGGTCATTTGGTTACCGGGATCAAGATACTAATCCCAACACAACTTTTGGGTTACATTTATTCAGTGATTGGTTATTGGCATTAGCTAATATCAGTATAATTTATACCAAAATCTTAATCTTGGTATTGTCTGGAATATGTTGCTCGGACTTTTCAAAAATGTCGCAGGGTGCGTGTCGGACCCTCCAAAAGTAGTGCATTTTTGAAGGATCCGACATGGTTGCGGCAGCCTTTTTAGAGAGTCCAAGCAACTTAAGACTGGATAACCTTGTTCCAAACCAAAAGACCCCTTAATCAATAACATCAACTACTACACCTCAATCACAAACAAGTTGGGGTCGGCTATATGAATCTCGCTTCTTTATTTAAGCTCATTTCATATCAAAATCAAGATTATTGATATTATGCACGGTGCAGGTAAATAATCATTGCGCAGTGTACATGCTACAAGCTAAAGCTCTCTACTGAATATGAAACATGCATAGACACTTCATGTTAAGTTGCAGGTTGCTAATAGAACAAATAGACAATAAATAAGGTATTTGCAATTAACATTTGAACTTACAGCTTCAATACCAAGTGAGTCTGGTGTATCATTCAGAACTGTTTGATTCTCTTCAACAGCAATTATAAGAGGCTGCAAAATATGAGCAAATAGGGAAAATGGGATTACTGTCGAGAAAGCAGAAGATGTTTGACTGGCTGTCGAAAATACGCTCCGTCCCAAATGACTAATTTGGGCAGCATGACTAGATTTGTAATTGTAAGCCATATTCTACTGATAGACACTTCAGTTCACATGCCACGAAGAATGACGTTAGTAAACACTTCATACTTCACCTTCCCAAATCAAATGACCAAAAATGAAGAGTAATAATTAGACCAAATATGACCACAAAAGAAAAGGTTGTTATTTATCTCTCTTATTCTTCCTCCCTGTACTTAGTTCCTACATCATCCGCTAAATTTAACCCCTTCTAGTTCCTTCATAAGCAGCTAAATTCTACACCAACAACATACCCAGTATAATCCCATAAGTGGGGACTGGGAGGGTAGTGGGGAGGGGCAGACCACCTTCCCAGCCTTGGGAAGGTAGAGAGGCTGTTTTCGAAAGAACATCGACTCATATAAAGCAAATAATGGAAATAATGAAGAAGAAAATAGTAGCAATAGCAAATAATACGATATCAGCTGCTAAACTTTCTATCCTTTATTTTCCCTTTGCATGCCTCAATCCCGACGAGTGCCTAACTCACAGGTAAAGTCATTCACTCCAGCTTACTATATCTCCAATGAAAAGAAAAGGTAAACGTATACTCCTCTCCTATCAAAAAGGAAAAAAGTATAGAACACAACTAAACCAAGAATATCAGCAGATAATTAGTCTCCTATCTAACAATAGTAGTATTAGAGGAAGTTTAGGCAACCATATGGTACCACTGTCATGACAAAGGAAGAAGAGAGAAGTAGTGTAAGCTGGGGCACGGATTACTCATAAATATGAAAAGGATGAGGCGCTTTCTTTTCTTTCTATCCAACCGCTGGAAGGGATAGGGGATTGGGGTGATTCTGATTTAATCAACAGAGTCAGCTGTCGAAGGCCGAACTCGCAGCCTAGCAAACACTAAACTCACCCAGTTGATGTCAATAGATAAAGAGCCAATTACCTTGTTTATTTTACGATTGGCAAATGCAAGAGCACCATCTCCACGACAAGCATCAATCGGTAGAATCACACTGTCAACATCACCAGCTACAATGCAGTTGTCTGAAAAATTATTGCCCTTGACCAAATACTGTGGTGCAGTGCTAAGCCCAGCAAGGACACACGGCAAGAATGTAAATCCTATCTGTCAGAAGATTGAGGTAGAGAAAAGGACAAAAACCCAAAACAAAAAAGATATTATGAGAATGCAAAAGACGCTAAAAAGGGTGCAGTATTAGCAGTTTATACATCTTCATGGTTTTCTGAACCAAGTCATATCTCCCTCTTACTCATTGCAAATGCAGAAGAAAGCATTTCAACATCCTGCTTTAAAAATCTTATAAACTATTTAAGCTCCTCTTGAGAGTGAATATCTCACGCAAGAGAACATTCATATGGCTAAAATTATCATGTTTCCATTTTAAGATGACTAAAAAACTCACCTATAAAGAAACTAAAAGAAAAACTCCCCTGCACTATCCTCTCGTAGGAAACAAAGTCGCAGAGGAGTTATGTCCTGGCTATTCCACAGAGATACCCAGTCTTTAATGAAAAACAAAATTCTTCATGATTAAACAGCACACATGGTGTGAGCTTAAATATTGTAAGATTGACGGGACAATCACTAACCTCTTCAGCAGCTGATTTTGGGCATACTGCCATGTTTAATTGAGGAGGCAATACTGCAGGAGCATGTGCGCAAGGAATATGAAAATTCTTTACCACTAAGTGACTTATAACAGCCTCCACACCTGCCAAAAGATCTATCCCCTATAGAATTAAGGGTACAAAAATAAAATTGAGATCAGGAATTTATGTATTAAACAATACAATGAATTTCCTCTCTTACAAACAGTTTAAAATTAAACAGCACAACCAGCAAGCAATCAACGGAAGAAGGTAATTCAAACTGATGTTTATACAAACTTAAATATTACACCTTCTATTTAGATGATTTCACACACATGCGTTATGGCAAAATTATAGAGACCCAAAACTTTCTGAATCGTGGAAGTAGAACTGCCTATAGCCATGAGAAGAAAAAGGAATGATATTTGTCTATAACGAGCTCATGAATTGTGACCATTTTGTATCTAGAAATTTCGAATAGATACTATTGAGGACTACATTTGCAAATGAAATGAGAAGCTAGTCATAGAAAAAATTAATACCACTCCTTGTCGATAATCATCCAAGTCTTCAATATCATCGTCTGGAAAGCGTGCCACAACCGCAAGTGCGTCTACCTTACACTCATTTCGCAAGCTCTCCACAGCTCTCAGTAGTGAATCTGGACACTGAATCCTCCCTGTTGATTGGCCACTTGTTGGATCAACCCATTTTTCCACCTTTACATACACCAGGTGTTAGCTACTTGTGATCCATTTAGAAGTTAATGTGAAGTAAATAATAAATATAGACGTGAAAATGACACTGTCATCAAGGAAAATATATATATATATATATATTTTATCTACTATGAGATATGTTTTTCTTTTATAAGTAAAGGGAAATACTATGAGATGTGAAATAGTAACTAAATGATTTCATCAAACTTAATGTCCCTAACTAAGAGAAACAATCTCTGTTTAGCAACAAATGTTTATATTGCATGTGTCATAATGATGATATGTCCATACAGTGGAAGAAAACCTGGTCCAAAGCAAAATAAAGCCGAAGCCGCATATTAGGACATAATTTATCTTCATAAGAAAGGGATCAAAAGTTGATTTATCCTCTTTCTCATTCCACTGTCTCAAAAGTCTACAATTTTTAAAATGCTTCAGTAGCTCTTTTCCTTTGAGCATTTTCTTATACATCTTATTCTTTGGCTAACTTTTTTTTTTTGATAACCGTGGTGTCTAAACCAAGTTGCGCGCACCTCGACTAGTTCCATGGAATACCGCCACCTCCCACCATCAGCAGGTGTAAGGTAACACTGTCCACCAGCGCTAGGACAGATGTGAAGAAATCACCTAGTGCTTTCACCTCTACTGGGATTTGAACCCGAGACCTCATGGTTCTCAACCACTACGCCACACCATTGGGTGCATTCTTTGCCTAACTGTTGCTAGTGTTCCCAACCTTCTCTGAACAACTTCCAGCATTTCCCATACTTTTCCTGACTAGTCCCAAAAGATTCCATATTAAGATTGAGAAACCATTTATATTATGAGCACTGAAAGCAAGACAAAGGACCTCCCTCAGGAAAAACTACATATATTGCTCCTATCATATTAAATATCTAGGGACATGATTACTGTGCATTACATTGAGCCTATGAAAATTCAACTTAGAAGATAAAAAGCATACCAGTAAAGGGGTGTCAGTTACAGTGTATCCCACTATTGGCAATCCAAGGGAAGCTCTTGTTGCATCAACCACTTGTAGGTGGCGCATAAGAAGTTCTTCCTCTATCCCAGCATCAAAAACCAATCCTACCTGCTCCACATTACAAGTTCACAATGTGATTGCAAGCTGAACGGAGGATAAAAGCTTGGAAGCATCAGGGATGTAGTAACAACTGGAATAGAGCTCAGATTTCACAGGACAAATGAGCAAAATATTTTACAGCATACCCTATTTTGATGAACTGGTTGCAGTGCCCAGAGACCTTCAGCAAATCGATCAAGTGCATAGCCTTCAACATAGAGTGCATTTGGCATGGGCCAGTACAGCATTGCTGCATTAAGAACCTGTATGACTTATAAATTTACAGAGAGCTAGGAAAATGCATGTGAATCCAAACTGCAGATAGTGTTTCCTACTCTAGATTGACAGCCTAAGTTACTTCATTCACACAATTATTGCCACAAAGTTCCAATCATTTTTCTTCTCCTGACCTGATGTTTAAATCGTTGATTCCTTTTTCTTCTTTTTGATAGCCATGGCACCTTGACTAATTTAACGGTGTACCTGCTACCTCCACCACCACAAGCACTGGGTGACTCTATTAAACAACGGTTGGACAGTGGGAAAGATCACCAAGTGTTTTTGTCTCCACTGGAATTTAACCTAAGACCTCATGGTTCTCAAATCACTTCATTGGCCAAGCCACACCCTTGGGTGCAATGATGGTTCCTTATTTTATTGACAATTTAAAGAAGCTACTAAAACTGATGCTATTTTGGCCCTTAAGTACATGAAATATTCTTCAGTTTCTATTGTTGGGAATCTAATCCCATAAAATTGCTCAGTTCCTTGACTTGTCTCTCCATATTGTATTTTTCACTCCAACAGTTTTTGTGATATACCAAGAGTTTAAGTTCCAGTTAGTGACTCAGCTAGGAAGTGCAATAGTAAAGAATGCAAATCTAATGTTGCAGAGACTGTTAAATTAATTGAGACAAAATTGAGAGAAATAGCTAAGAGACAAAATCTGCTTAAATGTTCAGCCAAACAACACATCATTCACACTAATTACACTGGTGCGACATTTGACAAGTAATGACATATCATGAGAAGTAAAATGATAGCTACAGTAATCCTGCATCATTTCCTCTATAAAAACACTTCTATATTAAGGACAACCCACATTTGAAGCCTAAGAATTTTTCTGAAAAGAAAAGCTACCACCTGCATTTCAAAGTCGCAAACCAACAGTCAATAAATTTTCAGTTCAAGTTGAAGGATCCCTAAATTGAATTCTTAACATATCTTAACTCCCATTAACGATTCAATATATTCAATGTGTAAGTTTAGACGGATAGATTAGCTCCTTGATCAAACTCTATCATATCAGTCCTTATTCAATTACTATAACAAATGGTCAGCCAATAGTTCTAAAATTATCAAGGGTGAGCACATTGTTTGGCAAATAGAGGCCAAAATCCTTAATACTGTTTTTTCTAACAACGGTGGTGGTATTCGCGTCAGCTTGTGCACACCTCGACTATTCTACAGATTACAAACTACCTCTTAGCAACACGCAGGTACTAGATAACTCTGTCCACCTAGGCTTATACATATTGGAGCAAATCACCTGGTTTCGTCAAACTGATTCAACCTAGTAATTTTTCGTTATAGATGCCTAAATGGATATCAAGGGTGAGCACATGGTTTGGCAGATACTCCACAAAGGGAATACACAAAGTAAAATTCCATCAAGACAAATAAATGCTGCCATAATAAAACAAGATGAGAAAAAATCATACATTAGGATGAGAAATAAGGCAGTCAACAACAGAGGAAAGAGCTCGAGCAACAGGCAAAGCATCACCAGCATAGCCACCAATAGCTGCTCCAACACCAGTAGGCACTATCATCACACTTGTATACTCCCTCTTAAACTGCTCAAATAACCATCAAAACACACACAAACAACAATTAACTCAATTGGGTACTCATTAAATCTGATTTCTTGAAATCCCAACAAATAAAAATCAAGTCTTGGTGAATAAAAATTGTACCTTGTTATTTTGCAAGAACAAGCTGGAACATGAAATTCTGAACTTGGAAGGTGAATATTGGGATTTTGGGAGAATACATTGATGACCCATTGAAGGTGAGTAAAGATTAAGGCCTAATGTAGCCATTGTTGCAGCTAATTTTACTAGAATAATTTCTCTGTTTGGCTTACTGTGGCATTTTTCTAGAAGTAAAGAATGGAATTTTGTTAAGAAAGAGGATAATGGTGATATGAGGTTTATGAAAAGGGTATTTGTCAATTTCACCCATTGTAAAACTACAAGATGTCATTTTACTGTTTATAATTTTAGCTATTTGTCAATTTATTTTATTTTTTATGTTTTTACTTCTGTTTACCTCGAGAAAAATATCTATCAATTAATTTCAATCTACTCCTAACAAGTTGATAGATCGAAATAGTACATTATACATCTCTTAGCTAGTCGTGGAGGAGATTTATATCAGATCTATTTCCATGTTTCGATTTTTTAACTTTTTGACCCTTTTTTTGACAACTAGAACACACCCCAATTTCCTAGGACTCTTTTTGGCCAACTCTCCGCTTGTGAGTTCCTCAGGCTTCAAGCTAGGAGTGTACATCAATCGGTTCGATTTTATGGATTATCGGTTTGGTTTATTGATTTTCAGTTTTTAAATACGTTGAGCCAATAACCAAATTAATAAGAGATTTTTTTATCGGTTTTCGATTTAACCAATTAGAAAATACTTATAAAATAAACATATGACTTCTCTAATATATTTGATGCGACAACACAATAGTGTAATGAAAAAACTATACAAGTGTATCACAAAGAGAAATTAAAAGGAATAGGGTTCTACTTTAGATTTCAACGTTTTGTATAATATGAAGTTGTGAACTAAAAGTCACTTTGAAGTGTGAGTTGAACGCTAAAGGATAAAGACGATAACCAGTAAGGTATTGAGACTAATATAGTAATATTTATGTACAAGTAAATGTAGTAAATTACTAGTCTTAATGGGTTATCAATTTACCAAATAACTCAATATTAAAAATTAATACCGAACCGATAGCTCAATAATTTTTTTTTTATAAAACTATTAAAATATCGTTAATTCAATAACCCAATAACAATAAACCAATAATATTTTTTTCAATTTGATTTATCGGTCGATTCAGTTTTTTACGCTCCTACTTCATGCATTCCCTTACCCAGTCATATCTATAGGATTTTTGGTATATCAATTGCAAAAAAAAGAATATTCTTTATTAACTAAAGGATCATATTTTTAAAAAGGCTTAATAACATTTTTGGCTCCAATTCTTGGGTAAAATTTGATTTCATTTCTTGTAATATTGACCAAGTATATTTACATGCACGTTTAATTCTTTTTGCAAGTGAATCATTACAATTTTTCATACCAATTACTAATGATTTTACTATTTAGTTAGTCCTTAGTCGTACATTATTTTGCAATCCAAATTATATTAGGACTATGATTTTCCCTTTCGCCGCCTAATAATTTTTTTATAAATAAATTAAAATACCCTTCCTTCTCCCATTGTCTCTCCCAAATCCCAAAAATAGCCCTCCGCCCTCGCCGGAAAATCGTTCTCACTCCGGTATGTCGGTGACGGTAAGGACAAGTTTGGGAGATGATTCGATAAACAATAGTGTGCTATGGGTTTGTAATTTGAATTCGGTAACTGAAGACGAAGACCTATATACAATCTTCTCACGCTTTGGAATCAATATTGAATATTCAACCAGACCATATTGGGTGAAAGCTAGATAAGTAAGTCCTTTTTCATTAATGTTTTTATTGCTTTCTTTTGGTTCAACTAGAAATACTAACAACTACTAATTAAAAAAGAACTTGCATAGTTAGTTTCAATACTCAACTTCTCCGTTGAACAACAATAACATACCCAATGTAATCTCATAAAATGACAATTGCTGAGAACCAATTGTCTTACAAATTTTTACTGCAGAGAGTGTGAAAATAGGGGAAGTTTATGGTGAACATTTACAAAGTTGATCAAATTATTCATAGTCTACCTCTTTTACACCACTCTCAAGTGCAATGCCAAGTCATTTTTCATAAAGTTTATTAAAACTAGAATAGGAATTAAACGTTTTAAAATTTTAAAATTGTCTGTGTGAAATTTTGAGTCTCTATATCTCTCCATCATATAATCCACTATTTTCACGTGTTCTCGATTATTAAATGCAGTTGTCACGTTGGGATGAGTGAACAAGGCCCGTAGTTATATTTCAAGAGAATACTCATTCGGATTGCTTCTCTAAAACTAAGATTAGAGAGTATTTTGTGAATCACATATTTTGGTAATATATATGATATTTAACATATTCGAAGTAGACCTATCAATATGGGTTGGTCCACCCCATTCAGGCTAAGCTGGGATAGCCCATTTTTTGTGTGGGCCAGAAAATGGTTGGTCCAGCACACAAGTACGTGGGCTACGAGATTGCCGGGCCAACTCTCTTTTCGTAAAAATATATTTTTTATAATTTTTTATATAAAATTATAATTTAAAAATATTATCATAAATATCGACAAGATAATATTATATAGTGTTGGTGTTACTATTTGTTAATCAAATCCACAAATAAAATTATCTTTATAATATTTATTAAGTTTGATTTCAAGTAAAAGTATAAATCGCTAAATAAAAATATTAACCTAATTGTTTTCAAATGATCATAATAAAACACAAAAATTATGACAATATTCCATAGGCTATGGCCTATGTAGTAATTCCTAAAAAATTTAGGGAATTTTTATTTTATGTAATACATATTTTATAAACATAATTTATATTTAAATTGTAATATTTCAAACTTTAAACTGATTTTGAGTTTAGACTCTTGTTATTTTTAATACTCTATTTTATTTTTTAATTAATTTTTATTTGGCCCACGGGTCAGCCCTATCCATATTTCTCAAGCCCCACAAATCGACAAACTTATTCAGGCCGAGCTAAAAAGTCATTTTCTTAAATAAGCTCTAAAATCGTAACTCAACCCTATCAAATGACGAGTTAAGCCAAACGAGCTCAGCGGGCCTAGCCCACATTGACAACCCTAATTCGAAGGAAGGAAAAAGCAATCTTGTCTCAACTAATACGACATATATAGATTTTTTTATTGATTGCGTAGTAAAAAAAAAGGACAAGGAAACTATTTTCTAGACGGAACAGGGCAACCTAAGCCCACCAATACGAAAATGACATGTGGTGATTTATTTTCAGAAATTTGACTTCTTATATCATTCCTTATTTAGGTAGAAAATCTCAATATTTAGAATTCTATTAAAACTTTACCTTATAAAAATAAGGGAAAATTACGTGGTTAAGTAAATTTATACTACTTAATTATTCATCATAACTATAGTTTGCTATAATTACCACTTGCGACTAACATTATACATTAATTACGTAGGCTGACGTCGGATTTGTATAATTAGCCACGTTTGTATATGTATAATTCGCCAGAATATACAAATACATATGTATAATACACAATTATCTAACCGATATACATATACAATTCACCTCTCTCCCACTCTTTACCCTCTCTCGCTCGCCTCTCTCCTCCCTCTCCCAATCTCGCTCGCCTCTCTCCTACCTCTCCCAATCTCGCTTGCCATATATACAAATGCATATGTATAATATACAATTATCTAACAGATATACATATACAATTCACCTCTCTGCCCTCTCTCCTTCATCTCCCAATCTCGCTGGCCTCTCTCTTCCCTCTCCCAATCCCTTTCGCCTCTGTCCTCCCTCTCCCAATCTTGCTTGCCATATATACAAATACATATGTATAATATATAATTATCTAACTGATATACATGTACAATTCACCTATCTCCCACTCTTTGCCCTCTCTTGCTCGCCTCTCTCCTCTCTCTCTCCCAATCTAGCTCGCCTATCTCCTCCCTATGACATGTAGCTACGAATTGTAATTATCAAACTATAACTATGGAGAATAATTAGACTATTTTTGAGTGGCTATATGTGAAAGTTCCTCTAAAAATATATCTCCATAATTTCCGTGTATATCACAGTAAATTAAAAAGTAATGACAATCACCAATTAGTTGATCATTGAGATTAAATATATGAATCATCACTGACTGTGTTTCCATTTAGCCTCACTTTTTGCACTATACAAATCAAATTAGTCCTTATAATATGATGAATGTCTATGTTATGATTTTCTCTATTCAAACAAATGATATAGCATAACCATTTGAAGGAACAAAAGTAGTTGGTGTTATATTGTTGATTCTATTCATTCTAAGAGAATTTGGATCTATTTCTGTTTTTTGAGCTGCAATTACACCTATGGCTTCTCAGTAGTTTGACACTTGCACATGCAAAATAAAGGAGAAATCGTACTTCAATATGATAGTGTACAAATCAACTTGCACACACCCCAGATCATTTATTGACTAGTCTTTTTCTTCTTCTTTTTTGGGATGGGACTTTGTATTCGTATTCTCCTTTTTTAGTATTCCGACACAATTTGCAAGAACGAACTTGAACATGAAATTCTAAAATAGGATGGTGAATATTGGGATCTTGAGAGAATACATTGATGACCCCTTGAAGGTGAATAAAGATTGAGGCCTAAGATAAATTCTTAAAATTAATAACAAGTTGAATTGGTATTAGTTTAAGACTTGTTTAGCAATTTTAATTTTAATTAGGAAAGTGTTTTTTTACTTACGCCCTAACACAAAAGGCGTATGCCCAAAATGATGAGGCTTACACCTCACAGATCGCCCTTGTGTATTTTTACTATGCACCTCCCCGTCCCCTTAGGCTCAACCCGAGACTCGCTCCAAAAATGTCTTTTAGAATTATACTTTTAATAGTGAACTTTGTAGACGTGGGTGGCCCAAGGGAGAAATAGGAAGCTAGTAAAACGTTTGTTTTGGACCCCAAAATATTGAGGTCCCAAAAAAAAATTAATGATTAATTTTAACATTTATATTTATCTAAAATAATATTGAAGATCGTAAAAAATCAGAATTTATATACATATAAAAAAGGTAAAACTATCTATATTTTATAAAATATTTTAAAATTTGAATTAAATAATTCATATATTCATATTAATAAATAAAGTTTTTACAATAACATCCAAGTTACACTTTGTTTGGTTTGGCAAACACATTTTATGAATTGAGTCTAATTATTCCGTTAAACTTGTAAATTTCTATAATCGACACTAAGTGCATATTTATAAGATATATATGATGATTGATCTCTACCAAGTTTCTTGGATCATTGGCATTTACTTGAACTGGATTGACAGACAGAGCACCCATTTAAAATGCAGCATAACCTATAGCCTCTTATTTTATCTGGTATTGGTAGGAGGGTCATTAAAATGCAGCATAACCTGTAGCCTCTTATTTTATCTGGTAATGGTAAGGGCGTCATTCCAAGATTACTCTAGAACAGATAAAAAAATACAAGTTCATAGCTATTAGAAAACACCAAAAAACCTCCTAAATGTGGCGATTCATGTGATTGGTAATGCTTTTGGATGAAAAACAGACGTCTCGATCACTTGTTTCCAACTTGAACAATTCATCCAATAATGTTGCAAATAAGTGGGCTCTAGCTTCAAGAAGATGACAGAAAGTAATTGTGAAATCAAGGAATTCGATATTTACTTGAATTGGATTGACAGACAGAGCACCCCATTTAAAATGCAGCATAACCTATAGCCTTTTATTTTATCTGGTAATGATAAGAGCGTCATTAAAATGCAACATAACCTGTAGCCTTTTATTTTATCTGGTAATGATAAGGGCGTCATTCCAAAATTACTCCAGAACAGATAAAAAAATACAAGTTCATAGCTATTAGAAAACACCAAAAAACCTCGCGATTCATGTGATTGGTAATGCTTTCGGATAAAAAACAGACATCTCGATCACATGTTTCCAACTTGAACAATCCATCCAACAATGTTGCAAATAAACGGGGCTCTAGCTTCAAAAAGATGACAGAAAGTAATTGTGAAATCAAGGATTAAGAATGGATATAAGATTTATTGAAATCATGAAGAACGGATAGAACCACAGTCTGCAATCAAGAATTGGAAAATGAAATTTTTTTGAAGAAAAAAAAAGTGGGAGGGAAACTGAATATAACACTTACTGACTATTATGCCAGAAGACTATATTTTGACTCAAAAGTTCAGTAAATAGATTTTTTTTTAAAAACAAAAGTGGGAAGGGAAGCGTTATATATATATATTAGTGCACAAGCTCAATATTTGTTTATAAATAATTTTTAATTAATGAAATTAAATTAAATTTGAATAAGTTATATATATTTATATGGTAGATTGGTAGTAAACGTTCATATTACTATAAAATGAATACCCGATAACTATTATTAACTTCGATAATTTTAAGTAATTTTGATTAAATAATTTTAATTTTTTTAAATCTAAAATAAGTTATATGTATTTGTATGATAGTAAATGATTTCGTTCTTCTTTCTCAAAAAATTTATGTGAGTATCCTTTATTTTCTAAAAAAATTAAAGAGCAATGTCAAAAATTGTATATTTTCTTTTATTCGGTTAAAAAATTAATCGACATACTTTTCACCATATACCAATCATAATGGCTCCTCAACACTTGGTTATTGTA
Source organism: Solanum verrucosum (assembly GCF_900185275.1). Taxonomy (NCBI): domain Eukaryota; kingdom Viridiplantae; phylum Streptophyta; class Magnoliopsida; order Solanales; family Solanaceae; genus Solanum; species Solanum verrucosum. The sequence goes on from NW_026020032.1 coordinate 1,007,679, forward strand.
CCACATAGGCACCCATGAGACCAGCTAGAATGTTGATCCTAATCAACCCCATCGCGTGATCGTGGTACCACATAGTACCAGGATGTTGATAATTATGATAATGATACTTTTTTAATGTCCACTTTGGTCCATGATGTTTGAAATTCTTAGTGAACCATGCCTCATAGTGTCCCCCATGTAAACTGAAGATTTTGATTTAAAGTTATCAATGATGGTCACCCAACTATGCATTTTTTTATTCAACTTTCAATTTTAATTCGAAAGTCACTCAATTAATCACGTTTTTTTAGAAAGTCACTCAACTTTGAATTTTATCTGAAAAATCATTCAACTATCCGCTCTTCTCTTAGAAAGTAGCTCAACTTATTAAATTGATTTTTTAATTAAGATTTGTTGATAAATTTTTTTATTTAAAAACTAAATTTTTAAAAAATTAAAAAATATATTCATTTAAGCCATTTAATGACCCAACCCCCTAAAAATATACTGATATTAACCCATTTTATCGACTCCCTTCTCCTTCTCCTTCTCCTGTGCGTCTAATTTTTGGTTCTCAATACAGATGCATCCTGCAAAGGAAAATCAAAATATGAAAATCATCAAATATTTCAAACTTTCTAAGAAAAGAGTGCATATTTGAGAAAGCAAACGAGATATTAACTCAATAATCTATTATACTTAAATCGGTTATTAAATTGCATTATTATAAATTCATTGGTCGAGAAATTTGTGTAAAATCATGAAAGAGAGAATATAGAAGATCTCATATTTCTTTAAGGGAAAAAGCATAGATTCCCCTCCGAACTTGTCCCGAAAAGTCAGTTATACGCTTAAACTATCATGGTGACCTATTACACACCTTAACTACTCAAAAGTGAATTTATTACCACCCTGAGACGTGTAACACCACTCTCACATTATGTGGTGTATTACACTCGCTAGCACATCAACGCTACGTCAACGTCATGTCATAAATTATAATTTTTTGTTTTCTTTTCTTTTTTAATTAACTTTTCTTTTGTTAACTATATTTTACTCTAACTAATCCCTAATTAATTGTTTTAATTCTCTAATAATTATATCTTCTTCACCACTAATCCCACCTATTTTCAATTCTCATTTCATAAGAAAATCATATATATTCGGCCCCACCTTCACTATTGATTTTGTTCTTCACCACCACTATATCACCTTTAATTCTTCTTCTTCTTTGTCACCCAACCCCAAATTTCACCACCACCACTATCAACATCGATTTTTTCTTCTTCACCACCTTCAATTACCTCTTTTAATGTTTGTCACCCATCACCACCAAACCCATAAAGCTACTATTACCACCAAAACGAAAAATTGATTAACAATCAAAAATTCTTTAACAAAGTCCATAAAAATGAAAAAGATAGAAACTATCAATCAAAATTTCTCTAGATAAAATATAATTATTCACTAACAAATCTATGGAAATTAACCTAATTGCGAATCAAAAAAAAAATTGTGCTTTAAGATTGTGATAAAAAATAAAGAAGTGTGATAAAAATAAAGAATGAAGAAGAAGAGGACAATGGGGGGGGGGGGGGGGGGGGGGTTTGAAGAAGAAGAGGTGTGGGGGCTGGGGGTGGAAAGTATGATTCTAACTTTTTTTTAAACTTTAATTTCAAACTGACGTGACTATTTTTTATTTTTGTTTTATTTTTTTGCCACGTCAGTTTTAGGGGTAAGAAAATTCATTTTTGAATAGTATAAGTGTGTAATAGGTCACTATGATAGTTTAAACGTGTAACTGACTTTTCGGAACAAGTTCAAGGGGGAATTTATGCCTTTTTCCTTTCTTAAATTAAGATTGTATAAAAGGAAATTATTTTGTACGTTTAATGGTTTTCTATTTTCAATAAGAAAAAATGGTATTACTACTACTTATACTAGTATACGTACCCGCACGTTGCGCAACTATTTTAAAATGGATAATTTTTAATTTAAAAATATTTTTTTGGAACAGTATTTTAAAAATAATATAAAGATGCATAAAATCAATTGTTTTATAAATTATTAGAATTTTGTCCACAATGTTATGTTTAGTTCAATATATTTTGTTAATTTCAAATTATTTCTATATTTTTAAAAAAAAAAAAAAAATTTTAATGTTGAGATTAATAAGGATAGTTACAAATCACTTATCTCTAAAAAATAGTGTAGTTACGATCAATAAATAGTTGCAAATTAATCAGCTTATCTCTAAAAATAAATGCAATTAGAATATTTTTTCTAATTAATTAAGCATAAAAGATTTAAAACATCTATAAAAAGGATTTAGATGAAAGGGAGAGAAATTGGAGGATAGGCTAGAAGGCTACGTGCGTGAGAAAATAGGCAAATTAGGCTATTAGAACAATGTTTAAAAATATTTAATATTTAAATATTATTTCTATATAGTCATATCAGCTATACTTTTAGTTTTATAATATATTATGTACTAATTTTTCTAAGGATACTAATAATTCTAAGATTATTTTACCTTGACCAAACATCAAATACTTCAAATATTTTTACGTGTTTATCCATTATTGTTTTTATATAGTTGGAATTTAAAAAAAAAAACTTTTTTTTGTTAACAATTTATTATTTCTAACATTCCACATGAAATGTCTAATATTTAACTAATGTTTTATTCAAAATCAACATATTAAATGACATATGGATATATTTAATAATTTACTATTTTTAATTTATGTAAATTATTATTAAAAATAATTTAAATGTAAAGATAATCTTAATTAATACATTTGCTATATTAGGTTTACTCAAAATGTTTTTTAGATATTATAAATTTTGATTTGAACTGTATTAGAAAAGACATGAATGTGGATTAGAAGGGTGTTATGTTGATTTGAATTCTATCCGATTAAACATATTATGTGTAACCACTGTTATCGTGAAATTTAAATATTTTAAATTTCAAATTTCAAATTAAAAATTGTATCATATATTTTAAAATTGCAATTTTCAACTCAAATTAATGTTGTTATATAATATTGTGAATAGTCTTAAATTAATGACTTACAATTGTGATATTGTTCAAGATAGAATGTAACACTTCCTATATAAAGATAAATATTATTCATCCTAAATTCAAAACTTTAATTTATATTTCTTATAAAATTATATTGAAATTTGATTATCCTCTTAACAATTTGTTTAGAAATGGAAAGGTGATGAGAGGTTTTATAAGTGTTTATTTAAATTGTGATGGTCAATAATTCTAAATTAGTAGGGTTATAAGAAGGTGTAAGTGATGGAGTTAAAGAATGATTTTTGTTAATTGAATTTTGTGACTTAGATGGTTAGCTATTTTCTAGGGATAAAATTAATTAATTATCATTTAAAATTTAAATTTTAAATTAATTACCAAAATTTCAAAAACTGCTGTCTGGATATTGATTTGGATAACTATCATTTTCAAAAATAAAGTCAAAAAGGGAAACCTAATATGGAGTTACGTTATTTTTTATTTTTTTTGTATTATTTTTTGTAACCGTTTTTAAATAAAAAAATTTAGTGTTAACAGTTTTTATTTTTTATTTTTAGATTTTGAATTAATTTTAATAATTCATACATTTTACATATTTGTTTAAAAGAATTGTAGATTATTTTTTTTAATAAATTGAAAACGTGGATATATAGAGAGAGAGAGAGAGAAAGAGAGAAAATTAAATTGATCATTAGTTTCAAAATGCATTTTTGATAGCCGTAACTTTAACATTATTCAAATATATGTTACATATGTTGAATCATTTTTTATATTTTATTTTTTTGGTCAATAATGGAGCATGAGGCTCCTTTTATTTAATTCAAAATAACTAAATAAGTATCTAAAAATAAGGTTAAAGATCCCAAACAATGCTTTATATGACAAAACATATATCAAAAACACACTAATTTAACTTGAAGTTTTGTTCTATGTAACATATTAAAGACAACATACATAATTTTGATGTCAATCGATTTGTTGTTTCAAGGCAAACTAATTTTGATCCTCATAATTATAATTGGGAGCAAAGGATGACCTTGTTTGTATATTCAAAATAAAGAAGAGGATAGACTAAGAAAGTAAGAATCCCACAACATCAATTATTTTACATATATCCAATGTTTTTACTTGTAAGGAAGGCATGTAAATTTATGTGGAGACCCACGTCTTATATTTGAAATTATTTCTATTTATCAATTGCAACAAAAAGATTGTTACTGCATATTTAAATTTATCACTGGAAAAATAGTGTTCACAAAATAAACTTAAAAAAATAAATTTAAAAAATAGCAAATCAGTCATAATATAATCAAATAAAGAACTTTAAAAATAACAGATGAAAGAATAACTTTTTAAAAATTATTTGCTATCTTCTTATCTTGAAGACTCAATTAAATAAAAAATAAGATGTGTAAATACTTACAATATGATACGTTCTATCATTATATAACTTCAATTTTAGAACTCCATTGCTTATCATTGAAGAGTTTATGTTGAGTAAGCATATTTTGCCGGAAGGCGTATGCATTTGTAAAATAAACAACCTAAAAATTTGAGTATATAAATAAACTTTTTGAGTATTGTATTGAATTCCAATTCCCCCAAAAAAGAAAAACAACATATATATGCACAAATCACAATGAATGTACCGCCAGAGGAGTGAACTTTTGATTTGTTGCTTGACTTTTTAAAATGAATCTGTGTATTCCTCCGCTCCTTTTAAAATTATATAGTATTGCCCAAAAAAAAATTGTGATTCATTATCTGCTGAAAGTAAAAACTATAAAAAGTAACTGTTTGGAAGTTTCTTTACCATAATCCGTAAAAAACTGTAAGAATTTAAATGATTTTTTTATAAAAAAAATGAAAAACATAAATATAATAACAATGATGATAATAATAATAATAATAATATAATTATAATTATTACTATTATTATTTATTATTATTATTAGGGATAATTTCAGAGACCTCTCTCCAGGTTTCGCTCTATAACACTCACATCCCCTGTGGTTTACGATATTACATCTACCTCCCTTATTTTCATTTTCTTGTAACCATTCTTTAAACCTATTTAAAATAAATATAAATTAATTTAGATTTGACATTTTTACCCTTCTATATATTAATTTCTTCATATTAACAAATATTATATTATATATAAAAAAATAACTCATTTAACAAATACTTTAAAAAGTAAATAATCATAAATATATATATATATATATATTATTTATATACATGATTTTTTTATCGAACAAAGATCAAAGTCTTCATTCAAGACCCACCATTTTCACCAAATATTAACTCTTCATCTCCATTTCAGCTTACCAAATCACTGATGATTTTTTTCCCCACAATAACCCATCATTTTTCGGCAACAATTTCTTCAAAAATCGAAGATAAAAATGAACTCCCCAAGAACGATCCAATAACAGTATTTGTTAAATGAGTTATTTTATATTTATATAATATTTATAAATATGATGAAATTAATATATAGAAGGATAAAATTTGCAAATCTAAATTAATTTGTATTTATTTTAAATAGATTTAAAGAATGGTTACAAGAAAATGAAAATAAGGGAGGTAGACGTAATATCGTAAACCATAGGGGAGGTGAGTGTTATAGAGCGAAACCTGAAGGGATGTCTCTGAAATTATCCCTTATTATTATTATTATTATTATTATTATTATTATTATAACTAAAAAGGAGTTTGAATATAAACAAACAGCAAAATATAAAATAACTATCAGAATTTATTATAAAATATATTACTATTATATATAGATAGATTATAATAATTATTATTATTATCATTAATATTAGTATTTAATTTGCTATAAATAAGGAGGTTGTGAAAATATAATTAAAATTATCTTTCCGCAAAAAAAAAGGAATACACACGTTAAAACACCATATTTTTAGAACAATTTTAATTTTTTTTATCGTTTAATTTTGAAAACTGCTTCAAATCATTTTTAAATAAAATAATAATTTATTATTTAAAGCTATTACATGTAATTAATTTTAATTATTTAAATGTTTGTTTTTTGTGGTGCTAACATATGACACTTTTTACTTATCCTATTATATATAGATAGATAATAATAATAAGGGTTAATTAAAATTTATAATAATTCATAAATAAATAAGGTAATATATGTAATAAATAAATAAGGTATCCGAATGGGTTTAGGTTCAGTTTGTTCTTCTTCCTTTCTGAATCAAATTAGTCTTCTTCTTCTCCGAATCGAATTAAGATTGGGATTTTGGCTCTATAAAAGTAGTGGTTGCAGATTCATCACAATTCACAAACATAAGTTGCAGTTACCGTTCAATACACAATCATGGCGGCGGCGGCATCAACTAAAGTTCCATTGTTAATGCTTGCAGAGAAGGGGGAGAATGGAGAAATTCGCGAGTTTTTTGATTTATCAAGCGGTATTACACACTCCATGAATTTACCTGAATTAGCAGGGAAGTGCTGTTTGGGTGTGGGATTTCCAGGTTGGGTTTTCACGTCTGATAAACAAGGAAATATGAATTTATTTCATATTTTCACACGGACTTTAATCAACCTCCCACACATGTCTATGTTAGAAGGTTATGATTCTGAAGAAGAACTTGGTGAGGTTGATTGTACTGATTATGTTGAAAAAGCAGTAATTTCTGCTGATCCTCTATCGTCACCAACAACAGACTATGTTTTGGGCCTAATTCAAGGTTCTCCTTCCACTTTTGCTTTCTGGAGGCACTTTTTTTACTAGTCTCGGGTCAACAATACCCGATTGTGCCTATTCTGACATCACTTGGTATAATGGTAACTTTTATGGACCTAATTTTATAGGCGACATTGTCATCTTCAGTTTTCAACACGATGATTGTGGTGGTGCAAGAATTGTTAAAGGTATACCCGTAGACTTAATTGGCTGTTGTCAGCTCTACATTGTCTATTCAATGGGTGAACTATTAGTTATTCATAGAGACGGACCTATTAGTGATGAGGGCCAAGATACTGATCAATATGGAGCTAAAGCATTCCATGTGTACAAGATTAATGATTGTAATTATGAAGAGATTAAAGATTTGGGTGATAGGGCATTGTTCGTTGGCAAAAGTGCTACTTTGGATATGGCTATTGAAGATGATCAAGGTTCTGGATGCAAAAGGAATCATATTTATTTCACCGATGATTGTGTCGATAGCTATTTTAATCTTGAACAAGGTGGTGGCAAGGACATGGGCGTTTACAATATGGTTGATGGAACCATTGTGCCCCATTACACTGGTCAATCTTACCACAAAGTCACTCCACCACTTTGGGTTTAGTTTTGTTTATTTAAGTTATGCTTTGTTTTATTTCCTAGTTTTTTAGTTTATTTAAGTTATGCTTTGTCTTTAATTCCTAGCTTTCATTTTATTTGTTTTTGCTGTTACTAGATTGAAAGTTTTTTTTTTTTTTTTAAGATTTAATTTTCGTAATCAATTCCTTAACTTCTTCTGCTTTCTCTTTTAATTTTGTCAATCAATGCTTGTAGATATGTTTTGTCTGTTCTTCATGAACTATCGATAAAGCGCTACTTACAAAGAAACAATTGAAGGGGAAGATTAAAAAATTTTAAACCTGACAGTACAAAATATGATTAATTGGTGTGGCTGGCCATTTTTTAACTGTAAGTAGTTGCTATTGTAACGTATTGTTAAATTTATTGTTATGATGAGATTGCCATTTTATGTGATGATTGATTGGATGTTATCACGTGTTATTCTCTTCTTCTTCTTATCTTGGTCTTATGTATTAACAAAATTGATATAATTTCTTCAAACCTCACAAATCATTCTTGGGAATTTGGACAGTTTTGATCAGATTTCTTTGCAAGTGGATGCATAAGGTAAGCCTTATTCACATTATGCATCACCATACATACAAATGGATCGACTAGCTTCAAAAAAGTTTTTTAGAACTGTACTTCTTATAGTGAACAATTCTTATTTGTAGACATGGGTGGTCCAAGGGAAAAATAGGAAGCTAGTAAAATGTTTGCTTTGACCCCAAAATCTCAAAATATATATTTTAATGATTAATTTTATCATTTTATTTGTATCTAAAATAATATTGAAGATTGTGAAAAAAATAAAAAATTATATAGATATAAGAAAAGGAATAACTATCTATATTTTATAAAAAATTGTACCTTGTTATTTTGCAAGAACAAGCTGGAACATGAAATTTTGAACTTAGAAGGTGAATATTGGGATTTTGGGAGAATACATTGATGACCCATTGAAGGTGAGTAAAGATTAAGGCCTAATGTAGCCATTGTTGCAGCTAATTTTACTAGAATAATTTCTCTGTTTGGCTTACTGTGGCATTTTTCTTGAAGTAAAGAATGGAATTTTGTTAAGAAAGAAGATGATGGTGATATGAGGTTTATGAAAAGGGTATTTGTCAATTTCACCCCTTGTAAAACTACAAGATGTCATTTTACTGCTTATAATTTGAGCTATTTGCCAATTTTTTATTTTTTTTTATGTTTTTACTTTTGTTTTGCTCGAGAAAAATATCTATCAATTAATCTCAATCTACTCCTAACAAGTTGATAGATCGAAATAGTACATTATACATATGTTAGCTAGTCGTGGAGGAGATTTATACCAGATCTATTTCCATGTTTCGATTTTTTAACTTTTTGACCCTTTTTTGACAACTAGGACACACCTCATTTTCCCAAGACTCTTTTTTGCCAACTCTCCGCTTGTGAGTTCCTCAGGCTTCAGGCTAGGAGTGTACATCGATCGGTTCGATTTTATGGATTATCGGTTTGGTTTATTGATTTTTGGTTCTTAAATACGTTAAGCCAATAACCAAATCAATAAGAGATTTTTTTTATTGGTTTTCGATTTAACCAATTAGAAAATATTTATAAAATTAACATATGACTTCTCTAATAAATTTGACGTGACAACACAATAATGTAATGAAAAACTATACAAGTGTATCACAAAGAGAAATTAAAAGGAATAGGGTTCTTACTTTAGATTTTAACGTTTTGTATAATGTGAAGTTGTGAACTAAAAGTCACTTTGAAGTGTGAGTTGAACGCTAAAGGATAAATACTGTAACCAGTAAAGTATTGATACTAATATAGTAATATTTATGTACAAGTAAATGTAGTAAATTACTAGTCTTAATGGGTTATCGATTTACCAAATAACCCAATATTAAAAATCAATACCGAATCGATAGCCCGATAATTTTTTTTTATAAAACTATTAAAATATGTTAATTCAATAACCCAATAACACTTTTTTTTATTCGATTTATCGGTTGGTCCGATTTTTTACCCCCTACTTCAGGCATTCCCTTACCCAATCATATCTATAGGATTTTTGGTATATCAATTGCAAAAAAAAGAAAAAAAAAATTATTTATTAACTAAAGGATCATATTTTTAAAAAGGCTTAATAACATTTTTGCCTCCAATTCTTGGTAAAATTTGATTTCATTTCTTGTAATATTGACCAAGTATATTTACATGCACGTTTAATTCTTTTTGCAAGTGAATCATTACAATTTTTCATACCAATTACTAATGATTTTACTATTTAGTCGTACATTATTTTGCAATCCAAATTATATTAGGACTATGATTTTCCCTTTCACCTCCTAATAATTTTTTTTTATAAATAAATTAAATTACCCTTCCTTCCCATTGTCTCTCCCAAATCCTAAAAATTGCCCTCCGCCTCCGTCCTCGCCGGAAAATCCATTCTCACTCCGGTATGTCGGTGACGATAAGGACAAGTTTGGGAGATGATTAGATAAACAACAGTGTGCTATGGGTTTGTAATTTGAATTCGATAACTGAAGACGAAGACCTATATACAATCTTCTCACGCTTTGGAACCATGAAATCTACTGAAATTATTTGAGATCGCGAGACTGGGGATAGCCAATGTTATGGTTTCATTGAGTTCGAAGACAATGAGGCCTGTGAGTTGGCATATTTTAACATGGATAATGATCGAAGGATACATGTCGCAAAGTCATGGAACCAATCATATATATATATATATATATAAGATAATCTTAGGCCCACCTACGTGACGCCATCACAAATCAGAATTTTCTTTTAATTTATTTATTTTCAAAACTAGCCTTCTTCTTTCATGAAAAGTTGTGATATTTATGAAAAGTTGTGACTTTTATGAAAAATTGCGACTTTTATAAAGAGTTGCGACTTTTATGAAAAGTTGCAACTTTAATTAAGAATTGCGTCTTTTAAGAAAAGTTGTGACTTTTTATGAAAAATTGTGACTTTTATGAAAAATTGTGACTTTATGAAAGGTTGTGACCTTTCCGAAGGGTTGCAACTTTTCCAAATAATTGTAACCTTTTCCGATAAGACACAATAAACATTTGTTCACACTACCCTTTGTTGTCTATAAATAGAGGAATTTCCTCTCATTTTAAATTAACGAAATTTCCGAATCTCTTCTTCTTCTTCACAATTAAATATTTGTGTATTTTGCTCCTGTTGAGTGACTCAGTGACACATTACGTATGTTACAGATCCTGATATGTATTTTTACAGTCATAAATTTATGTTTATGTTATTAAGAATAAATGATAAGATGTAATAATTTTAATTTTCCTTTACATTATCACGATTCCCATTAATTTCTCCAATTATTTTACCTTCCCTGATTTATTCAAATTTGTTGTATATTATCTCACATAAATAGAGGTTTCCTACCAAAACAAAACTCCCCTTCTCTGATAAGAACGACTATCGAAAAATGCATACCAATAATTTTTCAATTCTAATTCAACACAACGGGCGATGAGACTCATCAAGTAATTGTATAAAAAATAGTTCGCATGGTGTTTTATTATGTGATTGTATTTGATTTTTCACAAATATCTATTTTGTACTTTTTGGTAGTTATTCGTTTGGTTTAGTTTGTCAATTTTGGTATAATTGAATTCATATAATTTGGTTGATGTTCTGGAGCGTCGAAATTTTGGTGTAATTACAACAACTTCATATGATTTGGTTGTAGACTGATGTGTCAAATTTGTTTTTTTATTAAAGTTTAGGTTTAATTGAAAAAATCATCGATTTAATAATTATGTGGTTTAATTGGTATGATAAGTGTCGTATGTTAGCAGATTATATCAATATTTTTTTTTGATTTTTGATATGTCATCACATACCAACTTCAAGTTAATTTCATGTACATGTATTTATGTATTTATTGATATAATATAGTATATAAAAAACAACTTCAAAAATAAAAGTATGGTACATTGTTTGCCGTATTATAATTATTTAGTTAGTGTATATAATAATTAGAAAAAACAGTTCAGATTGGTGGTATCCTAATAAAATACCAAATTGAAAAAATTTGTTTTGGTATGTGATGTGGTACATATGCTGGTATATTTGTCGCTAAGAACTAACAGCAAACTAATAGCTTGATGTATTTTTTGGTCAAATTTATATTACCTTACATATCAACATACGTATGTTATAATGATTGGTGTAATAAATTATATGGTGTCATTGATGGTGTAAATAAGCACAAGTTTGACGATCTATGGTATATAATTAGATCTTCATAAATAAAAATATGGTACATATTTTAGTGTATTTTACTTATGTGAATTGGTGTATATAATAATATGAATAATTGTCCCTACATTTATTGATGGTAGTATGATAAAATCATTAATTTTAAAAATTGGTTTAAGGGTATGTAATCTTTGACTGTTTATTTTTAGTTCATTAAATGGTGAGAATTTTGGTAAATTACTAAAGTATATCAATAACTGTCTTATATACCATCGAAAACCAATGTAAAAACAAAGCTAAATAATTGATGACTGTAGTAATTAATTCTGAAAGTTCCTTTTTAAATTAATGAAGAATTTGTTATTTTAAACAGGTCACGTGGGTTACAATATTGAAGGAGTGATGTATGAAAGTTCCTGTAGTGAATGTGGTATAGCTGGGCATGAAAAGAAGACTTGCCCAAAAAAATCTCATGAGAATTAGCTTTGTGGTATTTTGGTTGTTATTTTTACTATGCAGTTATGCAGTTGAACTATATTACTTTTATTAGATGTACTATTTTTAAATTTCAATGGAACCTTATTTCAAAGTTGATTACTTTTTGTTATCGTATTCATATTTTTGAAGTCATAATTGTTATAAATGGTTGTATATAATAAATATCATGAATTCTTCTGGATTACGTGTTGTGACATATCCAAAAATAGTGATAAAAAATAAACTTATTGGATGATATTCTGTTGGTGATTTGATATGGTAAAATAAGCCAAATTCTAGGTGAAATTATGATAAATAGGCACAATTTTTTGATAAAAATAAAGGATCATAATAATGGCTGTATATAGTAAATCAAATGTTTGCAGTACACACCAACCTAAAATAATTAGTTGAAAAGTATTAAATGTTAGTATAATAGTTTGAACATTACCATGATTAACACTTTGTTAATGTAAATATTGATCTACTCATATTAAAACTAGCACAAAACTTGGTCAAAATGATGGAATATATTACAACCAAATGTCATAATAATGATTGTATATATACATTCAAATGCTTACATTATATACAAACCTAAAACTTTGCATTGAAAAAAACAGGTTAAGAATACAATCTTGTTTAGAACTGAAATCATAATAAACACACTCTATTAATGAAAAAAATGGATTTACATATGAAAGAAAAAAGTACAAAACTGGGTAAACACATTGGTATGTATACCAACCTGCAACTATGAATGAAAATCAAATCAATCATATAAAAAGAATTTACTATAATTTTTCAGTAATGATAAAAACCATTGTCATAATAATGGTTGTAAATAGTAAATCAAATGTTTGAATTATATACCAATCTAAAACATTCATTCATTAATCAACACCTAAATAATTTACATAATGTATACCTAAATTTATACCAAACTCATACATTAACAAACCAAACTCACACTATAAATTTATCACAAAAATTTAACCAAAATAACAAAAGAGATTCAACTCCATAAAAACATTCATGAAATTCTGTCTTAACGAATAACATTTTTTATTCCTTGACCCTCCGATTTGACTGACCACCTTGCTTAGATGTTTCATCTTCACTAATAGATCCAATATCAATTTTCAGCTTTTCATATTCCCACGGTAATGCTCCAAATCTCAACCAAAGATTTTCATAATTGAAAACCGACATAGATATGTTCTTATCTCCACGGCACACGTATTCAACAAAGAACAACTTGATAACAATGTAGAACTATGGTTAATACTTTGGTACAAAGAACAACTGATTTGGAGAAATTTGATCTTCAATCGATATGAAGAGAGGAATATGTAGGGTAAGAATCTGATGAGATGAATATTGATGTTAAAGGCGTTAGAAACAATATTTGTACTTGAAACTATGAAACACCTAGAAATCTACAACATCTTTATTGATTACGTGAAATGTTTTATTAAAAAAGGAAGCAAATAATTAAGATCCCAATAAAAAGTCATTAACCGCAATGAAAAATGATAAACGTGTATATATGGGACTGTATTAGGAGAGATAATATAGATAATATTTAATACCCTAATTATACTCCACATAAAACGACACCTAATCAAAAACCAAGAGATAGAAACCGAAAATGAGAGAGAAAATCGACAAAAAAAACAATTTATTTAAATACAAAAAATAATGATTTTGTTATCTATGTAATTAAAAAATTATTTATGTAATTATATATAAATATATTGATTTTAAGTTAATTAAAGTCTTAAGATGTATACTTTGGTAATTTTCACAATGCAATTTTAATGTTTGGATGAGTGATTGAGGCCCGCAAGGGGCGGCTCAACATAATTCGCCTAAAGCGAAATTTTCATTAGAGGCCTAAAATCTAAATAAATTTTATTTGTATTTATTTATTTTTCTAAATTTCTAGATGTAAATTACTACTTAATATCTTTTATATAAATGATTTTTCCAAAAAAAAAATTAAATATTATTTTTAAGTAAGATTTTATCAATTCAACATTGAAAAACATCATTTTATTGAGACAATTATTATATGAATTATTAACATAATTCTATAAGTAATAATTTGATAAACTTTAAAGATAAGAGTTAGAATTATAGAATCTGATCCAAAAAGTTGATAACTTGGTATACCTACTTTAATATGAAAATTAACAAAGAAATAAAAAAAATTGTAATGCACTTTGTTCAACACTTTTCAACCGTTGATTCGTATTTTTGAAAGTGTATTACTCCAACTATCAAAGATTTGAAGAAATAGAGTGCAAAAGGAGTTTAAAAAGATAAATAATGTGAGGGTTAACGAAGAAAATGTAAGAATCCAAAATAATGTTTCCTTGATTTCTTCTATTTTAATGAGGTTAAGACAATGGCGGATCAAGGATATGAAGGTTATGGGTGCTCACTTCCTTTAGCGTAGAAGAAAAGAAAAAAAAGCAAACATATAGCAACCCTCACACTTGAGGTCTTCAGCGCAAGCCTTACCTTGCATCTGAGAACTAAAGCGCCCATCAAACCTTTTGGTTAATGGGTGCTCAAGAATTAATTATATCAACTTTTTAATATTTTCAATGAACATATACAAATTTTCGTCGGAGTTAATGGGTGCTTGAGCACCGGATACCCTCAACGTGGGTCCGCCCCTGGGTTAATATACATAATTTTTATTTGTAAAAAATTGAGGGCCCCAAAAATTGGGGGCCTAAGGCCAATACCTTAAATTTTATAGGCAAGAGCCGGCCCAGGAGGCCCGTAGCCATATTTTCAAGAGAATACTCATTCGGATTGCTTCTCTGAAACTAAGATTAGATAGTAATTTGTGAATCACATATTACGATAATATATCTGATATTGACATATTCCAATGAAGGAAGTGCTAGCAATCTGTGTTTAAAAACCAGAATTGCTGATTTCGATAAATTTTGCAGAAACACGAAGTAACCTAAGTTTAATAAACCAGTAAGAATAGATGAACATAAATTAATTGACAAAACTAAATATGAAAAAAAACGTACCACAATCTGGAAAAACAAAATCAGAAAAAGATCAAGCCCACTGAATGCAGAGTGTCCCCTTAAGGAAAGTATTCCCCTCTAGTAACTGAGGTTTGATTTGGAATATGTCCTCCCAGGAACTATATTGATCTCAATTACCAGTGTATTGATACCCAAAACTCTAGTGTCAGCGAACCACTCAACAACAGTAAAGTACACGAAGAAATTTTGTGCAGAAGAAATCAGAAAAATTTTTAAGGAATAAGTCTGAGGAATCAATGTATTTATAGGCAAGAGGAACTGGTTCCGAAAGGTTACCATTCATGAAAGTTTGCAACCTTTCAAACGGTCATGGTTGTTTCTAAAAGTTGCAACCTTTTAGAACAGTCACTTCTAATGGCGGGATCCGAGTCGGGTCAGGTCAATTAACTAAAATAATTAAAACAAACTTTGTCCAAAAAATAATCTCTCGATCATTTTCCAAAGCCAAAGCCGAGCGAGCGACGACGACAACGGCGCGAGGGGGTCCCTCTTTTCAACCCTTTTAACAATTAATAAGAGTGTTTCAATATTTAAACTTTCCTATTTTTCTTTCCACCACCAATGAGGGACAAATTCCTTTTCAATAAAGCATAAGAGGACTTTTCAAGTTCTCAATTCTTCAAGTTCCCAACTTTTCAAGTTCCTCTCTTTTCATCTTTCCTCCATTTCCCATTAGCTCTTGCTACATACCCAACAGGAAGGAGCAATCTCATCTCGACTAATACAACATATATAGATTTTTGATTGATTGCGTTAAAAAAAAACAAGGAAACTCTTTTCTAGACGGAACAGGGCAACATAAGCCCACCAATACGAAAATGACACGTGGTGATTTATGTTCAGAAATTTGACTTCTTATATCATTCCTTATTTAGGTAGAATTCTAAAAATCTCAATATTTAAAATTCTATTAAAACTTTACCTTATAAAAATATATCTCCACAATTTCCGTATATATCACATTAATTTAAAAAGTAATGACAATCACCAATTAGTTGATCATTGAAGTCGAATGTATGAATCTTCAGTGACCGTGTTTCCATTTAGCCTCACTTTTTGCACTAAACAAATCAAATTAGTCCTTATAATATGATGAAATGTCTATTTTATGATTTTCTCTATTCAAACAAATGATATAGCATAACCATTTGAAGGAACAAAAGTAGTTGGTGTTATATTGTTGATTCTATTCATTCTAAGAGAATTTGGATCTATTCCTGCCTGGTTAGATGCAATTACACCTATGGCTTTCGAGTAGTTTAGCACTTTCACATGCAAAATAAAGGAGAAATCATACTTCAATATGATAGTGTCCAAATCAACTGTACACACCCCACGTCCTCTATTGACTACTCTTGTTCTTCTTCTTTTTTGGGAGGAAACTTTGTATTCATATTCCCCTTTTAGTATCCCCTCACAAATTTTGCAAGAACGAATTTGAACATGAAATTCTGAAATTGGATGGTGAATATTGAGATTTTCGGAGAATACATTGATAACCCATTGAAGGTGAATAAAGATTGTGGCCTAAGGTTAATTCTTAAAATTAATAATAAGTTGAATTTGTGAAATTGTATGAAGAAACTCAACGAGAATGAATTCAACTACTACGAAGAAAAGAGAAGAGAAAATAACAGAAGAGATGAGAGTAAAGAAGAAATGGATTTAGACTCTGGTTGCTTTCATTCTTTTTTCAATACATACAAGAAGATTATGGTTGCTTTCATTCTTTTTTCAATACATACAAGAAGATTATGAGTCTAGTTATATAGACCTACTAACTACACTTGATTCTAACTAACTATACTAGTTTAACTAACTATACCGTTACCTAACTAACCATGTAACTAACTTTGAACTTTTCACACTATCCTTGAGACTTTTAAGTTATTCCTTCAATACTCCCCCTCAAGTTAGGTACTCTAAAAATGTTTTTAATACCTAACTTGGAACTCAAAACTTCATGCTGCATTCTGAATAAACTCTTAGTTAATAAATCTGCAGGTTGTTCATTTGTTGGAATATAACTAGTAGAAATCACTCCTTGCATAATCATATATTTACTCTAATGAAATGACAATCTATCTCAATGTGTTTAGTTCTTTCATGATTGACTGGGTTTGCAGCTATTTGCATAGCAGCCTTACTGTCACTATACACTTTAACTGGAAGAGTAACATCTACACCAAGTTCTTTCATCAATCCAATTATCCACACCAATTCTACCAATGTTGAAGCCAAGCTTCTATATTCAGCTTCTGCTGAACTCTTAGACACAGTAGTCTGTTTCTTAGACTTCCAGATGATAGGAGAGTCTCTAAGCTTAACTACATACCCCATTACTGACTTCCTAAAATTTGGACATGCAGCCCAATCAGCATCACAATAGGCTGATATCTCAATGTTGTCATTGCTAGATAGTAAAACACCCTGCCCTGGCTCTTTTTTCAAATACCTGACTATTCTAATTGTTGCTTCCATATGAGACTATTTAGGAGCTTGTAAATATTGACTAAGAGTCTGTACACAAAAGGAGATACCAGGTCTGGTCATAGTGATGCACAAAAATTTACCTATGAGTTTCTAATAAGCTCCATGATCAGCCATAGGCTATGCTTGAGCTTTGATCACATGATCATCATATTCCTTTGATGTTAACTTTATATTTGCATCTATTGGAGTCATAGCCGGCTTTGCAGCACCCAAACCAACGTCAGAAATCAATTCTAATGCATACTTCCTTTGATGCATTAGAATACCTTCCTTTGATCTAGCAAACTCAATACCAAGGAAACATTTTAACTCTCCTAAGTCCTTCATTTTGAATGATTGTTGTAGGTACCCTTTGGTCTTATTGATTAACTTCAAACTATCTCTTGTGATGAGCATATCATCCATATATATAAGAACAATTATAATGCCTTTTGTACTCTTTTTAGTAAACAATGAATGATCATATTGACTTTGTTGAAATTGAAACTTAAGAAGTGCCTCAGTTAGCTTAGCATTTCATTGCCTAGGAGCTTGTTTCAATCCATACAAGGTTTTCTTGAGTCTGGACACTGTCCTAGTCTCCCCTAACTCTGAAAACCATGTAAATCTCATCAAATAGGTCACCTTGTAAAAAGGCATTAAACACATATATTTGATGGATATGCCACTGTCTTGTTGTTGCAATAGCAAGTACTGATCTAACAGTTTTCATCTTCACTATTGGAGAGAAAGTTTCGTGATAATCAATCCCTTCTTTCTGACTATACCGCTTGGCTACTAATCTAGTTTTAAACCTTTCCACTTCATCATCAGCTTTGTACTTTATTTTGTAAATCCACCTGCACCAAATAGGTTTCTTCCCCTCAAGCAGAGACACTACCTTCCCAGTGTTGTTTTGTTGTAATACACTAACTTCTTCTTTCATAGCTTCCACCCATCTAGGATCTGTAATGGCCTCATAATAAGTTTTAGGTTCTGTGGATGCTGAAATAGATGCAACAAAAGCTTGGTATCTTAGTGCCAAATATGCATAAGCAACATATCTATACATAGGATAGTCTACTGTGTCATTCATACTTAGTGAAACAAAATCTTTTAACCAGATATGAGGGTTTCTATCCCTAGCAGATCTCCTGGTACCCCTTTCAAGTGTCACAAGAACTTCCACTTGTCTATTCTCTTCTGGCTGTGTGTTATGAACTTCAGGTGTTGTTCATTCATATGTCACAATAACCTCAGCCATATCATTCATACCACACTCACTAACACATGGAACAAACAGTTTGTTACCTGACTCACATGTGTTGTTTTTGAAAGGAAACACATCCTCTCTAAATATAACATCCCTAATAACACCTAACTTCCTTGTTTCTAGATTATATAGAATATGTCATTGAATATCCCATATGCACTGTCATCCTAGATCTTGGCTTTAATTTATTCAGTTCCTGTATTACCTTAGCATAGCAGAGAAATCCAATGACTCTTAAATGTAAGAGACAAGGCTGCTTGTTGTAGAACATCTCATAGGGAGACCGATTCTGTAATTGATCTAGGTAGCCTGTTTATTATATGTACTGCAGCTAATACACACAGACCTCACAAGTTAATAGGTATATCAGCTTGGAACCTTAGAGCCCTTGTTACTTCTAGTAGATGCAAGTGTTTTCTCTCAGCTACGTCATTTTACTGAGGAGTATAGGCACAACTAGTTTGATGCACTATGCCTAATCTTTTAAATACATCTTTGCACACTGTATTAACAAACTCAGTTCCAGTATCCGACCTTATGACCTTAACACACCTACCAAATTGAGTCTTAGCATACATAATGAACTGTTTAATGACCACACATACATCAGACTTCAACTTTAACAAGTATACCCAAGTTAACCTTGAAAAATCATCCACTATAGTGAGAAAAAAACTATTACCATCCAATGTGGGCATTTTGTAGGGACCCCAAACATCCATGTATACAAGATCAAAGCATGCTGAAGTTTGTATACTACTTGTAGGAAATGTATTTCTAACTTGTTTTGCATAAGGACACACAATACAATTATTCAATATATTTGCTATACTTTCAATCTTAACAGATATAAGTTGGTCCAGGGACCTTGAAGAAGCATGTCCGAGCCTTTTATGCCACAGCTCCACATCTGCATTCTTCTCATGAACATGACTTTCTTTTACAGCAAAACCACATCCATTGTTTTGAGACTGCTGCAACTTTGTACTTCCAATCAGAATATACAGTCCATTTTCCTTTCTACCAATCTCCCTCACCCTTCCATTGGAGAGATCCTGAAAGAGGCAAAAATTTGGAAAGAAACTTACTGAGTATCCTAACTCTTTTGTGAGCTTTGACACAGAAATTAAATTGAATTTGAATTGTGGAACATGCAACACATTAGTCAAAGATGTTCATGAAGTAATACTACTAGATCTAGCATGAGCAAGTTTAGCAACAAATCCATTAGGTAAATATACTTCTCTAGACACTATAACAGGTTTATCTAAGTTGACATTTGCTACCATATGATTGGTAGCTCTAGTGTCAATTATCCATTTTTGTATGTTTTTAACAGAATAATTAGGTTGATTAATACCTGCTACATTTGCTGAAGACACAGAATTTGCAGTTGTACAAGGATTGTTGTCACTCATATTCTTCAACAGGTTCATAATCTGACCATATTGCTCTTTAGTAAAAGAATACAATCCCACTTCAGATTCTATGTTCTGTGAAAGAAAGTCGGACTTATATGTTATTTTTTTCCCTTTGTAGTCTGCCTTACTTCCTTCAGCCACATTCTCAATTGTTTCACCCATCATATCACACTGTTTAGATCACCAGTAATCACATTGTGAGCCCTTGCACTCAAAGGGTAACTATTATTCCCTGCCTGTACTCCTTTCTTCCTGAACTTGTTATAATAAGATGGATATCCTACTAGTTTGTAACATACTTCCTTGGTGTGTCCTTTCATTCTACAAAACTCACATTGTACATTGTAATTCTTCTTGTATCTCGTAGACCCATTCCTTGTAAACATAGTCATATCAAAATTATTACCTCCTGATGCAGGGTTAACACCCAAGACTCCAGAATTTGCACTTATAGACTTTTGTCCTTCATCACTTATTATCATTCCATATGCCTGATTGACAGAGGGCATAAGACTCATAAGCAAGATCTGACTTCTTGCTTGATTATAAGATTCATTAATCCCCATGAGAAACTGAAACAATTTTAATTTCTGCAAATGTACTACAAATCCTTTGGATTTTTCATAGTTACACCCAGGACTTGGGACAAGAGATTCAAACTATTCCCACGGATTTTTCAATCTAGAGAAATATGTAGAAACTATAGCAGTACCTTGACGCAACGTAGTAATTTCTTTGTGCAAATTGAAGGTTCTTGATCCATCAACCTTGTTAAATCTTTCATAAAGATCATCCCATACTTCTTGAGCCTGTGAGGCATACATTATACCTCATAGCAATTTTTTTTCCACTAAATTCATCAGTCAAGACAACACCACATCATTCACTCTCTCCCAATGATTCCACATCTATTCTGGAACCACTTCTTTTTTACACAAACCATCAATCATTCCCAACTTATTCCTTCCAAGCAAGGTTACTCTCATTGATCTATACCAAATCGAGTAATTTTCAACTCCAGTCAATTGAAATGAAATGATTTGTGTACCACTTACATCAGTCGAAGAAAGGAACATAGGATGATTGTAGTCAATTGTCACGACCCGAGAGCACCCCCAAGTCGTAACAAGGCGTACTCGACCCCGAAGGGGTCTTATACGAGCCACATAGTCATTCATTGCATTCAATAATGAAAATAGTGCGGAATAAAAAAAAACTTATTTACATCCACACATTTAAACTTCTTAAAACAACTTTAAAAACACACAGCGGAAGTCTAAGTCTCACATGGCCATCTTAGACACAGTCGCAAAACATAAGTAGGGACACGGCCCTTTACAATCAAAAGAAGTCTATTACATGAACAAAAGAACTTAAAAGTCTTATCCTCGAATCCATGAGGACATACCAAGTCTTGGAAGAAAGCAATCCAACACTTCAAACTAGCTAGGAGGGATCACTTGCCAGAACCTACACTTATAGTAAAAGTATGAAGAATATGGGTTAGTACACAAAATGTACTAAGTATGATGACCATGCAAGACATGCTTAAAAAGGGACATTTTAGTTAGAAACCATGCATTATGCCACCTTTTTGAAATATCATGAACAATAGCATAAAAGACATACAAGACAAGCATAACATCAAGTAAGTCATAATATCACCTTTAAACAATATCAACATGAAAACCTTTACCTTGGACCTTCACCTCAAGCAACCCTTATGCTATACCTCGTGCAATGTATGGATGGCGTCCCATACCACCATCCATACTAAGGCACCACATTTAGGTCACTTAAAGTAACTTATCATTCCTTTCTTTCACCTTTGCACAATACTCATACATAAGAGGTATATCATTAATTAAGACATGACAAGGGAAAATAACTCGTAATATAACCCAAGTATAACATGCATAACATATTAAGCATTTAAGAGCCAACATTCTTTAATAACCTCATTTAGGGTACATTCATGTCACAGTCATTAGGATTTAGAGAAACTCACTATGACCCTCTCCAAGCCTACTCGTGCAATGTATAGGTAGCATCCCATACTACTACCTACACTTTGTAGAACCTGTCAAGAAACCATAATGAAATCTCACATGATAGGAAGTAAGCGTTTAACCGACATAGACCATGAGAGCTTGTCATGGAATCCCCACACCGAAAAGAGGTGGTCTACTTACTTAAGGGAGACCGGTATATATATAGCTTAATGGATCCACTAGCTTCCTATGCGGGCACATAGTTGATGGGATAAGGTAGACGATCATTGAAACTCATGCCTAACTGTCGGGGGAGTTTCCATCTAACCAAATCCGCTCGGTGCTTAGCCTACATTCCCATAGAATAGTTCATTACTTTGACATCATCACACATGAAAGGGTGCCATAAGCCTACCGATTCAAGGTACATTTAGGAAAGCTCATTAACTCCTCTTGAAAGGGTGCCATGGGCCTACCGATTCAAGTCTCATCATTAACCTTTATGGAAAGGTGCCATAGGCCTACCGAATCCAAGGTTCATTACTTATCATTAATGGAAGGGTGCCATTAGCCTACCGATCCAAGGTTCATTATAAGCATGTGTGGAAGGGTGCCATAAGCCTACCGATCCAAGGAATCAACAATCAACAATATAATCATTTATACAAAAAAATGATGCATAAGCCCTACCAATTCAAGGTATATTTTATATTGAAGAATTCTTCATATTATATCATCAACATTCATGAGTGTCATCAACACATCACTGGATTTCCATACATCTCATAATTCAAACTTTAAAGCATCGATTCATCAATTCTCCATAGTTGGATATTTTGTCAAACACCTTGAAGGCATGTAATGAAATCAAAGAGCATGGAAATTAGGGTAGTAATTATGCAACCAAACCAGTGAACAACCTACAACAACACCTTTACATTCATAGCATGATCACATTATCTTCATTGAATTCTCATTCGTATAATGTCATGATAACACTCCAATTTCTCATACTATGCCTTTAAGGCCATAAACCTCACATACCAATACACCAACAATACACCATAAAATAAGCATGGGTAATGACATACTTCAACAATCTAAGGACCTTTAAACAAGTTTGATTCATATACATTCATTATCTAGCAACCCAATTCATAAAGGCATAAACTAGGAATAGAGAGAAATCATGGGTTCATGGAGTATTTTCATCTTAAATCGTCAATACAACAACAATATAACCATAAAGTGCCATTAGAAACCTTTTAAAACCATTTGGTGGAAGAACCCATGAGATTGAGTGAAAACCTAGATTTTTCATACTTTGAAATAACTTTGGATTTGGCTCCTTGAATGGAAAATTAGACAAGGATCAAGACCACCATACCTTTGCTATGATCTCCCACGAAAATTGATGAAGAAAGCCTTGAATCCAAAGCCCTAGCTCCCACTTCTTCTTCTTCTTAAATGGAGGATTGTAGAGAGGGAAATGTTTTTAGGGATGGGAATTGGATTATGGTATCTAGGAAATAATATAAGTCCTTTGAAAAAAATGGTCCAACACTTAGAAAAAAATCAGGCGGGTGAACAGTAAATGAACAGTAAAATCAGCTACTGGAATTTGCATTTTCTGCCGGACAGACTTTACGAAAATGGGCATAACTTCTTCGTCCGAACTCCGAATGAGGTGAAACGAAGTGAGTTAGGTATCTAACTCAAAGGGCTTTCCATGGATATATTATTGGCCACCCAAATAATTTGTGTGCTAGGAGATATGACCCTCCAAAGTAGACCCTCGAAAAAGGCTTCACTTGGAAATTTCGGATTTTGATACGGTTGCTCTAAAATTTGGGTTAGACCCATTTCCCACTCAATTTGACCCCCTAAACAAGAATATGAAGTCGGATTTTCGAAAAACAAAACGGATCTTTTTATATACAGCTAAACAAGTTTCCGGTAACTTCCGAAGCACATTTTTAAGAACTTTTGGGTCAAATTCAAATATAATCATTTCATTAAGTTCTCGACTCCAAACTCACATGTGAGGCTCTAGTTTTACTCTATCATTTTCCGAGTCGTTACATCAATTCTAGTCTTCTGACCAGATTCAATTGTTTGTAGCTGTGTAGACTATTCTCCATCCACTGCAATTGATGCTATAGAGAATTTTCAATCATTTTTCAACTTAATCGAATGATTCTGACCTTGATATGTTGATCAACCCTTCAAACCAGTTTAACTAGTTGTTGTGGGCTCTGATACCATGAAATTATATGAAGAAACTCAACGAGAATGAATTCTACTACTATGAAGAAAAGAGAAGAGAATATAAGAAAATAGATGAGAGTAAAAAAGAAACAGATTTAGACTCTGGTTTCTTTCATTCTTTTTTCAATACATACAAGAAGATTATGAGTCTAGTTATATAGACCTACTAACTACACTTGATTCTAACTAACTATATTGGTTTAACTAATTATACCGTTACCTAACTAACCTTGTAACTAACTTTGAACTTTTCACACTATCCTTGAGACTTTTAAGTTATTCCTTCAATAATTTGTATTTTTTTTTGTATTAGTTTAAGACTTGTCGAGCAATTTTAATTTTAATTAGGAAAGTTTAATTTGTACTTACGCCCTAAAACAAAAGGCGTATGTCCAAACTGATGGGGTTTACAGCTCACACATCTCCCATATGTGTTTTTACTATACTCCTAAGGCTTAGCCTGAGACTCGCTCAAAAAATGTCTTTTAGAACGGTACTTTTTATAGTGAACAATTCTTATTTATAGACATGGGTGGTCCAAGGGAAAAATAAGAAGCTAGTAAAATGTTTGCTTTGAACCCCCAAAGTGTTGAGATCGCAAAAAAAATTAATGATTAATTTTATCATTTTTTTATTTAAAAAATTATTGAAGATTGTAAAAAAAATCAAAATTTATATACATATAAAAAAAGGAAAAACTATCTATAATTTATAAAATATTTTAAAACTTTGAATTAAACAATTCATATATTCATATTCATAAATAAAGTTTTTATAATAACATCCAAGTTACACTTTGTTTGGTTTGACAAACACATATTATGAAGGCAGACTTACATAAATATGCTATATTAAGAAAATATTTACCATTTATAACAATAACATTTTTTTTCACTTGATCACTTTTAATACAATTTTAATATATTTATAATACAATTTTAATACATATTACAGAAATTTTTTTATAAAACACATATAATACAAATTTTATTGATTGATAACATATTTATCACACATTTTAATATATTTATAATACAATGTGTCAATTTCTTACCAAACAAGCATAATATATTTTAAAACAGTTTTAATACATATATATTGCATACATAATTCACTTTTAATACATATTTCAGATTTATTATGGTATTGCCATATATTGTTATAAATAGTAATAAATAAAAAGTATCATTAAAATCAGTATCCATTCAAGTAATTTTTCCTTTATGAATTGGGTCTAATTATTCCCATTAAGCTTGTAAATTTCTATAATTGACTCTAGGTGCATAGTTATAAAACAAGAATAATGATTGATCTCTACCAAATATCTTGGATCATTGGCATTTACCTGAACTGGAATGTTTAGAACCAAGGGTGGACCTATGTTGGGAACAACCTTCACTTGTAAGATGTTACCAAAATAACAAAAGCATATATAAGAGAAATAGAGATATCAAAGTGTGTGCTTAAGGCAGAGAAGCAGACAATTACCAGCTTTGGTTCTCTGGTATAAAATCTAACAATCATATTCTAACAAGTGACTGATGCGATAATATGAGATTTCTGAATAAATAATTTTTTTCCCTCTCTAATTATTGTACTATTATTTAAATAAATCATCGACCCATTTTTTTCTCCTAAGTTTTTTTTTTTTTTTCAAATTTAAGTTCTAAACATGTCTTTATTCAGAAGTCTAGCTACAATCATTATGTAATAAGGAAAAGACTCATCAATAATAAGAGTGGGTTCAATTTTCATTGCTTAAAATTTTATGAATTACATTACATTAATATATGCACCCACTAATATATTTGATAATTATCACAATTAAGAAGAAAAAAAAAAGGCAATTAGTTTCCCCCCTCTCTCATCATTCTACCTTTTTTTTTTCCTATCAATTGACAAACTTTAGAGGCCTCATCATGACATTATCTTCATGATCAAGAATCTGCATTTAAGAAGAAGAAAAAAAAACAAGAGATGAAATCATTATATTATTAACACGAGAATTAAAGGTTGTAGTAAGATGAATAAGAACACTCCACTCTTAATCAAAAATCTCATATTTAAGTTATGAGTATGAAAAATGTTTCGATAGGAAACAATTTCCCCTTTAATAGGTCTTATGCGACGAGAATCTAGATTAATCAGTGGTCCAATTCAGACACAGAATACCGAATAAGAAAAAGTTGAAGAATAAGAAACACTTACATGGCAATGATAAACATAGCCAGGCTCTGCTGTTGCATCAAATGAATATGATTCATTTGAATGAATGAAAGAAAATTTCACAAATATTTTTGTAACATGTCCAGGCATCATTTTGTACACATTTTTCCACCCTTTCTCATGAAGAACCACTCTAGTCCTTTTCCCATGTGAATACTTGTCAATTTTGCACTTAATTGCATCATTCAATTTCATCATACAAGCTTTAAACTCTTCAATATTCACCAATTCTATTTGTTCCAACACAACAAATAGACCTAAATGTATGTGCAATGGATGATTGTCTTCAGTTAGATTAATGATGTTCCAAATCTCACTAGTCCCTACCCTTGGCATCTCAGTCACGGGCGCCTCAAACGATTTTCCATTGATATATAGATGCGTAGGCTCATCGATATCACTAGCATACTCATAAAAAGCAATGTACCTTGTATTCGAAGCCTGTGATATCTCTGGAGGCGTATATGTTATCAGTTTCTGCGGAATATGCCCTGTTTGAACCTCGTGATTCGGGTTGATAATGAACTTCATAACGTTACTATTCTCTTCGTTGACGGGATCGCCAGATGGATAAGGATACGCAGCATCATTGGCTAAAATCGCCGAGTTTGACTTTGACTTTGAAAAGTCAACAATCACATCAGCTATTTCGGATGGAGCTAATAGTAGGTCATGGAGCTCTACCGGACTTTCATGATAAGCTGAATCAGACGCCACGTGTACAAACGTCATGTTATTTGTGAAGAAAAATTTGAAAAACCTTGCGTTACTTGCATTGATGATCCGAAATCGATACTTCCTTCGTTTCACATTCATGTAAGGCCATGCTTTTCCATTGACTATGATCGCATCACCAAAATATTCAGGTTGCCACTGAGGATGTATAGAAGGATTGTTACCAGTAGAATTCATGTAAATTGAACCATCTGATCTAAAACCACGATCAAAAACAACCAACGGACGATCATACTCTTCACCATATATCAATCCCAATGGCCCCTCAACATTTGGTTGTTGTATAACATAGGCACCCATGAGACCAGCTAGAATGTTGATCCTAGTCAACCCCATCGCGTGATCGTGGTACCACATAGTACCGGGATGTTGATAATTATGATAATGATACTTTTTTATAGTCCATTTTGGTCCATGATGTTTGAAATTTTTAGTGAACCATGCCTCAGAGTGACCATCACTTTGTGGTTCATCAATTCCACCATGTAGGTGCACCACAGTTGGAATTCCTGTTTTAAAAGAAGTTGTAGCAGTTGGAATTGTTGGGTCCCATGGAAGTATGTGCTTTGAAGGGAGGTGATTTTGCCACGTAATATAAGAGTCAACTCCATGAACGGCGTCGATTGTAGGACCAGGGACTGTTGCTGTGTGCCGCGATGTACCATATGCAAACACTTGACTTGCTGGAAGGTCCCTATGGAATTTCTACAAAAGCAAAAAAAAATTAAAAGTTTAATTTCTATATACTAACCATATAAAAATTACTTCTCGATAGGTAGCAGGTCATTATAAATTATAATGTTTGATATTGTCCGATTAAACCTACTAAGGTCTGAAATTTCATTTTGAGAAGTAAAGCGCTTTCTTACTAAACGTGATTCTATTTTCACGACTCAAATATAAAAACTTCGAGTTAAAGATAGAAGGGGATATATAGATGATGATTGAATCACTATAAGAAATTAAAGTATAGCATAAAGTTAGATCAAACAACAAAGAAAGAATGAAATTTTCTAATTTTATACTAGTTACTAATAGGAGTACTTTATGAAAATAATATTTTTCTCCATTCTCAAGTACATAACATTTTATTCCAAAGTAATGATTAAGATAAGTGATGTAAGTGGACATATGATCTGGACTTTGGACATCCAAAATAACAAAGAAATTAATTTTTGTAATATTTATTTAAAGTGCTAATTAAGGTTGAGAGTAACTTTTTCCACACTTGGTGGATAAAAACATTGGTACAAATTTAATATTAGCAAAATTTCTAATGGTAGATGTCTAGTTGGAGGCCACTTAATTACAATTCAAAGTTATTTTAGTCTTGAAACTTAGATACGTATTTTTTTATCACGCAGGCGTTGGCCTTCGATATCTGTTTTGAAATCAAATAATCTATTAAATTCATATAATAAAATGTATTTTATCAAAGATGAATTCATTTTCAAAGTTCGAACATATTTAAGATGAACCAAATATTATTGTGGGTCGTCAAATTCACCCCATCCTCCTTCTATCAACTTAATAGCAACAACAATAATATTAATCTCGTAAGGGGTTTTTGAAATGGAGTAGAATGTCATAAATTTTAGTATTTTATTTTTATGGTAGAGAAATTGTTTCTGATATATCTTTAGCTCAAAAAATATCAATTTAATAATTAATAAAAATAAAATATTTAAATATTTCCCCAATCATTTTCATGTTTATAGGAATTATCGCTTTTTCTCAATTATTGGTTACTCATAATTCAAATTGCTAAAATAAAAAACTATGAACCTCGTGAACCACTACATGTGTTTGTGTCTTTGTGAGTAAAAAAAGTTAAAAAGGGGCACATTGAAAAACTGAAAAAAAAAAAGGTGGGGATTAAAAAAAATAATTTAAAAATACACACTCATGACACACACGCAACCACGCAAAATATGTGGAGCGGTAAGTATTCTATCATTTTAACTAAAAAATTTAGAAATAGACGTCTTTATTAGAGTGGTTTATGCTAATAATTCTCTGGAGTGTATTGACACTTTCCAACACGATATTCGAATTACTAAACTTCGAAACTAATATCGAACATCAAATTAAAAAGAAATCGACAGAATGAAAATTACTCTAGTTAATTTATTTTATACGATACTTTCTCTAATTCATATTAAGTGGGTTGTTGGATATTTATACATTTCTTAAGAAAAACATATAAGAAAAAAAAATAAAAATTACTTTTTATTATTATATTTTTTATTATTTCTAAACTATTCTCTTACAGAATATGAAAGAAAGAAAAAACTCCAAAGAATTCTCTAGAACTTCACAAAAAATTACTTAATTTGAATTATTAAAAAAGTCTCAATACTTTTCAATTAAAATGGACTAGAGGAAGTAGTGTTAAATCAAACGCGACATTATTTTTTTTTAAAAAAAATTGACTCATAATAAAATCCTCTCACAACTTATAATTCTCAAAAAAATAGAAATTAACAACGGACGAATTTTGCAGCTGAACAACAAATATCGATCTCTAATTCTATTTATTACCAACAAATCATTAAAAAAATGATTAGCTACGAACAATTTAATGATAAAAATTTGTAACGAATTACTTACCCATTTTTTGTTGTACATGCCAATCTTGAGAGATTTAGGAACATGAACACCATTGATAACATCATAACCTTTGATTCTTGGCATGTCTTGGAGTTCATCAACAAACATTTTTAATTTTGAAAGGGTCATTAATTGATCATTAGAATCTTTTGCCATTGTTGAAGCCATGAAAATTCCCAAGAAATTAATTAAATACACCAAAAACAACATTTTGTTCATTTTTTTAAATATATTTGAGGACCAAAGTCACCAAAAACACCCCTTTTTTCTTCTTCTTGAAGTTTTAGAAGAAGGAGAGGGGTGGGGTGGGGGTTGGGGTGGAGGTGGGATTGATAGATAAGAAAAAATTGGAGGATTTGTGTAGAATATATAAAGGACAAAAATTTGGTTTTTGAGTTCACAAGAAGAAAAGAAGAACCATGAAAAGCACTTAATTTATAGTATTGAAAATTGGGAACCTTTGTTTTTTTTTTTGTTTGTTTAATGTGATGATAACAAAAAAGATCCATGATATTTTATGTGTGTTTAAATATGGAACTTTTAGTCCTTTAAGCTTTGTTAATATTGAGTACTTTTAGTTTAATCAAAATACTCCCTCCGTCCATTTTTACTTATCCACATTATATTAAAAATAATATAAGTTTCCTTTTTGTGTATATTTTACTTTTGACTTTAAATACTATTTAATACTATCTAATATATATTTTAAAGCATTAAATTTAATATATTTCAAAGATAATAATCATATTACATCTATTATTTATTGTTTCTTAAAGTGTGCGTCAAGTTAATAGTAGACATTTATTATTGGACAGATTGACTATTTAATAAACTCTTTTGGTTAGATTTAACAAATTTGTGAAAAAAATAAATATATTGGGAACTTGAAGGTGCAATTTTTGTAGTTTGTGTTATACTCCCTCCGTTCCTAATTACTTGTACACTTTTGAATTGACACACTCTATTAAAAAAATTTGATATAATGAATCTATCATTTTACCCATTAATTATCAAATAGATGAATTAAAAATTTAAAATTTTCAAAAAACTTTACCATTTTCAAAATTAATTAATTGATGGTATAATAGGTAAAAAAAAAATTATCATTTCATGATTTGTCAAAATGGACAAGTGAAAAGGAACAGTAAAAAAAATGAAAATTAGAGAAGTAATTAAGGACAGAGGGTGTATTTGGTATATTTCTAGATTTTAGTGCAATTTATATTGTTTTTATCCATTTTTTGTGTGTACGTTAGCAATTTTTTTTCCTTTTGTATTTCTTAATTTGACAGTATTTTATTAGTATTTCTAATTATATTTTACGGTTGATTTTTTCTTAAATCTAACAGAGTTAATTTGTTTAAATATTTGACAAAAATTATTAAAAAAATACCTGATACTAATAAATATTAAAGATTAAAATTATACTTAAAGGCTAATTTAAATTTATTCCAAAAATATAAAGGGTCATTTTTGTCACTTTCTTGAGGGAAATAAGGTGGGCTTCAATGTCTCCGAAAAAGTTGAGGTTATAAAAAGAGTTTCAGAATTTTTTTTGTCTTTTACTTTGATATTTTAGTTCTTTATATATATATATATATGAAAATAAATATCTGTTGAAAAATGACTTTTATTTTTTGGTTTTATTTGAAAGACTTTTGTTAGAAACGAGGTAACTTTGTATTTTTATTTATTAAAAAATTGTATATATTGGAAAGACTAATTTAAGTAAAAGCTAATAGTGAAAAAAATGTTTTACTTTATGTCATTAAATAATTTTTGTGTAGAAAAATGTTTTGTTGACTACAATAAACTCTTACATTCAAATTAGTGTAAAATAATTAAATTCATTGGATGATCCATGACCCTATCACATGAAATTTCCTTTTTAGTTAATATTTTTCCATCTGCTTTAATTTTTTACGAAGTTAATTTAATTAATTTTAAAATTAAATTAATATTTAAAATTAAATTAATATTTAAAAAATCTAAATTTAGGTACTTGAAAATTATTTGAAAATACTATAAATTGCAATTCTTATCATATTGATATAATTAAAAAATACTAGATCAATATTCATATAATTTAACTCTAAAAAATATGATTAAAATAGAAAGATAAGAACTTCTTTTGGCATGTACTTTGAAGCATAGGCTTTTAAAAATTTTCTTTGCAATTTTTTTTGGAATGATACTTGATATTAAGCTTTTTTTTTATACTTAATTTTTATGGTTTCATCACATACTATTGTTTAATCGCATATCGATGGGATGAACTATGAAGAGAATTTAAACTTCTTATATGGACTTAAGCAAATTATTTTCATGTGTTAGCTGTTACTTTTTGATTGAGTTAAGATTAAGATTAATTTTTTCGTGTTACAACTTACAAATATGATAATTCACGTGTCAATTCCATGTGAACTTCATAAACTAAAAGAAAAGTTCATTTTTGAAAAAATCTCAAAATAAATTTCTTACTAAAGGTGTCACCAAATGTTTTATGCTGTAGTAGATAAGTAAAATATTATTTTGACAAAATATCACAATCACTTTTAAAGAATTTCGAGTTTACAAAGTCAATATTTTGTTTATGTAATTGATAGAAATGATTTTTTATATCATTCAACAAATGTTTGAACAAAAATATATACTTGTTCTATTAGCAAGTTGAATTTAAAATTGATTTTTAAGTAATTGTTCAAATCAAAGATCATTAAAAAAAATTAAAAATTCTTTTCAATTACTTTGAGTGATTTAAGATTAACTTCAAAATTCATTGGAAATGAACTATAAAAAAGAGTTCTTTAATAACAAAAAAGTTATAATAATATTTAGTATAGTACTTATTGTGGCCATGCGCAACACGAATTATTTCTTACTAGCCAATTAATTGTAGTTGACAAAACAATCTAGTTGCTTAAAATGATTTTATCATACAATAAAATAAAATTATGTCAAATCTTTGTCGATTTCTTGAAACTATCTTATGAAATATTCAACAAAAACTGTTCTTTTTTTCATTTTTTAATTTAACCAATTAGTATCCTAAATTTGTATAATCCAAGTTAATTCAATATAAGTTGATGTGACTTTTTTTTTTTAAAGTTTTTCACTCAATTATCATCGATATCTATATAGGAGTTCAACTTAATTTGAATTTGCATCGAAAAGTCTCACGTTGAGAGGTAAAATGCTTCCTGACAAAAGCGAATTCGTACCTCGAGAAATTAATTTGTTTATCGTACTTTTCTTTATTGTTTGTTAAATTTAAAAAAATAAAATTAAAAATCTTTCTTTTAACTTTTTATAAAATATACTTAAGATAATAATATTTGAATTTTAAAAAAAAATTTGACTAAATTAGCTATATAGAATCTGAAATGTATGGTTATTATTGGATCGAAGTTACGTTATATTGATGGCATTGGAAAGTTATACTCGAATTTCTTGCAGCTAGTATATGAACATGATAATGAGAACATAATTTATTCCATGAATTATAACATTTTAGTTGACTCAACAACCATATCATCCGTTTCAAATTATCAGTCGTATTTTTTTCATACTTCATAAAAAAATATTAATTAAAATGGAGGAGTTTTTAATTATATTGCTCTCATGTATGTTTGAACATATAATATTTCTTCGTTAAATATTTACTCTATTGATATGCTTGTGACAAAAAATTCGAGACAAATATTTTTGAAATTCATGATAGATAATTTAAGACGGAAAAAGTATGTATATTCCCTTTTTCTTCTATGCAAATTCAATTCTCCACCATCTAAAATAGAATAGTATTACATTCTTAAAAGTGATCAATTACCGACAAATATTAAAAAAGGGCAATCAAAGTCATAATACTAAATAGTGTACGATGTGGAAAAAAAGTTGCGTATATAAAAATAGATTTAATTAATTAGTTAGGACCTAATTCGATCCAATTAATTTATTCTTAGTTATTAGGTTTCAACTTTCAAAGTTTATTCTCTTGTGTGCTGGCCATAAACAAGAGGTACAATTGGAGCCATACCAAGTGTATGAAACTTTTTTTTTTAAAATGATAGCGGTAATGTTCGAACCAATTTATGCACACGGCGTTTATATATGTATAGAATAAAATGTTCCGACGAAGGGGTGTTAGATTTGCCCCTAAGGTGGTTCCGCCCCTTGAATTCAATCAAATCTAACAGTTTTTACATAATGCGTATATGTACAAACATTTCTTATAATAAAAGTCAAAATGAAGATCAAATCAAAAAGTATTAATTTTTTTTTGGATTTGTATTCGGTGTTCAGAGTCTGTATTGGAGTCTCGGTTAAATCTGAATCACGCATTGCAGAGCCTTTTAGAGGTGATGTTCTCAACAAGATTTTGTTCATATCCAGGACTCGAACCCAAAACTCCTGATTGATGATGAAACAGTTCCACCACTACACTACAACCCAAATTGATAATCAAAAAGTATTGTACAATCATATTTGTGATGAGATGTGATTTTACCTTTTTTGATAATTAGATGAGTCATGTGGACTCTTTTAGTTCCACATACACATAGTTTTAGCCAATTGAACAAGACCATTAATCTTTTCATTGGAATTTCTTCATGCCTTTTCTTGCTTACTTTTGAGTTTCTTTATATATATATATATATATATCCTTTTTTCCACTCCAAACCAAAACCTAAAGGACAAAAATGTTGTCAAATCATTCAAGGAAATAAAAAAGCCCTCTCTTTTTGGACCATTGTTGAAAAATCTAGTCCTTGTAAGTAAAAGATGTAATAGTGGAACGTGGCGTAGTCAAGTAAAAGTAAGCGGTTCATATCCGATAAAAAATTATATTGTATATTTAGGATAGGACTATTGTATGAAGATGTCGTAGCTAAGAAAAATTATATTGCGTATTCAAGATGTCATAGTGGAACATGGGATAGTTAAGTAAAAGTAAGGGGTTCATATCCATTCGAAAATTATATAGTATATTTAAGATAGGACTATTGAATGAAGATGTCGTAGACAAGTAAAATTATATTGTTTAAGATTATATTGTATATTCAAAATAAAACCATTGTATGAAGATGTCGTAGCCAAGTAAAATAATATTGTATATTCAAGATGTAACAGTGGAACATGGTGTTGCCAAGTAAAATTAACCTCCTTAACTTTTTTGTATTTTAATTTTCACTAATGAAAGTTCTAACTATGTGAACACAATAATTTAAAAGCTCTTAAAAGTAAGGGTATAAGAAAATGATGAACCACAATAGTAGCATTACTACGTGTTTCAACATAGTTTCAACATAAATTTAGTGATATTTTTTAATAAAAAGTTATACATAAAGTAAAATTGAAAAATAATATTTGAAAATAAAAGTTATATCTGGACATGTGCGTTTAATTTGAAAATTATCAATCTCGTAATTTTATTTATCCACCTCATTGTTCACTAAGCGAAACTCGAGAAACTATCTAGTAAC
Source organism: Solanum verrucosum (assembly GCF_900185275.1). Lineage (NCBI taxonomy): Eukaryota > Viridiplantae > Streptophyta > Magnoliopsida > Solanales > Solanaceae > Solanum > Solanum verrucosum. The sequence goes on from NW_026020032.1 coordinate 1,043,318, forward strand.
TACTTGGCGTTTACTTGATAGATGAACATTTTCTTGAGGTGGGACCTCATATCTTGACTTAAAGACTTGGATTATGTATGTACATGGATGAGTCAAATTATTGGGCTATTAAGTTAGCCATTATATACTTTTAATCTGATCGATATGAACATCATGAATTATCTCATAATAAAAATAGTTATTTTATTAACAAAGTATATTTTACGATAATCAGAATTGAAGACTTAATGAGAATGTGATATGATGCTACGTATATCGAACCTAACTCATATGATTTTTTTTTAAAGAAAAATTAGCATCATTAAAACTATTCATAAAACTATTCATAATTTGTACGTAATTTGTTTTCAATAAAAAAAATTGTTCTTACACATAACACAAACTTTATATAGCTTGATATATACTTGAGGTGTGTCATAAGTGGTGGTAAAAATCCAATTATTATAGTTACAAATTAAAAATAAACATGAAAAAGAAAATCTTCAAACTGAGATATGAATAAATTGTTCTCTTTAAGGAGATACAAGTTCATTGTGATAATCTTACCGATTCAGTAATATAACTCTTAACTTGATCCCTCTGTGATACAACTTAACAACATCTTGACTCAAACAACCTCAATTTAACTGTTGAATTCAAAATTCCACCAAAAAAACACCTTTCTTCAATAATACCCTTTTTTTAAAACCTAATATTATTGATCATCATTGCATTTCATTGACAATAATTCATGAATGTATAGTAAGCCCACTGCTTTCCATTTATTCAATCAGAAATCATGACTCATTTTTCTATAGATGCAATATGAATACTAAACATCGAGTGATCAACCTGAACTTTTTCTATAGTTTCTGATCACTTGATATTCAATATTTATATCGAAGCTCAACTAATCAAATTCGTTTCTTTTTAAAAGTGATATTTTCAATCGAAAAAGAAATGCATACTCCAAATTTGAACTTGACACCTTTGAATACAAGGGGCAAAATCTCCTATTCCAGTCATCCCACCACACCTCATGATCCTAGAATTTTCGGTTCTTGAATTGTCCAACTTCTTTAACTAGATAATTAAAGTGGAAGAAAAAATAAATTACATATACATTAATACATTGTGGATTTCCAATGTGTTAAGCACTTTAGCCTATATAAATTCTTCACCAACTTCCTGTGTCTTATACTCATTTATGCACTTACAAACCAAAAAAAAATCATTTCTTATAATACAAAAATTATTATTCCCATTTTGTTGTTAGGTTGATCACAAAGGGCCGTGAGTTTTGTAGTAACGGTAAAGTTATTTTCGTATGACCTATAGATTATGCGTTTGAGTCATGAAAATAATCACTAATGTTTACATTAGAATAGGTTGTCTACATCACACCCCTTGAGTTACGTCTCTTTTTGGGGCCATATTTGAACGTAAAATGTATTACACTCTATTGTGTATTAAGTTGTGTATTACAAATACCAAGGAATTCTAGGTATTAGTAATACATAGCATTTTAACACTTGCATTAGATCAAATAATTACAAAACTACCCTTAAAGCCTTTTCATTTTCTTTGTTGTCATAAGTTTTTATTTTTATTTTTATTTGCTTTTCGGTGTCTTTTAATTTGTTGGTGTCTTAATAGACTTTATGGACTTTTAAGTATCTTTTTTTTAAAAAAAATCTAATTTCAATATAATTTAATCAAAAAATTTACTATTGTGACAATAAATTTGATAAAAAAAATTATTTTCCAACTTTCACAAAAATATTTTGACGCAATAGTACAACTATTTAATACTATTTATTTTTTTAAAAAAAAAAGATGAAGAGTTAATGATGTTTTAGCAAAGAAATCTTTTTTGATGTTTTAGCAAAGAACTTTGTTGCAAAGGAAGTGTACAAATAAATAAAGTCTGAGGGGTATTTTTGTAAACATATATTCTTTAATAGTAATTATGCAAGATTTGTTATTTCTGATACATCAAACCAAATAATGTATAAGAAAAAATACTTGCATAACTAATGCACGCATTACTAATGCAAGCACTATTAATGCAAGCATTACTAATGCACCATATTTTGCATTGTTCTTATACACTCTACCAAACGACCCCTGATTGTATTAAAAATATTTGCACAATCAAATAATAATATAAAAGAATTTAAAATGTCAATATATATAACTCAAAATTCAGATGGGCCAATTCTCATAATTAAGTGGGTTAGCCTTGGGATCTCAGATTTCAACATGGATCAAAGTTTCTGAGCCCAAAGAAGATATTGTAGACAAAAAATTAGGCCCAAAATTCTCAGATAATGGACTGCAAGTTCTTACACCTTTGAGTGGGCTTGGACTAGAGAATTTAATTGGGCCCTCAAATGGACTAGTATTTAATTTTTGTCTTACAAATAAGTCAATCTTTAATTTTTGCCCTTTAAACTAAACTTATGTTTGGTGGGGTATAAGTTCTTCAAAGATACGGACCATAACTTGTGAAATACTATGAGGACAAAATACAAACTTATGCTTCGTGAAAAAATTGGAGATCATCATAAAGTAGAGGTGAAAGTGCAAATGACCCTTTGTTGAGAGCGTACATTAGGGAGTAAGGCCCGATTTGTTTCCATTTAATTGAAGTATGAATCTTAATAATTGATACGTCAACTTATTAAGTGTATTTGTTACACTCACAACCACTTATTAACTCTTAATTAATCTTAAACACTCAAATTTTAATCTTAAAATCATTGAAACATTTCTTTAAAAAGTAAATGCAAATATAACAATTAGCTCTACGTTATTTATTACAATCGTTAAACACCCACATGATCTCTATAACTTAGTATTATTATCAATCACATCCATCATCAACTTTAATCACGCAATCACAACCTTAGTAATACTATCAATCACCTCCATCATCAACTTTAACTACACAATCACAACTGTTAAACATCATTATCATCAACCCCTGGCCCCACCCCTACCACCAGCTTTTACTGCACAATCATAACAATCAACCATATTGTCGTCAACCTCCAACATCAATTTTTACTACACAATCACAACTATCAACCATACCATTTTCAAACCACCACCACTCATGAATAGTGATATTTCACGAGATTAACTATAAAGGCCAAAAAAACCTAGTTATGTAAAAGAGGGGGGGGGGGGGGGGGGGGGGTAACCAATTGATCAATCCACTTGTTGGAAAGTGTACCTACACAAGTATGTCCTACTCTCAACTACTAGTAAAATAAACTTTATTACAAGACACAAATATATACCCACTCCCTAGCATTTCTTTAACTTTTGGTGGTCCATATATATTAAGGTGACATAAATTTCACAGCAACCACGTGATTTGCGCGTGCCAATCCACCTAGCAAACTATTCCCCATATTTATATTTTTGCTGTACACACAAAAGTTGCTCATCTGTCCAAACACAACAAAAATTCTTACAACCTTTACATTGCCCAATGTCACACCTTGTCTCTTCAAACTCCCATTTTGTGTTGGTTATCGACTAATGTTTGATATTCATATTGAGGTCTAATTCACGCTGCAAAATCCCATGAGAGGTAAAATAAACTCAGGACTCAAAATCAAAACCTCTATCTCAATTAATATTAAATAAGTACATACTACCCCATCACTGCAGTTCAAACTCCCATTTTTAATACCCAAACACTCAACATCATGTCTAAGTTGACTCAACTTTCCTCAAAACCACAAAACATACCTTGGTCTGATTCACATTCCAAAATCTCATGCGAAAGATAAGACCCTCTACAGTAAAGACATTTCCATACTCAAGACTTGAAATCAAGACCAAAACATCAATTTAGAATAAAGAAATACGTACAACTTCAAAATACCATTTTAATACTTCAAATCTTAAACATCCAAGTCTTAGTTGACTATATATTCATCAAAAACACATAAAACATACATTGCTAATTAAACATAATCTTCCACTATCTTAATAATAATAATACAAACTACTTAAATAAGGAGAATTATACAACAATATATAGAATTGTAGCAGTAGCTAGAAAATACATATTAAACATCATATATCTTCTGATGTTAAATAGAAAAAGATTTTGAGGACTTAAAATACTCCTCATCCTCAGACCATTACTTCAATTCCCACATTACAAAATACACACTAAAAACCAACTCACATAATACTACAACTACTAGGATTCTCATCACTAAACATATGAGTATTAGTGGCAGATTGATCAGCATTAGCAGCAGCAGCAGCAGCAGAAGTGTAATAGTAAGGATCAGCATAAGTAGTGTAAGGGACTTGGCCATAATTATTGTTGGTATTGTTATAGTAATAACCAGTGGCTGGAGGAACGAGAGGTGAACGATTGTACATCATCTGAGGTTGTTGTTGTTGATGTTGCATAGCATGCCTGTTTTGAAAATTCATTAGCATTTGTGATGGATTGAACTGTTGTTGTTGTTGGCCTCCATTGTTCATTAGCATTGAGGCAGATGATGGATGATGATGACCACCGGTTGATAAAGATCCCGGTATAGCATTGTTTTGATGACCTTGAAATCCATTCGCATTCAAGAATGCAGCAATGTTGCTGTTGTTATTCGTAGTAGTAGTAGTACCATTGTTGTTATTCCCATTAAAACCAGCAAGATTCATCATTGCGTTTAAGTCCTTTGCTCCGACCATTCCCATTTTCGCAGCCTCATTGAGGTTGACATTTGGACCTAATTGAGCAGCAGCAGAAGCAGCATTGTTCATGTTCATTTTCATAGCATTTATTGTTCTTTGATCAATGCCACCGCTTCCAGGATTTGCCTTCATTGGCATATTCTGAATAGGGCCAGTTTTCTTGCCATGAGCAGCAACATTGTTGTTGTTAACTTTCCCATTAGCCATAGCAGCCGCCATAGCTTTCTTGTTATTTGCTTCTGCTTGTTGTTGTCTAAGAATAGCCATTTGTCTTGTTCCATCTCTCACAAACCTCATTTCTTCCTCAGGATAACCATCGTCGTCTTCATCATCATCATCCTCATCGAGATAATCAATTTCCTCCGGCAAAAGATTGAATTTTTGCTGGTGCTGATTCTTGATTATACCTTGTTGCTTTTGATTTTGCTTGTTCTTGTTGTTATCTTTGATGCAGCTGGGGTTTTGTTGTTTCTGAGCTTGATTAGTGTTATTCGGAGACCAAAGCTCCGCATGCTTACGAGCCTTAACTAATCTTTTAATCAAAGTACCAGAATCAACACTACCATAAACAGTCACTTTTTGATGCTCAAAGTCGATATTTACTTGGTAAACACCTATGACAATTAAACAACCTTTAAAATTAATCATACAACAAAAGGAACTAATGAAGCAATAATCACTTAATGAATTACTTATCCACTCTAAAAGGCAAGGAAAAGCAGTTAGTAAACACCAATAAAAAAACATAACACATGCTCAAACATTCAAGGATGGAGTTGAGAAAAAGCTACAATCTTTACAACCCCAAATGGCTAAGTGAAGTAAGAAATCATCAAAAACACCAAAATCTAGACTTTTCATGATTCACTCAATTAATTTATTATATCATCTCAAAATGCAAAAATAAGAAGTTTAGTGAACACTTGACAAACAAAAATCTGAGAAAAGGTACAATCTTTACAACTATCTTCAAATAGTGATAAAAGTTATGACAAAAGACGAGCATGTTTAACAAAAATTAAACCCCAAGGAGAGTAGGAAAAAAATCATCAAACAATATCAATTTCTAGTCTTTTCATGACATAAATTCTTAATGAAACACTAATCACTCAATTAACAACTAATTCATCCCAAAATGCAAGAAAATTAAGTTGATGAACTTTCAAGAATGAAACTAAGAAATAGCTAGAATCTTTACAACAATCTCAGAAAAAAAAACCATTTCATCCTAAAATGCAAGAAAAAGTTGTTAGTGAACTTTTAAGAATAAAACTAAGAAAAAGCTCAAATATTATAGAATAATCTCAAAAAAGTAAGGCACCTTCAATTCTCTGAAGGAGCTTCTTCACTTTCTGCTTGCAACCATCACAATGTATGTTCACTCTGAGCTCACAAGTCTAGAAAAAATGCTTAAATAATTATTAGCCAAAACCAAAAAGTGGGTACAAACAAGCAAATAACTTTTCAAGAAAACAGAAAAAAAACACAACTTTTTACAAAGGGGAAAAAATACCTGAATCTTGAGTAGCTTAAAGTCTTCATCTTTAGTCATATCTTCAAAAGTTCTACAAAAGGAAACAGTAAAATATAAACACAAAACTACAAACACATAATAAAATAGGCAAATGTGGGAGGGTTAAAAAGACTATTTGTGTTTCAAGATTCTATCTTTTTCAACCCTTTTTCCCTCTTTTCTTTAGTTTAACTCATTAAAACAAAGAAAAGCAAATGGGATGTTTCAAGATTCCATTTTTTCCCACTAATTTTCCCTCTTTTCTTCACTTCAACTCATTAAAAAACAAAGAAAAGCATATGGGGTGTCTTTAAAAAAGGAAGAGAGACATTTTAGCAAACAAAACGAATGCCAACACACAAAAAATTGAAAAATAGAAAAAAGTTGAAGACTTTTTTAACTTACAGAGAAAAGGGTGAAGTGTAAAATGAAGCAAAGCTGTATAGTGAATTAGCTTTAACTCTGAATTGAGAGATGATGTGATTTAATGTTAAATACTGTGAAAAAAACAAAAGATAAAAAAATATAATTTTTATTTAATTTTGAAATGAAGAACAGTGACTTGACAAGCTGACTTCTATCCCTGTCCTCTTTGTCACATGCTATATCTATCAACTCTATGATATAACTAAAACGAGGGTCGTAATGGAGCGGTAAGTACTTTTTTCTATTTAATTGGAGATTTTGAATTTAAGTCATTTTAGGTATAAAGTTACCTTTGTTAGTAAAGGTAGTGATTTATCCTCGATATAAATTTTTTGGCACAATTTAGATTTAATTGGTACATATAATACAGATAATAATACATAAACGTATTTTTTAACTTTGATTTTATCTGATATTTATGGCTTTTATTTTGAACATACATTCGAAGAGCTCGAATCGAATCGGTATATATTACTTGTTGTTTATCTTGTATTCCTAAGATACTTAGAACAAAACTTTGAAGAACTTAGTAAGACGCAATAAAGTTTAAAAACATTCTCACAACAAGAAAATTAAAACTAGTAGAGAAACTAGAATTAGAAACAGATTGGAATTTCTTAAAGAAGAATTGTTGTCAATATGTGTTTAAAAAATCTTACTGTTTCTAACAAACTTTGCAGAAACACGAAGTTACCAAACTTTAATGAACCAGTGAAGAACAAAAGAACATAAATTAATTCACAAATCTAAAATCTGTAACACATACCAAAATCTGGAAAAACAGAAAGAAGATCAAGCTCATTGAATGCACAGTGTCCCCTTAAGAAAATTATTCCCCTCTAATATTCGAGGTTTGATTTGGAATATGTCCTCCCAGGATAGGATAATCTCAATCACCAGTATATTGATACCCAAAACGCTGGTGTCAGTGAGCCACTCAACGACAATAAAGTACACTTAAATACTAGATTTAGTAGTAAAAGAAGAACTCCATAAATTGGTTCTTTTAAAATATGAGGAAATCTCTCAATTTATAGAAAACAAAGGGTAGTGTGAAAATGTTCTTATTGTGCCTTACTGGAAAGGTTACAAACCTTTGAAAAAGTCACAATTTTTCGGAAAGGTCACCACCTTTTATAAAAATCACAACTTTTCATAAAAGTCTCAACTTTTGATAAACGTCACAACTCTTCATAATAATCGCAACTTTTCATCAAAGTCACAACTCTTCATAAAAGTCGCAACTCTTCATAAAAGTCGCAACTCTTCATTTTCCATTCACACCTTTTAAAACCCAACATTACTCCCTCCGTTTAAAAAAAAAATGACCTACTTTCCTTTTTAGTCTGTTTAAAAAAGAATGACCTCTTTCATTTTTTTGTAACATTTTAATTCAACTTTCCACATGGCATGTTTAAAGCCACAAGATTGAAGGACAATTTAGTACATTTGACACAACTTTAATTTAGGACCTTAAAATTCAAGTCTTCTTTATTTTCTAAAAGTCTGTATCAAGTCAAATCAGATCACCCTTTTTGAAACGAAGGAAGTAATAACTAAGTAGACACACATTCTACACGATAACTTGCATCCTACACGAAATCGTATATAACGTCTTATGCGTATCATGTCACATAGAATTAATTGATCTGCTTGTTCAACCTTATACAAATTTAACTGTCTATTTATTTACACTCAAAATTGAAAAATCATACTATAAATTAGCTAAAATAAAATAAATTAATTAAAACTAAGGAAATAATACACACTTTCCTAATACCTCTATATTTTCTTGAATTTGTGTGAGTTTTGTGAATTTTTCTGTGCACAACGGCTCTTTGTATTTGACTGAGTGAATGTTGCAAAATTTGCAAAACTCGAAATTTCAAAGGGATTTGTTTTTGTTCTTCTTTTGGCTCTTTCCCCTTCACTTTCTATTTCACAAAAGTTCCTTCAATTCTTCTTTTCACTTAGCGTTCGATATTTATATTCCTTCCGTCCCTAATTACTTATCCACTTTTTCTTTTATAGTTGTTCCTAATTACTTATCCACTTTTTCTTTTATAGTTGTTCTTAATTACTAATCTATTTTGACAAATCAAGAAATGACAATTTTTTTTACCTATTATACCCTCAATTAAATAATTAATTACTTTGAAAAATATATAACTTTTCATCCACTTTATAATTAATATGGGTAAAATTGTAAATTTACTATGTCATTAATTATTTTCTTAATAGGTGAGTCAATTTAAAAGTGGACAAGTAATTAGAGATAGAGGAATTATTAAAATTTACTGGCCAAAAGGTTATGTATCTAAGTATCATTATAGAGTGCGATGAATCCAAATTCGTCTGGTACATTCACTATTAAAGATGCATTTCTTTTTTGAAATTCAAATCTTAAAATCGTTTATTAAAGATAGAAGAAACTAAATACTTCCCACAATATTTGATGAAGTTAAAATATTTAATACTTACTCTAGAGAAAATAAAAAATGACACGTTAGAAGCTAATTGGATTCAATGAATTCAAATTTAGACCGATTAGCTAAGGCTAAGATGACTAGATATGAATGACGAAACGAGATGTCTCCCTTACCTTTGTCATACTAGTGAAGATTATCTGAGGAATTAGAAAGATGAATAAAGGGCTATGGCTTTTGCAGGCATCACTTTTTCGAGACCAATTCAAATAATATCGAGATAGAAATTAAATTCTTATTATACCCCGACTCCTTTCTTGATCTCCAAAATGAACCAAATTTTTATTTCAGATTAAAATTTAGGTTAGCTAATTTACTTTCAACTCGTGAAAACAATCTTAAGCAAAAATTCAAAATAAGACTATGTATAACCCAATTTTTTCTTGAATTTGCACATAATATAGGAGTTTAAAGCACGAGATTCGATTTGATTTGGTTCGATGGATTCGGTTAATTTTCAAAGATCCAATTAGCAAAGGTTACAACATATTCTTGTATTAAGTACACTAAATTGATTTTTAAAACTAAAAAGCACTCCATAAAATAATTTAATCAGAGATATGGTCAGTAAAGAGTAAAATCTTTTACAGAAAAAATGTTGCATCACAAAATTCTGCAGGCAGGAGGAAGGACACTGAAATGATGGATCGTCTTTTCTCTTTTTTGTTAGTAATTCAGACTTATATTATATTAAATTATAATATTCTTTTCCTTTTTTATAACTTTTACTAAAATTTAAATACTTTATTCTGTTTCACAAATGGAAATAAAAGAAATTCCTTTTACTTATTCTTCTTTCACTCTATGAAAAAAATCGATTCATTCTTTTTTATAGTATGATCCTTTTCAGTTTTTATTTTTTTTTTCATTTAAAAAAAAAAGGAAGTTCATATGAGTTTTTTTTTAACTTGTCAGTACATGTAATTTAGATATTATTGAATGCCTAAACATATAAATTAATTGTGTACATTCTCAGGTATTAATTACGTAATTAGTTAACCATTTAAATACGTTGCCTCCATTTATATACACATTATTTCTATAAATTGTTGAACTTCATTTTTGACCCAATAGTAAAAACCTCCTTTACTATACATATTTAACGTCATAATACTTAATTTCTTTTTCAAAAATTTAAATCGAAAATATATAATACAAATACTTAATAATGATCCTCAATAGGATTTAATAAACCATCATTCGAATATTTAAGTAAAATTTGCAGACCAGTTTTAAAAACTCTCTCACTATATATATATATATATATATATATCCCAATCAATAAGCACTTGATTTTTCATAATACCAAAATGAATTTGTAGTGAACAAAATATACTTGAAAGAATGTTTGTTCATGTGCATCTTTATTCTTCAATAATTGCATATACTATATAAATTATGAATCAATTTCATTATCCAACTGTCACCACAATAATTACCTAAAGAAGCCAAAAATTGCAGCTATGTATTCTCTATTCCTTAAAAGATACCTCTTTCGTTCCAAATTATTTGTCGTATTTTTTATTTATTATAAGTCTACTAATAGAAAAATAGTAATTAAGAAATATTATCTACTATTTTTGGCCTGATTTATACTATTGTAAATTCTCAAATGATCTGTCATATTTTTTTTTATTATATCTTCATTAATAGGAAAATATTAATTAGGAGATATTATCTACTATTTTTTTCCTTTATTTATCTGTCGAATTTTATTGTTATATGTTCATTAAAAATAATATATTAATTAACATATATTGTCTACTATTTAGCCCTGATTTATACTACTAAAATAAACTAAGAAAAAATAATTAATTTTATCTTAACAACAACAATAGCATATCTTGTATAATCTCCCAAATAAAATCTGAAAGTGTAGATATACACAACTTTTATACCAACCTCTTATGGGATAAAAATTATATACTCGACTCAAAATAATTATTTTTTAGAAATCACGACAGATACCCATAATTTTATTTTGAATTTGCAAAATGGAAGAAAAAATTATTTTTAGAAATTACAATAAATAATTTAAAATTAAGAGAGTATTTGTTTATTAAATTTTAAATTGTAGAAAAAGGGAGGTATAATATGTGGTGTTTTTTTTTTTTATTGATTACTAATATTTAATATAATAAAGTAAGAAATTGAGGTTGTCAGTGAAACATTTGTCTTGGCTTTAAAAAAAAAAAGGTTGAATTCCTTTTTGACCTTTACTTTTTAATTTACTTCTCGTAACTTTAAATCCATTTTGTTCTTTTCTTTCGTCAGAACAGTTTTTTGTTCAGTCCATCACGTGAAATTTATTGTGCTACAGTATCTCTAATAAATATCTTTATTTTTTCATTCGATATTTGATATCCACACTAAAAATATTCACGCTAAAGTTCGACTAATCTAAATTATATTAGATAAAGCCTATTCAGGATTGTGGTACTTCCTAGTTCCTACGAAAGATTTCTCAATATCATAATTTGAGATTTAGACTTTTGATTGAGAAAATACTCATCAGCTTCAATTTGATTGTCAAAATTTTAGAATTCACGTTTCTTAAAAAATGGGTAAAATTATTATTGTACATTTATTTAATGTTCTCTTTAAACTAAGTTTTCAATAAATGAGAATTAGTTAATTCGATCAATGAATATAACTTAGTTTTTTTATATTGAACAAATACATACGGCATTTTCAAGGTTAATATAACTCTCAAAGGTAAAATAAGAAGAATAGTGTTGTTTCTATATTAGTTTTGTAAAATGATAAAATATTAAGGAACATTTATATTTAAGTAGGACGATATGTAAATAGAAACAATGACTTGACATTAAATATCTTGGTTCAGTCACTTTACAATAATATTTCTAAAAATAAATAAATAAATTAGTCCATTATTTAATTTTTAAATTTTAAAAAATTGGTTTTACTATAATTGTTTCACTTTTTTTTCCAACTGAAATTCAGGTTTAAATACCTCCTCCACCTTCAAATATTTCAATAAACAAGTTGGAAATACTTGAAAAGTTGTGTCAAATAAAAAGTTCACTTTCAATTTTCATCTTTCAACTTTAGGTATTTAATAATGAAAATTTAAAAGTTGATCAGAACATGAGTGAGTTAAGGGAAGGGCTAAATGGCCAGAAAAATAAAAAAATTATAATATTTTTTTTATTTTAAAATAAATTGATCTTTTTTCCACTTTTAGTTAAAATGTATTAAAGTTAAAAGGGTAAAAATGTTTAAAAAGGTAAAATAACATAGAAAAAAATCATTATGGCCAAATTTTCTGGCCAAAAATATTTTTCCGTGAATTAATTAGTACCAACAATCCAACATATTACTGGTTATTTGTATTTATATTAAACTAGTTATTAGGTTCCCGCGCCAGCGCGGGCCCAATGTATATTACTTCCTCCGTCTCATTTTATGTGAGGTAGTTTGATTCGCCACGGAGTTTAAAAAAGAAATGACGACTTTTAAAATTTGTGGTCCAAAATGAATGATATAAATTTGTATGACTGTAAATTATTTCATTAAGGGTAAAATAAATTTTTTATAATCAAATTGTTACTTAATATAGAAATGTGACATTCTTTTGGGACTAACTAAAAAGGAAAGTAAATAACATAAATTGGGAGTAGTTCTTTGTTTCAATTTATGTGACACCGATGAAATTTGGAGAGTTATATAATTTTTTGTATGTGATTTTGTTCAATATATTTTGAAGTTGTTAATTTATTGTGATTTATAGCACTTCTTATATCATTTTCAAATAATATATATTACTCTTTCTGTACCATTTTATGTGACGTAGGTACTTTTACGAAACTCAACTAAATTTCTTATATGATTCTTAAATATTTTTAGTTGTTATTTTACTTTAATTTACGTTACTTTTTATGTTATTTTCAAACAAACTTCTTTTGTTTCAATATGGAATTAAAGAGTCAATAAATTTTCTTTTATGATTTTTAATTATGTTTTTTTAATATCTTATATTATTACATTGTGATTTTAAGTACTTTTTATGTAAATTTTAAATCTAGAACAAATTAAAAGAAAAACAAGGAAAAATTTAAATGAAGAAAGTACTAAAATTTTCAAATAATCATATTTCTATATTAAAATGTTAAAAACTTTAAAACTCCACATATATGCAGAAAATCATATACGGAAGACAAAATAATTTTTAAAATATATATTAAAGCTCTTTCTAATAATATCACATATTTATTCTATTTTTCAAATAATATATATTTCTCACTCAATCTCAATTACGCAGTACATATGAAATTTCGAGAGTTAATCAAATTCTTAGTACTATTTTAAACTATATTTTAGTACTATTTATATAATTTTCAAATAATATATGTTACTCACTCTATTATATTATGCAATACATGTGAAATTTCAAGAATTAACCAAAATTTCAATATTTTAAATTGATTTTTAGTACTATTTTTGTAGTAAATAGAGGAAGTTGAAGAAGAAGGGCAAATCGGTCAATTGACTGACTAACCCTAAGCTCCTAAACATTCTCACTTCTAAATGGAAGCACGGGCACAATATTCGTTAAATTGTTAATTATTATGATTTATAATATTTTTTACATTATTTTCAAATAATATATGTTATGTATTTTTAAATACTTTAAGTTGTGATTAATAATATTCTTAACGTAATTTCAAATAATATATGTTACTCCATTTGTCCCAATTTATGTGACACATGTGAAATTTTGAGAGTTAATATGTTTTTCAAATATTGTAAGTTGTTAACTATTGTGGTTTATGGTATTCTTAATGTAATTTTGCAAATAATATATGTTATTCCCTTCGTCTTAATTATACAATTCGCGTAAAATTTTGAGAGTTAATCGAATTTGTAATATTTTAAATTTATTTTTTAGTACTATTTAAAAAGGAAAAAATTAAAATATTACTATATAAGAAGAGTAGTAATTATATAGTAATTTTTCAAATAATATATGTTATTCCCTTCGTCTTAATTATAGAATTCGCGTAAAATTTTGAGAGTTAATCGAATTTGTGATATTTTAAATTTATTTTTTAGTACTATTTAAAAAGGAAAAAATTAAAATATAATGAAAGAGGAGTGTATAAAAGTAGGTGGGCCATATTTGTGATAGGTGGGCCATCTTGGTGCCACGTGTCGAAAGAAGAGTGAATTTTATTCACTCTTCTTATATTTATATATACATATAGAAGATAAAGATTAAAAAGTATCATACCATATTAAAGAGTAATTTTAAATTATTTTAACTGAATAATTAATATGTGAGTCAATGATTCAACAAAACGATATTAAGATAATGTTATACCGCGTGGGGTTAATTTAGTGTCTGTGCTAATTTATCTCGATTGATAATCATAAATTCTCGATTGATATGCATGACACATTGCTAATCACATTGATTTCATAATGTAATGATCGATTCATGTCCAATTTAGTTTAAGGGCGAGATATTCTTTGATATTTCAGTAAAAATTTCACATTAATAACTGAAAAGAAAAAAAAGATTGTGTATAATTAAAGAAAATCGTACCAATTATTTCAAAATGAACAATATCATATTATATCATAATCCATATAATATCCCATCACAAGTGTTTTATATTCCAATTACATTGGATGTTAAAAAATGACTGAACAAGCATGAATTTTTTTTACTTTATGAAACCAACTTTTAAGACAAAAAGTAGGAAATATTATTCTCTTTTGTTGACCCTTTTTTGTTGGGGGTTGAGAAAAAAAAAGAATCTTCAATACAATATTAACAACTAACTATATAGTAATTTTTTTTTTTTTAATAACAGTATGGTCAAAAGATATACTAACAGAAATGACTTTTATATAAATTTATTACTTATTTATTTATACCCATGCCTAGTACTGTACTCTACATGTGTTCCTTTATTTAAATGCATTTATACCTTCTAAATATAAGAAAAAATAATTCAAGTACTTAAAGTTGACTGAAAGAAGAGAGTCCCAAAGAAGAAATAATCTTCTATTGATAATTGACTCAAAATAGTAGTAAAAATAAAGAAACTCTAAAAAGCAAAGTTCATATTTTAACCTTTTTGGGTTCATAGTCCTAAACACACTTTTATTATAATTTAAAATAAAAACATAATACATAATCGTAATTTTTAATGTGACATTGGACATAATAATTTGCATTCTACGTATATTATGTCACATAACACATATCTGTCTATTTATTTAATTTTATGTAAGTTGAAATACATAGTTGTGCACACCCAAAATTAGAGAATATAGATGTTAGCTGAAATCAAATACAAAACATATAATTATATATTATCATAACTAGCTTCTTTTTTAATTACATGATTGAGTTTCAAGTTCTGAATATAAAGTTCTTCATCCAAGTAGGTTATATGTAATGCAAACTTTTAGTTTTTTGAATTTCATTGTAGATATCGAATAATAAATAAAGAACCCAAAAAATCAAAAGTAAATAACAAAAAGATATAAATTGTAAATATTTTTAGATCATATGATTATACAAAAGTTATTTATATCATGATGGATAATTTTTATATATATATATTTTTTTTTTAAAAATTATATATATATATTTATTTATTTATTTATTTTAATTTTTTTTTAGAGGTAGTGTGCTTAGGAAGATGAGAAATATGACTGACTTGTGAATAAAGCTACATTGGCTCTCTATCCAAAGAGTTTGTTTTTGTGTCTGTCAAATAGACTTTAAAACAAGACATTTTGGAGGCAGCAACCAGTCTAAGACATAACACATAGCCTGCACGAAAATTCACAATAATTAAAAAAAGTAAGAGTGCATAGTGTTCTGATTTTTTATATTCATATTAAAATTTCGATTAATTTAAAATTACATCTATAATATCATTTGGATCTTTGGTATAATTGTGATCAGTGATTGAATTCAAAATCTCTAATTAAAAATAAAAAAATCATGATAGTGTTATTATAATTTTGTCGGTGATGATCTATCATTACTATTTGGCCCCTATCTTGATATTATGAATCTTACCACATAAAATAGGACGAAAGGAATAAGCGTACAAACAACATTTACTTATCAATGTAAGGCATTTATTGATATAGTTTGCATACTTTAAGACTAGACATTTATGACATGTACAACTTAACATAAAAGCTCAACATCCTATAAATTAAGAATCGATATATTAGGTCAAATTTTAATATCTTATGAATTTATGAATTTTGAGTATAACTCAATTCAATAGCAACCTCATTAGGTGAAAATTGTCTAAGATTCGAGAAATTAACATCTCATTCTCAACAAATGTGAAACAATTAGTAGATATTTTTTTACATTTTCAACTTTATCATCAACTTTTCTTAGGTTTCTATCGGATGTTCAATACCTGCATTAAAATAGAACGAAAGGAATAAGTGTGCAACGACACATTTATTCATCAATGTAAGACATTTATCAATATTGTTTGCATGCTAAAGACTATCATATAAATTATAAATTAAGAATCGATATATTAGGTCAGACTCTTATGTCATATGAATTTTGCGTTTAACTAAACTCAAAAACTACTCTTATGTCATATGAATTTTGCGTTTAACTCAACTCAAAAACTACTTCATTAGGTGAAAATTATCCAACATTCGAGCAACTAACATGACATCTCATTCTCAAAAAAATGTGGAACAATTAGCAAATATTTTTTTACATCTTCTACTTCATCATCATCTTTTTATACTAGGTACCCATCAGATGTCTGCTGACATTAAAGCCCAACTAATTCAAATTCACATTGTTTAAGATTAATTTGAAAAAAGCACTCCATACCAAAGGTTTTTTCATATTCAAGACTCGAAGCAGACCTTTGGTCAACTTCATCATCATTTCAAAGACAAAGAGAGCAAAATCAACAAATACATAATATATATATATATATATTAATCAAAAAATTCAAAATATGAAGTGAGAAGTTTAGTAAAGGGACAAAAACATATTGGGTACATAATTTTACAGGCCCAAGTGGCCCAAAATTGTTTTACTTTGGATATTGTTAAAACATTAGTACTATAAAGGTGGGGGAAGGTTAAGGAAATGACTAATCAATTGTCAGCACTTCAACAAATAACTTCATATTTGAATGGAGGAAATTAAGTCAATAAGTCAATTAAAAATATTCTTTGTGCACCAAAACAAAAAGAATAATCCAAATCATATTTTCAGTCCAAAATTGATTGATAATTCATCACAAGGGTATGTTCACATATTTTTTTGAATATTGAAATTTTAAAAGTTAAGTTTTAAAGTTAATGAAATTTATCGCGTTTCAATGATTAACCAAATTGTTACATGAAAAGTAGAATGTTGTAATCTTAGATATACATCAACTTTAGAATTTATAGCGCTTCAATGATTAACCAAATTGTTACATGAGAAGTAAAATGTTGTAATCTTATAGATATCTACTTTAGAGTAACCAAATCCGATAGTGAAATCAGAAATTTTGTTAAGCGTACTTTAAATTTATAATATATATTAGTATATTTTTTCGTCGAACATGTTCAACTAACCATACTATAGCTCTACTTGGGATATCAAACAACTTTAATATCATATTATGCGCAACTTCTATTACAATCTTTTTCTTTTCTTTCAAATGCAACATAAGGAGAGGCGAAGCTAGAGGTTAGAGTTCTAGTTATGTATCAGAATTCAGTAACTTTAGTTAAAATTTTGTATGCGTTAAGAAATCTATTGAATATACGTACATAATTTATCTAAAATTAAGTAAATTATCTTTTTAAATAATTCATAACCTATAAATTTAAAATTTTAGATCCAACCCTCCGAAAGAGTGAGGATATATAAAAAAGTAGGTCCTCTAGTTGTTGATAGACAACTCAATTTTTTGTTTTTTTGCCTGAGTACTAAAGTCCTCATGTATGGAGACTTAGTATATATACCCTACATACAAGAGACACAGTTATAGTTGTTACATAATGTCCCTCTAATGGAGAGCAATGTTTTTTTTGACATTCAATTGTCCTATTTTGCAATAGTAAATTACAAGAGGAACAAACAAATAGAGCAAATGGCACCAACATAGATTGTGGTGCAATAATGAGACCGTTTCACTCTTAATTAAAGGTTTTAGATAGGGATGACAATGGGGCGGGGTGAATGCGGGGTGAGGTGGGCTTAAGGCTATATGGTGCGGGGTGGGTTTAAGGTTGTGTGGGGCGGATTGGCTGAGGGGTGGGGCGGGTATATGTGATTTTATATGGGTTCAAATTTAATTTTAAATTTTTACATGTTATAAGAGTGATAGAGCATCATTTATTAAGATAATTTCATTAAAGCTACTAAAATATTCAAGATAATAAATGAAAATAGTTTAATAAAAAATAATACAATTTCTTACATGTTTCCCAAGTGACCTCTAAAAAATAAATTTAAGTCACTATCCTATTAAATTAATACAACTTAATGAAAAAATGAATTTATTTTATTTTTAGTATCAAACCTAACTAGAAAAAGAAAATATTAAAAAAATTATGTGGGGTGGGGCGGGTAAATGAAAAGAGTTGTTATGCGGGGCGGAATTAAAAATTTTGCGGGTTAAGCTCAACCCACACTGCCCTTGCCCGCGCCTCATTGCCATCCCTAGTTTTAGGTTCGAGTCCAGGGTATGGTAGGAATTCTGTTAGAAGTGTCACCCCTGAATGGACTCTGCAATGCGTGATTCAAATTTCGTCAGAGCTCCAATATGAGCTCTAGACACCGAATGAAAAGCCAAAATAAAATAAAATAGAGCAAATGGCCATGTAAAAATACATAATTTAATTACTAAAGATGTTTCTAAAGTACATACTTAAGTTGAATATATACATTGAATAAGTAAAGATAAAACTACAATATTGCTATGTCAAAATTGTTGGCATCTCACTCTTAAATCAGTCAATTTTCAACAGACGTTCTATCATAAATATTTTCGATGGATTTTTCAATGAACATGCTCATGATGAAAAATTGACTGATTTCTAGTAGTGCGTTATCGACCCATTTCAATGGTGACTGTAAGCTGATTGTTGGAGACATCATCAGACTTAGCATTAGAAGAAGAAGATGTGTTATTATTACCACATTTTCTTGTCATAAAAGCTGGTTGATTTGGTCTTGGAAGTGAAATAATATTGGAATTTTCACTACCAAGCATCATTATTATATTTGATGTATTGGGCCTATCTTTTGGATCTTCTTGTACACATAAAAGCCCAATATTTATCAATTTAATTGCTTCCTCTTTGTTGCATGATTCATGTAGTGATTGATCCACTAAATCCATCGACTTATCTTCTGTCCACAATCTCCATGCCTAAAATATAGTATACATATTTATGTTAACATAAAGTTTTGTAATAAATAGCGCGGACAAGTCACTTTTCAGTCATGTAATTGAGAAATAAATGTCATAGAGACCGATTCAAATTTCATAGGTGAAATTCCGTGACAATGTACTGGAGTTTAACCTATGAAGTTTGAAACTCTGTGACAGTGTTGAAAAAAAAGAAGCAAGAATTTAAGTAATGATTCACTCACAAGGCCTAAGAGATTCGACGCTTCTTCTTGATTAAAAAATCCAGTATTTCTTTTTCCACTGATGATCTCGAGTATAACTATTCCAAAACTAAATACATCTGATTTAATTGAGAATAATCCGTCTATTGCATACTCCGGAGCCATATAACCACTGCATTAATAGTATCAACAAAACATATTAATGAACAAGAAAATCAACACAATTGGCAAATTATTTCAAAAAGGACAGTCTGATGCACAAAACATCCTACGTTAGCAGATTCTGGAGAAGGGTCACATCACAATAGGGAGATATGAGTACTTACTAGGTTCCAACCACTTTATTTGTATTTGCTTGTGTAATTTTCCCTTCAACAACTCTTGCTAATCCAAAATCTGATATTTTTGGATTCAATTCTTCATCTAATAAAATGTTACTTGTTTTGAGATCTCTATGAATAATCCTTAATCTTGAATCATGGTGTAGATAAAGAAGTCCTTTAGCAATTCCCTCTATAATCTCAAATCTTTTTCTCCAATCCAACACCACGCTTCGTTTTCGATCTTATGCAAGAAAAACAATCAAATAAATTTAACTTGTATACATCGACAGTATAAAGATATTAGTTAAAAAATAAAAATACTAACCAAATATGAAGGTGTCTAGACTTTTGTTTGCCATATACTCATAGAGTAAAATCTTTTCACTTGATTGAATGCAATAGCCCAAAAGTTTAACAAGATTTCTATGTTGAAGCCTTGCAATCAACATCACTTCATTCTTGAATTCATTTATACCTTGTCCAGAATGACTTGATAACCTTTTTAATGCAATTTCTCTTCCTCCAGAAAATATTCCCTACAAAAAAATTATTTATTTTTAAAAATAAATATTGTGATACAATTTATTTATTTGTTTTAAAAAGTGATTATGTTGGTTAGGCACACGTCACAGGTTCGTCCACCACATCAAAAACAATATAATACTACTAACATATTCAGTAGTGTACTTTCATTAGTGGAGTATAGAGAGGGTAGACGGTACATAGACCTTACTCCTACCTCATGGAAATAGAGAAATTGTTTCTGATAGACACTCAAACTCAAGAAAAGCATTTCAAAGTAGTTTGTAAAAAAGGAAAGTGGCAATAAAAAAGATATGACAACTAATAAGAAAAGTAGTACATGCTGCAAACTAGAATTTTGAGTGTATAGATTTCAGATTCTTGAAAAGAGAGCTTATTGGGATGTGGATAAAATATTTATACTTATTAATCGACATTTTAAACACAAATATAACGTCTGAATCAAAACTATTGGGTTCTGCTAAACATGTACAAATCGAGTTTCGAACCGTGCGCCACTTATAAAAATAAATTGCAAACTGATATTGCATAAATACCTTGTAAACAGGACCAAATCCTCCTTGACCAAGCTTATTTTGTTCAGAGAAGTCATCTGTTGCCACTAATATACTTTCAAAGCTAAAAAATGGAACCTCAATATCATCATCTTGAATATCTATCAAATCTAGTCCTTCCCCTTCTGTATTCTGCCTGTGAAATTTTGTAGTACTCACTATATTTAAAAATATAAAAAATAAATGAGTTTAGAGTCTTGATAAGACTAAATTTTGTATAGTTTTATTAATAAAAAGGAGAAAAATGTCATTAAAAAAAAGAGACATTTGTTGTTACCTTTGACTTTTGAGTTTCTTCTTTTTCTATAGTATATGTAGGTAAAGCATGATAGAATAAGAAGTGCAGCAATTACACCAATAGGAATTGCAATTTTCAGCTTTGTTGAAGTTTGCTTTTGATCTGTTTATGAAGAGAACAAAGAACACATTATTACCAAGTAAAATGAAAAGATTAATGACAAGTTCATAAAGAGACAAATAACAAAAGAGAGAGAAAAAAAATGTTATGTTTTAATGTGTCACTAATTGTGAGGGGATGGCCTCCATCTTTAACCAGACGTCTCGAATTCAATAATGAATTAATAGAAAGAGATTTAACACCTTAATTAGGCTTATCCGATGTAAATCTAAATTAATCAAGCCAGTAAATTTCAGATATTGGATAGTTAAACAAAGAAAATATGTGTTTTTGGTTTTCATTTTCTTGATAATAGAGAAAAAAAAAGGAGAAGTAATTAATGAAATTCAAATTTGGACTCAAAAGAAACTTTATAAACTAGGTAAATCCACTCTACCTACAAAGGTAACAATTTGAAGTATATATATGTATAAAGGTTGTGGTGGAATGGTAACTGTAGATATGTATTACTAAAGGTTGTGGTGGAGTGGTAACTGTTAAATACTCATCTATCCTCAACTAGATGTCTCTAGTCTCTAGTTCAAGTTTTGATATTGAAGTCGTTTTCGGTAGGAAAAGCTTCCCCTTCCCCCACCCCATCCCTAAAAGTGGTGCGAATACATCTTAGTCAGATCCCAAAACGGATATCAGACATCGAACGAGAACCAAAAAAACAAAATAAAGTACATCATGCATCTAAAATTCAACAAAATAGGAGAAATTGCAAGTCATTACCTTGGTTACTTGAAAACTCAGAAGCTGCAAGCCTAACATAAATGGTGCTTCCATTAACATTATCTTGAGAAAGTTGTTGCAAATTCAGCATCTCTCTTTTCCATATCAAACACCCAATATTTCCACTACCATAAGCATAACCAACACAATCACAATCCTCCAAACAACCACTTTCACACTCTACTTCATTTCCAACTCCCAAACTCTCATTATTTATAGGTAATCTCATATTCTTATACATCCAAAACCTATCCTTTTCACCAAAATCACCACAATTCAAACTTGTTTTCCTCATACATCCACTTGAAAAACTACTCAATTTCCAATCTTTCTCAAACTTAGGCTTAAAACCATTCAAACAATCACATGTTGAAGTAGAGTTTACCTCATTACAAATACCAAAACCTCCACAATAAGAATAAACATTACAAACTTGTTTTGGATCAGTGTAAAACACATTCCAATCATTAGTACTATCCATCCATAATACTTGTTTTGTTTGTCCATTAACATCCATAATAAAATTTGATATTAATGAAGGGTTAAAGAAATTATACATATAATAAACTTCATCATCATTATTAACATATGTATAATTAAACATAGGATTTGGTTGATATGGTACCCCTGTAAAATTGTTACCTGTCCATGGTCCACTATTCCAATAAACAACACTATGGTTCCACATATTAACACCTTGTCCAATATACTTATTTTCCATGTAAACTTCATGTGTAAAGGGTCCTGGTGATGGATCGTTCGCGTTTTTCCATGAAGTAAGTACCTGTTTAAATCTTGTATGTTTGTTGTAACCGAATTTTGAACCAGGCATGAACGTATGAGAGGGATGATCAAAACTTGTCCATAGATAATTCGTCGAATTGGTAATATCCTGATTACTTAATACTAGATTGCCATCATCAAATAGTGTTGCTACAACTTGTGAATTGTTGAAATTTGTTGTAAAATTGATATTTGTGGACCAAATTATGTGACTAGTACCATTTATGAGTACTAAATTACCATTATCAATCTTGAATTGTGCAAAATCCATTTCATATATGGAAATTGGTGTCTCTCTATTTGCAACCCAAATTATAGTTTGTTTACTTATTTTTTTGTACCATATACCTATGTAATAATTGGAATTGTTACCTGGTGTGAAGAATCCCAATTCAAAATTACCACTTGAAGAAACTATTGTTGAGGCAATTGAAATCCATTTGTTTCCACCAATTGTGTTACCAATAATTGAACTATTTTGGCTTGTGAAATTGTTAGCTTTTGCTAAATTTTTTAGAGAGAAAAAAGAGAGTACAAAGAGAAAAACAAAGAGAGGAGACATTTTTTGTAATTTTGATTTTTTGTGCATTAGAAATGATTTATGAAGGGATATGATGACAAAGAATGTTGACTTAAAAATCCACCTGCTCTAGATGTGTGCATTAATGGTTACTCCCTCCGTCCTATTTTAGTTTGACTTGACACATATTTTAAGAAAGTAGAAATTTTAAAAAAAAATTGTGATATGAAATAAGTCTTTATATATTTGTATGACTATAAATCATTTAATTAAGGAGAAAATAGATATGTTAAAGTAAAACTGTTACTAAATATATAGAAATTTGTGAATACTTTTAGGACCGACTAAAAGAGAAAGTGATTCATATACAGTGAGACAGAGCGAGTAATATATATTTTTTCCATCTCATTTTAACCGTCTCTATAGTTCTTTTCACGTTCATTAAAATAAAAATATAAGGTGTAATTTATTAAATTATTCTTATTTAGAAGTAGATTTTTTTTTTGAGAATTATGTTAGGGGTACGATTGAAAACAAATCTCAACTTTAGTTTTAAATCATTTTATTAAAGAGAAAATAAATATTTTACTCTATTAAGATGTTTGTAGGCTTCAAAAAAAACCTTACCTCTAAAAGTAAAATAAAAAAATAATTAATCAATTTAATCTTTTAACTTCTAAAACGATATATTAGAAGTATTCAAAGAACAAATTAAAGTTGCCTACCTAATAAATTCTGACTAAAATTAAATGAGAATCAAAGTCAAGTCCATATGTTACTATATAAAATTTTCTATAGAAGGTTCCACCAAGTCAAAAATTGGACGCTATGTTTACCTTATTGGACCAAACTAATTTTCTCCCTCATAATACGTAACTTACTATTTTTTCGAGTCTATCAGAAATTTCATATTTTCGATATCATGATAATAAGATATTCATCGAAATTTTTTTAATCGTCAATCGATAAAAGAGTTATGAAATGAAATAAACAGTACTAAACAAGTTGAAATCAATTATATAATCTTCAAATAACATATTTAAATTCATCTCAAGTCAATATTATTATTATTAATAATAATAAAGAAAATTATTATAAGTTCTCTTGGAAATTAAATGAATAAAGGAAAAAATAAATATTTCATTTTGTTACTCATGGATTTTCTAACTCATGTCATTTTCACTTGGAAATTGATATCTACTGATTAGTCTATTTGTTGATTAATTAGTCTACTGATTAGCTTAATTATCAAGCCATTAAAAACAGGAGGTTTCTTAGAAAATACTTTTTCTTTTCTTTTTGTGTTAAAAGATTTTTATAAAATTATGAAAGGGAAAGGCATTATTTTACTTTTACTAAGAAAATAAAATTTGTTGAAGAGTCAAATGACTATTATTTTTTGGGTTTATTATTATTACTATCTTTTTAACATTTAAAAATTGTACGTATAATATATTAAAATGTTTAAATTCTTTATATTCTGAAATCTGGATTTCACCTAAAAAAAAGTGGTGCAATTGTTGGGATTGCTCTTCCTTTAATCGGATCATTTAATTTCAAGTCTTGGATAGGTAAGGAGTGTTTCTCCCGAAGAAATCATATACATCAAGCAAATTCAAATTTATCAGGCTCCAATACAGATATTAAATATTGATAGAAAATCAAAAATATTTTACGAAAGGCATGAGTTTAACTTTTATTTTTTTCTCATTTGTTACTTCAGCGGTCAATTTAGAGACACTATAGTCAATGCAAATTACTTATGTTTCAAACGGCGTATTCTACCCGCGGTTGAAAATTCCAAATGAATATAACTGTTTATATTCATTGAACGGGTATTGAAAATATCTTTAAATCTAACATAAATTAGAATTAATTTTGTTTTCAAATTATTGATAGCTTTAAATATACACTTTTACTTAACTAACTGAACTTAAATAATAAATACACTCATAATCTGCCACATGACATAGCAAGTGGACTCAAACTCTAGTAAGAACACGAGACTCTTAATAAGAAGTCGAGATAAGTGTTGAAAACACCTCATAAACTTGACAAGAATGTAGGAGTGTATTTTACTCATGTGCAATATTAAAGTTGTATTTAAGTTCAGTTCGTCAAGTATAGAGATATTTTTAAGGTCCCAATAGTTCAAGGACAAAACAAATAATTCAGGTCAAGTCTAAGAGTATTTTTAATACTCTCCTCTACGTAAATTCAAAAAGCAAATCTCCTACTTTTAACAAGCATTATGGAATATAAATTTAAATTAATTGATTTCGAAACAGATACTGGACATCAAACAAAAAGAACAATCCTCAACCACAAAATGTTACACCATCTACGTAAGAAACCACCAATTTGACTAGCATAATATTATATTCTAACTTTCACCAAAAACATTATATACATATGTATCAAGACGATGAGTGTCTTTATTTAATTTCTCTTTCTTGACTCTATGCTTGGTTAAAGAAAATTTATTCTATATAGAACAAAAAAAAAGTAGAGTTATTTCTAGAAACCCTGAATAATCCTTAATTATCTACTACTTAATAGTTTTATATTGACACCCAAATATATATTTGCTTTCCCCTAGTGTCGTAAGATGTGATCTAACTCTAAAGAAACTTCATATTTGATTAGTTAAAATTTTGAAAAATATCCTTTTCAGTGAGAGCAGAGAAAACAAATTTCACAAATGACATTCTACATTGATCGTATCGTCAACACCCTACATCTTATATTCAACCTAAACCTTTAGTATTTGTGTAGATTGTATACAATACTTTAAACAATATTTTTTTACTTACGTATTAGACAAAAGATATAATGAAAACTCCATCAAAAAATATATTTTCCTCCCTACCAAACACGCCCTTAATGTCAAATGTTTGTTTCCAAAAACCAAAAACATGCCCCATATCAAGAAAATTGGGAAATCCACCGTTAAAATAATGCATGCCTCCAAAATAGACATGTCACAATTTGGTTATTAGTTGTCACTACTATCTAGTAGAATCAAATAAGCACTTATCATTTTATTATTAAAAATATATATATACTTTCTATACATATCTAGAAAGTTATATAAAATTCCAAGGTGTTTCAAAAAAAATAATCAGATTTATGATGATCAAATTTAAGCTGTGAAGAGATATTATTTGTGAATAAACAACAACATATCAAATGTAATTTTACCGCTGAAATTTAATTTTTCGAAGATTTAAACTTTTTAGTCATTATTTTATTTTTTTCGACGATAATTTGAAGGGAAAATCGTTGAAGGTGCTTAAACGAGACCACCAGGCCCAGCACTATTTTTGGACAATTTTTAGTGTTTAAGGTTCATTCTAAAGGCCCAATTACTTGTATATATCTGTAATGGGCCTAGAACATTAGTAATGTTAGTACTTTTTGATTGACACAAAATCTATAAAATAAAGAAAATATTTTAAAATTTTGTAGGAAAAAAAAAAGTCTTAGACATATGTGTAGTTATAAATGACATATTTTTCCATCATTCCTTCAAATGATTTCTATGTTTTTACTTGCCTATATTTTGCTTATACGGATCTACATATAAACTTGAATATACAAGTTGATCAGAATTGAATAGTTTTGGCCGAAACCATGTATATGTGCTTTAAAATGCGCTAAGTATATTCAAAAACTAAATTCAAAACTTAGTTACTAGCACTTAAGGTCATTAAACTAAATCGAGAACAATAAACTGAAGTTTAAATCCTAAATCAGCCTGAAATGCGTTAATTGAACTCACTTCTTTTTGTTAGCAAACCATTTTTCTCCTTTTTGTTAGTCTCAATGCATTGCAACTGAAATGTGGTTCAAACTTGAGAGCAGTTTTTATTTCTATTTAATATATTAGTAGAAGTTAGTAATTGGATTAATAAACTTCATACCACATTGTATATTTTTTAGGTGAATAACTATGATTTAGAAAGATTATGATACATTTGAGCAAATAAAATCATAGATGGTGATTGATCTGCTATAACTATAGCCAGATAAATGATAAAGTGTAGGGGAAACATGATCAAGAGATCACAGGTTCAAGTCGTGAAAATAACCTCTTACACAATTCAGTCATTTCATGTACTCTGTCGTAGCAGCTTTAGTGCACCGGCCAAAGTAAAGGTAAATATAGTTGTTGTAAGAATCATAAGAGCCAAAATTAACTAATCAAAGCACCTTCATCAATACTCAAGCACTATTTTGTGGTTGCTACTATTTTCATATTAGTTTCTATATTTTTCTTCACTGTCATTGCTTTGTTTCATACTTATTTTGATTTGTTATACTCGAACCTAGAATCATCCAGAAACAACTTCTTTACTTTCACGAGGTAGTGATAAGGTCTGCATAAACTCTACTCTCCCCTGATTACACTTGTGAGATTTCACTACGTATATTGTTGTTATGGAACTTTCCGACGTAAATTTGAATTTATCAGACTAAAATATCAATTTCGAACACTAAGAGAAAAATCAAATAAATAAAACGATTGGTGTTTGAAAGAATTATTACATACTTTATAAAAATTTCTTTGATAAATCTGAATTTCCCTTCATTGAATTTTATTTCTATTGTCTATCAATAGCATTTCAATGTAATTCTACAAAAGTGGAATACGAAGAACGTATAGAGCTATACACATATCTTATTACTATTTCGGGAGGTAGAGTATAGAGATGTTGTTTTCGAGAAAATATACTCCCATCACTTTGTAATTCTCAAAACTAAAGGGTTTAACTGTACAATTCTACAAACTTATAACTAATTTTGATTCCATAAAATAACCGCCAATAGCTAAAACCCCTACACAAACCTCACAAACTCCATAACAATGGCGAAAAGCTCAACAACAATGGCGTCCTTCAAACCATTCTTCTTCTTCTTCTTCAGTTCTCTTCTCTATTTTTCCACTGCCCAATCTCCGCCTCCACCACCACCTCCCCAATCTCTAATTAACGCCGCGGAGACTCTCTCGAACTCCGGCTATATTTCAATGTCACTCACACTTGAGCTCATTGCTGATACAGTTATCTCACGGGCTGCTAAAAATTCACTTACTGGTTCTGCTCTCACCATTTTCTCTCCACCCGATTCGTCTTTCTCCGATTTCGGTCAGCCTTCACTTTCTCATATCCTTCTCCATTTCTCCCCTGTTTCGATTTCACTCTCTTCACTTCAATCCCTTCCGTTCTCTTCCAAAATCCCTTCGTTATCACCTTCCAGTTCACTTTATGTTACGAGTGTAAGTTCTGATTCGCGAGTTTCTATCAACAATGTTGAAATCCTTGGTTCGCCAATTTATGATGATGGATATGTAATCGTTTTCGGAATTGAAGATTTCTTCACCCAGAATTTCACTCAGCCGGAAACAAATCGGAACCCGAATTTCAAATCGAGTCCTCAATGTATCAGGTTGGATCCATTTTCTCGGTTTTACGAGGTGTCGTTGATGTTGAAATCGAAGGGGTATTTGATTATGTCTTCGTTTTTGGAGTTACAATTGATTGGGTTTTTGAAGAATACGGAGCTGAAATTGACAGTGTTTGCTCCGATGGATGACGCAGTTGTTGGGTTTTCCGGGGATTTCCCTGTGTATCAGCAGCTGTTTTTGAGGCATTTGGTTCCTTGTGTACTGTACTGGACTGATTTGAATGAAATGGTAAATGGAACTGAGTTTAAGAACTATGTTAAGGGGTTGAGTTTGACGATAACGAAGGTGAATGATGTGAGCTTTGTTAATGGAGTCGAAATCACTTACCCGGATTTGTATTACAATGATTGGGTTGTTGTTCATGGATTACAGAGTTTGATTCCATTACCTGATGAAATTGATGGTGAAATGCATGAAGATCCTGTTAAACCCGAGGTTGATGTTTCTATCGCCCCTGATCGTAGTGAATTCTGAGGTATCTCTAAGTTCATTTCGAGCATCGTGTGTGATTGATTGTGTCTCTGTGTGTGTGTGTGTGTGTGAGATACTGGAAATTGCTGTTTCTGGGAAAAGTTTACTTCATAGTTTTCGAGTTGAAATTACACTTCTGTAGATTTTCGTGTTTTTGAATACGATGAAATTGCTTGAATAGAATCCAATATAACTGTGTTTGATCTTGAGAATGTTGATTTTCTGCAACGTAACCATGTTGATCTTGATAATGCTGGAGTTTTAGCTTTCGAGGATCAAGAATTTGCTTGATATGAGTTTTGTACCAACTAGAGACAATGTAACGTGCTTAGGGAAGTGTAGAATAACAATATGAACGAAGAAACATTAAAAGTAATAACTACGTCTCAATCTCAAACAAGTTAAGATCGACTATATGAATTTTGAATGGCGGGTACAAGAAAGAAAGTGGACGATAATAAAGCATATGAATGTTATAACAAAATTCAATTGTCAAAATGATTTCATCTTAAGCTAACAATATTAACGAAGAAACATAGAAAACAACTACGTCTCAGTCTCAAACAAGTTGAGGTCGACTATACGAATCCCTAATGACCATGTTTCTTCAGTCCCAAACAAGTTGAGGTCGGCTATACGAACCCCTAATGACCATGTTTCTTCATCTTAGGAAGGAACATAGAAATCCATAATACTACTCCTACTTTAAGCTTGTCTTTATCCAACTAAAGAACTTTTCCTTAGTTTCTCAAGTTTCCTCCACAAAGCTTTAACAGTATCCTCTTTTCCCTCGTCAAGAAGTGCACGTTTTAGGTTATCGAACAATGGAATTGGAGGTCTCATGCCCATATCAAGCATTTCTTGAAAGTATCTGCAGGCATCATCCAATTTATTCTCACGACAAAAGCTGTTAATCAACGTGGAAAACGAATGCATTCCAGGAAGAACTCCGTTAGCTTTCATCTTATCCCAGACCTTTAGAGCCATATCTGTTCGGTCCTCGTTGCAGAACATCCTTACCATTATCTCGTATGTGCTCACAGTCGGTTCACAGCCAGGATCATTGCTCATTTTCTGAAACATCGTATAAGCTTCACTCATTCTTCTTGCCTTTATAAGATGGTGAAGAATGATATCATAAGTTCGGGTATTTGGACCAATCTTACATCTCCTCATCTCATCAACTAACTTATACGCATCGTCCATACACAAAGACCAGCAATAAGCTCCCACCATCGCGTTAAACGTGTACACCTCAAGATCAAAACCACTACCCTTATACAACTCGAAATACTTAAGAGCTAGAACCAACCTTTTCTCCGACCCCAAACCATTTATCAACGTGCAATACACATGAGGCGTCACCTTAATCTTCTTCCTTTCCATTTCGTGTAACAACTCAATCGCCTCATCATACTTCTTAACCTTGCAATGAGCATGGATCATGATCCCATAGCTAACAACATCAGGCTCAATACCATCAGCCATCATCTCGCGATAAACTTCATTTAACCTCAACAAATTCTTTTCTTGACCCCATCCTTCTAACAATATTGTATACGACTTAATATTAGGCGTAAACTTCCTATTCTTCCATTTATCAAACACCTCTTGTGCATTCCCAACATGCCTAGACTTACTCAATGTATCAAACAATCTATTAAAATCTTGCAATTCATGTATCAATCCATACTTCTCCATCTTCTCAAACGCCTCAATAGCTTCTTTTACCTTCCTCGCACGAGCAAATCTCCGAGAAACGAGTGCAAATGCTTCTTTACACAATAACCCTTTGTTTTTCAATTCATTGACCAAAATCCAAACCATCTTAAATTGCTTAATCTTTCCTAGAGCTTCAATCAAACCATGATAACTTTCAGCAGTATGAACAAACCCGTTCTGCTTCTCAGCCCAACGGAAGAAAGATAAAGCTAAAATCCCAGAATTGCTGAGCTTCTTTATAACTTCGTTAACTAATAAAGGACTCACATTTACTGAAGCGGAACTCAAAGCATCAGCAACATCGGTGTTTTTCAGTAAGATTTTGCAGATTCTTTCAGCTTCCTGGATAATTTCTGGGTTTTGGGGATTGGGATTGGAATTGAGATGGGTGTTCTTCACTGAATCGTAATGAATTGATCTGTTTAAGGGTAAAGAAGTAGTAGTACTGCTATTACCAGTAGAAATTCGAAAAAAGGAGATTAATTTGTGGATTTGGGGTCCATTTTTTATGGGTTTTTTGGAGCTGTGAAGTGAAGGGATTAGGGTTTTAGGAATGCGGCTGAGGAATCCACGGAAACCCATTTCTCTGATTTACTGTTTGGGTTTTTGAAAACTGAGAAAATGGCGGACGGAGTGGAGAATTAGGGAAGATGAAGCAAATGAGAGAAGAAAAACAATTGTTTCTTTTTATTATTTTAAGAAAAAAATGAATTTTTTAAAAATATTTTTTTTTATCATATATTGATTAATTTGGTGAAAAGGGAAGTTTTGGAGTAATGATACAATTAATTATCTTGTATGACTCATAGGTTACGAGTTCAAGCGGTAAAAGCAACCACTCATGTTTGTGTCCCACCTTTTAAAGTATGGTCTTTCTTCGAATCATACTTACACGAAATACTTTGTATACTGAATTGTTGATCTATTCATTAATTTGGTATAACTATTGTGTGTCACAAAAAGAAAGAGACTCATAAAATGATAGAAACAAATTGAGCTTTTGTACATTTTAATTAATCCATAAAGTCCTCGTGATGAACAAGGAATATTAGTCTTCTCGTAAAATATTTTGACTAGTTAGTGTACACCTCGATTTTTTTTAGAAGGATAATTAATTATCTCCGTTTTTATATTACTTCGTGTTTTTTTCATGCTCTTGCGTGCATATAATTGATTAATCATAACTCGCTCCACTAAAATATCTTGTTTTTTGTCTGCAGCAAATCGTGATATGCATCGAGTCTACACAATATTGTGCTCTTACCATTAGACCAAAGCCCGAAGGCCAAAGGTAGACTTGTGGTGAGGGAAAACATACAAGTGCATGGTTTTTTTAAACCATATTTAGACTTTTTTGGCTTGTCATACTATCAAATACATAATTGTTACAGTTGTTAAAAGATCCTAGCTACTTTTCCAGCAAGATATCAACACTACGTTCTTGATCATGAATGAAACACTCAATTCAATTCAAATTGAAAATCGTTGTGTCTGGACCAACATGCATGTACCTCAACTATGTTCACGAGATACCTGCTACCTCTCACCAACTAACGTTCTGGTGCAACTCTACTACATTCGAGAGGCAGGCAGAGAAAGGGTATCAACTTGTAGTTCAATCTATTGTTGATACTCTTGCTGATATGTCTAGTCACTATTAAAACGCGTATAAAAGGAGATACAACAATAGTAGCTACATTTACAACCAACATAAACGCTCGAAGATCCAAAAGTAGTAACTTGGATAGCATTTGTACCAGACTTCTAAAGTATAGCATAGAAACAAAGAAAATGTCTAATGATTTTGTTCACAGAGAACTCAATAATCGATCTATTTAAACTGTGTAACACAATGTCCAGTGATGATAAAACTTAAAAAGGCATACATGTACGAGATGTGAAGACTCAACAATAAAAAAAATATAGATGTGGTACAATGGAGAGATTCCTCTTATTGTTGGGAGACAGTATATATGGTGGCTCTACGACTATGTTGTACGAAGGCCATAGCCCAATCCAAAACTTGGAAAGAGCCTGCCGATGCTTCTTCCAACTTGCAATCTCAAAATGAACACTGAAGAAGCGGATAACGAAGAACATATCTCCCAATAAAGAATTGTGGACCAAAAATGCATCTAAGCTGAAAGTACACAAACCTGGTCGTCAACTCAGGGCCAGTAGAAATACCAGACATTCAAATCGTACTTTGCTCGTCATCTGCATTGATTTGATTCTGAACTCAAATCATGAAGCAGTCTTTGTACAGAATCCCCTAAAATTTTCACTTGAGGTCCAGGTTTCAACATGTTGACATCACCCCATCGGGAACAAGGATCCATCCACCAGTTCTTGCCACCGATGCACCATGCACCTGGCGTCACTCTGTTCTGGCTGCGCTTAAGGATATTCTGATCGATCATGTCAAGTACTGCCTCGTCTTTATTAAACTGTCTAGCAAAAGCAGCTCCACTTTGCGCCATCAGATCGTAATCAGAAGTGTTAAGGAAGAGGGGCTCCATCTTAGGGGGGTTATCCCAAACCATATATCTCATGTCACTATTAACTGTCGTATTCTTAAACTCCGGTGAATTGCAAACAACAGAATGGAAATAGACTTCTTGTGACAAAACTGCATTAGTAAAATACATTAAAAGGGTTCTAGGAAGGTTGTCCCATCCAAAAACACAGAACTCAAGAAATGGTCGGCTCAAGACAACCCAAGGAGAACCTGCATTTGAAATTTTAAGTACCTCGGTCAGTCATCAATTTTCGGAAAAAAAAGTGTAATCAGTTAACTCAATCACAATGCAGTATGAATAAGAACTCTACCAGTAAAAATTTTGAACGCCTCAGGCATTGGCCGCTTTTCAGTGGCATAAAAAATTTGTGTCTTTCGTGCTAGGTAAAGCCCTGGATCAACTACAATGGGCTTTACTCGTTGACCCCTACAATTCCATTAGACAAAACAACTATTCAAGATTTTGTACATACAAATGTTTGTGTTGATAACAAAAAGAAAAATTGGAAACAAGATTTTGCCTACTCTTTCCATCCAAGATCGCTGGTGTGGTCGATGAAATTCATGTCTCTACTAACAGATAAGAGGACATGAGATAAGTCTGAAAGCAGAGTAGAAACCATGTCAGAGTCAGAAAAATGAGCAACAGAGTCAATCCACAAATACTATGTAGTAGTAATTATTATAAAGGTAGCAGGACCTAGTATCAACATAACAAGGCAAATCTCCAAGTAAACACGCAACTGGATGTCTCATGCACACGATGGTTCAACATTCATCAAGGAAACTCCTGGATGATTCAATATGCAAGGCCTATCCTTATCATTTGGCATATCAGCAGACTATAATGGTCATATAAATTACAAGAAGACGCCTGTCCATTCTTCAAAAAAAAGAACCCTGTCCTAAAACCTGTTTTAACAGATGATTTCTAACTTATCATACACCCTATTGTTTCTGGCACTTCGATTATTGTATTATTTTTGTGGTAGTGACTATTTCGGTTTTAGTATGCTTTGTTTAACATTTTGTCTTGGCTTCTTCACTCCTGTTGTTTCTTTTTCTGAACTTCTTTGTAAAGCTTTTACTTGAGCAGAGGATCTATCGAAAACAATATCTCTACCTTGAAGGGGTAAGGATTGTGTACACACTACCCTCCCTCAGACCTCATTAGTGGGATTATATTGGGTATGTTATGGTTGTTATCATAGACCCTATTATCCTCCGCATCCTTCCCCTCCCATCAAAAATGAGGAGAAACTATCATTTTATCCCCCTCTCATCTAGTGGAGAAACTATCAAAAATCCGTCGATATTTTAGTGGAGTTATTCTAAACAATAAGATGAAAAGCACCAAGTATGTTCAGGATTTTGTTTTAGTTGATTGACGGATTGGTTGAAAGAGCAGGGAAGCAAATGAGTATTCCTCTATTTTTCTAAACGACGGAAATTATTCTCCATCTCTTACTCCTATAGTCATTAAGTCGTTACTGGCAAGACAATTACGTGTAAATAAATATCAAACATTCAATAGATTTCCCACTACATGATTCAGATTTGAACCCTACATTCATCACGATGTTAATTGCAAGTCAAACTTTCCTTTCTTGCTTCTACAGTTCATTAAGCAATAACTGATAAAGTTAAAACTCATATTTCTTCGAGAAAAGTTGTTGGGATCATTTCATGGTTATAGAAGTTCTGGTTTTTTTTCAAATCTACAAAGAACAATAGCCTGAACCAACCCAACTAGTCTTATGTACTTGGCAGGTCTTTTGGCCGAGAATTATGATAATAAAACTAAAGCTACTTCAAGAACATATCTAATAATTACTTGGAAAATTCCTTTTCTGCACATGGCTTCTATAATTGAGTGCATTCCACATATTTAAATTGATATAACTAAAAAAAGAATCTCTATCACATGGAATAGACTTGCCATATTTTAGCAAATAAGCAGGACATGAAACATTTACATCCTTCGTGCCCCCCAAGTGGTAGTGAAAGAAAACGAATCACCCTCTAGCATAGTTTAGATAGCTCTAACATAAAGATAATAGTCGGCAAATTAGTTGGCCAACCATCTGCAGATTGGGAGGCTAGATGTACGCATAGTTGGATCAAATAAACTCAAGCAGAATCATTGTTCTCAAGGGGGAAAGATGGTGTCATATAAGGTCAAAACGGTACATTAAACTCTTGCCGCAAATGAACTGGTTTCTGAAAAGCTATTCAAATTATCAGTCAATCAATTAGTGTGTCATCTTATTTTGAGTGAACACGAAATGTCAACATCTCTTTAGAGAAGCAGAACTACAAGCAGATACATATCGACAAACAACATCAAACTATCACATATCATAAGAATGAGAACTGCCACATAGTTACCCCGACAAGAAATAATAGTTATGTCTTTCCGACTTTATTCACCAATCATATGCCATAAAAACACAATGCTCCATGTAAAATGAGCTTGATCTAGAATCACAAACCTAAAATACACTTGGAGACAAATTTCTAAGTTGAGATACTAATCCAGTAGGCAATACAGTATTAGTCAATAGTACAATGACATGAGATCCAACAACAACAACATACCCAGTGCAATCCTACAAGTGGGATCCGGGGAAGGTAGAGCATACACAGACCTTACCCCAACCTCGTAGACAATGAAATGAGATCCAAAAATCAAAATTTTGATTCTCACATACAGCTCATATCCAAAACTTAAAACTCATCCAGAGGAGAAAAAATCTAAACTTCAAGCAAAACTAACTCCCAAAATTCAAAACTCATGAATCTTTTTACCAATTATAAGTTTCTACCTTATCAATTACTCGATCGTCGATCGGAAGCTATCTTATCCAAACAAATAAACTCAATTATGAACAAAACCAACAAAACAACAACCAATTCAGCTAAAGCAAAAACTTACCATCTTGTGTAATTAAAGGATAATCAGAGGCACTTAGATTAACAAACCAATCCCATCCACCATCCACCTTCAACAAAATCGATACCGCCCTTAGCATTGCCGCTATATTAGTTGAACCCATATAAGTAACTGGATCAGGCTTTCCAACCACATCCACATTCCCAAAAGCCTGAATTACTGGCACAGATTTCACTAACATCCCAAGCTTCCATCTTTCTTCTTCACTCCCATCAGTACCAATGTGCAACAAATACCTATTCCTAGGATGATACACAGCTAACAAAAGTCTAAAAATCCTATCACTATCTCCCCCTCCACCTGAAATGTAGTATGCAAATGCAGGTGGATGTCCCGGCCCGTGATTCACGGCCGTGGCAAATCTTCTCTGTAATGAAAATGCATAGTATGATGAGCTAAAACCAGAAATGCAAGACAAGAATATCAAAAATGATACAAAAGCTGCACAAAAAAGTGCATATAACCATTTCTTTTCAGCTCCCATCTTTAAACTACTCTCAACATAGAAAAAATAAAAATTCAATCTTTTTCAGAATTTTCCAAAATTCTGATCTGGGGTTGTGAAAAAAATTATTTTGGTAACAATGGGTTTAAGAATCTTTAACTAAAAATGGGTTCTTTCAAGATCTTTCAATTCACTGAAACACAATTCTCATTAACTTCATCAAAATCAAGAACCTTTTTTTTTTCTTCTCAAAAATAGGATTTTTGAGATCTTCCAAACAGTGAAAAAAATACCCTTCTCAACAAATACTAAATCAAGAAAACACCCTTTTCATAATAGTAAATCATTTAACTTTCTGATATTTTTATTTCTAATTATAACAAAAAAATTGTGGAAATCTGAATTTAGGGCTAGGGTTTGAAAGAGGTGTGTGTATATAATAAGTTAAAAAGAAGATGAAAAATTAAGCAAAGAAGATTCAGAAATGGAAGCAAAGTTTTTTTTAAAAAAAATAATTTGTTTTTATTTTTTTGATGAAATTGATATGGAAATCACTATTTTTGATCTATTAGCTAAGCAAAAAAATAAAAATAGTACAGTACTATTTAAAAGGGAGATTTGTT
Organism: Solanum verrucosum; assembly: GCF_900185275.1. Classification (NCBI taxonomy): domain Eukaryota; kingdom Viridiplantae; phylum Streptophyta; class Magnoliopsida; order Solanales; family Solanaceae; genus Solanum; species Solanum verrucosum. Next base: position 1,081,104 of record NW_026020032.1, read on the forward strand.
GTATTACTCGTGGATAGAGAGCGTGGGAACACGATAAGGGCTATTGACAAGAGATGTGTTTATTACGTGCTTATATTGAGAGTGGGACTGATAAATCACAGGTGAATTTACTCAAATCTACTTTTGTTGGAACTTTGGGAGTTGGGAGAGCTAAAAATTAAAACTTTTTTTCTCGTTCGATGTTTGATATCTTCGAATACGAGAGCTATGATTAAAGATTTTACCATATTATTGTTAACTAATTTGGAATTTAAGAAATATACTTTTCAGTGATATTCATGTTTGATTAGACATAAAATTTATAAAAAAATTGAACTTCTTTTAAGATATAACGCGTATTCATATATATCCTCTGAGTTTCCTACTATAAAAAAAAATAGCAACAGAATAACTCATAATTAATTCTATTTAGCGATAGATTATTAAAAGAAATTGTAGCTACAATAATTTAGTGGCGGAGTTCATAATCAATTTCAACTTTTTTTTTAGTCAAATATAGTGATTCTTGTCCCCTCGTGTTAGTTCTACGTGTCTTTTATCCATTCTCATTGAACGACGATAAGGAAGAGCAAAACTAACTAAAAAAGACTCACATTGAATTTATGGATAGTCAAACTCAACTTTAAATGGTGACTCTCTATTGTTGAGTTGTATCTCTTATGGTGACACTTTAACGTTGAGTTGTATCTCTTTTCTATCTGAATAAAAGATATAATTAACTAATCCTAAGTCAAAGAATTGAAAAAGTAGCTCAATGTCATTATTCTTGAACACCTTGAAAACTAACATTCTTTTCTCGCTATTATAAATTATGGAAATAATGCCCAAAGTTTGATTTAATTATAAGTTGCTCGCCCATCGAAAATAGAATTGACTACCACTCTCCAAGAAATTGAGAGTTTGTAACTCGCAGATTTAAACATGTCATGATATTTATGTGACTAAAAACATGTTATTAAGTTGTTTAAAATTAAATTCTTCTAAATATAAGAAAACATGTCATTTTTAAAAATCCCCCACCCCCTTTTTGTCCCCTTTTGGTGTATGCCAATTATTAAAAAGAGAATTATGAGAAATTTGAAATTTCTTTTTAGAAAAAAATAAGAGTGATTAGATATCTTAACAATTTTAGAGAATAATGTATGCACCCTTTTGTTGAATGTTGTTTGCTTTAATTTTGTTTCATTCTCTTTGTTCCTGCTTGTAATTAAGATTCATTCAGAATTTTGCTAATTACAACTTTTCTTTGAATTTGTCTTAATCAGTATAGTTTATGAGTTTGAAACTTTGATTAATTGTTTTGATGCTAAAGTTTTAACCTAAATGGGATCACCTAATTAACATGAATTATCTAAACTAATGTATATGATGTGCATGTGAGTATGCCATTTGTTATTGTTCACTCTCTTTCATTATCCATTTTATCAAAATCATAAAAAAAAGTCATCAGCTTGTTTCTTATTTCATATTCTATTATTCGATATTTAATATTTATATTGAGGTCAAATTAAATTTAAATTGAGTATTACAGAGTCTATTTTCGAATACGGTACTTCCAGCACAAAAAAAATTATTTCCAGAGAATGCATCTACTCGTTGTTGTGTAGTTAGTAAAAGAAATTGGATCAGGTCATTCATACATTCATATGGTCTATCCAAACTCGTATTAAAGAGACAAAATAAAAATACAAAATAATAAAAATAAAAATAAAAAAATATATATATATAAAATATTAGTAAAGAATATTCATATTAAGACCCTTCGGGGTGGCCCAGTGTTTTGGGCTTGGGACTTCCATATTGGAGGTCTCAGGTTCGAAACCCCTTGCTAGCGAAAGCAAGGGGTTTGCCTTCTGGGTCGAGCTCGTTGCGGGTTACCTCTCCTATGTGGTTTGCGAGCTATTGCATAGGAGCGGGGGTTTTACCCTGTGCGCACCCAAAGGGTAGCGACTGCGGGTTTCCCTTATCATCAAAAAAAAATATTCATATTAAGCCTTTAAAATCCTTTAATTTCTGAAGTAATTTCATATCTAATATTCAAACTCAACACTTCTAATTAAGACAAAGCCTAACATGATTATTAACTAATTAAATAATTAATCTTTCTTAGGTAACCATACCCCCCACCCAACCTATTTATTTTTATTTTGGAAAAATCTTTTTGGCCAGATAATTTGGCCAGAATGATATTTTATTTATGTTATTTTACCTTTTAAAACATTTTTACCCTTTTAACTTTAATACCTTTTAACTAAAAAATGGAAAAACGATCAATTTATTTTAAAATAAAAAAAATATTATAATTTTTTTAATTTTCTGGTCATTTAACACTTCCCTTTTATTTTTTATAAAGTTTAAGTTAGGTTCATGAAAACGATGGTATTTATGTTCGTAGCAATTGTACAAATCTTCAATATTCTATATGATTTTATATTAAACAAAGCAAGAATATATTTTAGAGTTCGTAAAGTTTAAGAAATGTGCAGACGCCCTATACATTTTTACTCGATATTTGTATAGAACTCAATTAAATTTAGATTCACTCATTGTAAGATTCATTTATGGGATAACACTTCCATTAGAATCTTTTCTATTTTAATTTGTTTAAATTCGAGACTTTTGATTAAGGGTGAAGAAATCCTTGTTAATTAATCGAGGAATTCTTTATTTGAAAATAGAGTCCCCAATGAACTAGTTTTTATTTGTTTGTGTTTGGTGAATAAATAAATAAATTATCTAAGATTTTCAAAATAAATAGTTTTTGGCTGAAGTAAAGTTAGGCAATCTGCCTTTGCCATATTTTGAAAAAGTTGAACAAAAAATGTAAGGCTTTGACCAATAAAAGGTCGTCATGGATTACATTACAATTTAGAAATAATTGAATTTGTCATGATTCATGAACCATATTGTCAATAAAAAAAAAAAATAAAAAAAAAATGAAGAATAATTATAAAGAGGTCATTAGGGGTCATTTGATTAATAGTTTAAAGGGATAAGACTCAAATATGTTATCGAACTTTGAGAAAAGGCTTATTTATGTCATTCATTAAAAGTTTAGTTCATCTATGTCATTTTCGTTTGAGAAATGGTTCATTCATGTCATTACAAGTTAACTAAAATGACATAGACAAGCCAAACTTTTAACGGATGGTATAAATAACATTTTCTCAAAGTTCAATAACATATTTGAACTTTTTTTCCTTTTCAAAAAATGATATAATTAATGACGTGGCCGAATCCTAATTCACCAAGTGTAAAAATGCTTTTGCAAAATTATATTTGTTTTCAGTTAACAAATAATACATGAATGAGCCTTTTCTCAAACAAAAATAACATAAATAAGTCAAATTTTAAATAGATGTCACAAATAAGCCTTTTCTTAAAGTTCAATGACATATTTGAGTCTTTTCCCTTTAAATATTTAATCAGTCCACAATTATTGATCATCACTCCACCATTAGTTATTACTATATCCATCATATTATCAATCATAACCACCAAATGCATTATGCATGTACTATCAACCAACATTATAAATCAACACCAATCACCATCTCACATACTATTAGTCTATCACCTCGACACCTACTTACATGTGTAAAACATAGAATTTAAATACTATGATATATGTTCATTTCTTAGCTCTTAGGTCACAACTTAGATGAGAAGATAACAAGCATGATTTTTACGAAAAAAATTCTTTCTTCTCTTATGATTAATCAAGTTATAAAGTAAGACCAAGAGAGCAAATTAATTATTTCTGTTAGCATTACACTCTTTTACACTAATAGAACTTCTTATACCTAAATGTAGCCCATGAATAATTGAACAAATTAGAGATTATGACGAAGGGGTCAAAGATTACACTATCTAATTTTGACTTCATATTCTTATTTTTGAATAGAAAGAATAACTAGTATTTTAAATATTTTTTATATTTATTAGTTTTAAATAAATACAAATACTTTTATATATTCAGATGTTGAGCAAAAAAAATAATTTTAATCATTTAATATTTAAATTTTAATATATATACTTTTATTTTCAAATCTTTTAATTTAACACATATCTTAATATTCACTATTTTAAAACCATTGTTATTTTGATTTCGATTTTAAACATGTACACTTTGTGGAAAAATTATCAAAATACTAGGAGTTAAGATTAATTAAAAATTAAATTGGCAATTTACAAGTTAGTAGCAAAATTACTATCATAACCTTCATACCTTATCTCCTCCTGAAGGACACGTGTTCGTTCACAACAAACTTTTGTCTTACTCAAAATCCACAAACCGACGTCGTTTTTCTCTCTATTTGATTTGTAATTTTTTTTCTTCTTAAAACTGAACCAGTGTAGTTCTGAGTGCGAGAAGAAGACGAACTAAAACGTGAACGGAGAAAATGTTGCCGATTACCGGCAAAGGCAGCGGAGTTGGCCAGTTACTGGCGGCTGTAGCGGCGGCGCTACTGCTCCGACTTTTCTCCTCTCCTGGTCCGGCGATTTTACCGGATAATGAAGACGTTCCTGATGATGACGGTGGAAGAGGAAGTGAAAATGACGAAGCTACGGTTACTGGAAAAGTACTTCCGGTTACTATTAGATGGACTAATATCACTTGCTCGCTCTCTGATAAATCCGCAAATACGGTGAGTGAGTCCATTGCATTTTTATTTTTTTTTGAATATAGATTGAATTTCGAAGTAGCGTTTGGAGAAGTCAAGTGAAGTCGGAAACAAAGCATGCGAGCTTATGTTGATAAATGTTACAGTAGATTATTTGGTGAACTTATGAACAGTTCTTCTATTTAGCTTTTTTTTATTCAAAATATTGTGTAATTAAGCTGAAATTGATGATAGCACTCAGAGCTTGTTGCCAAATTCTGTGTAGTAGAAATGTAGAATAACACAGACATTATGCCAGATGATGAACTTCAGTTAATTTCATCAGTTTGCCGTTATCAATGAGGCTTATATGTTTTAATTTATGTATATTAGATATAGATATTACCAGTAAACTATAATAGATATCGGTCCTGTTAAGTGACAGGGAGTGAGCAGTTATCTTAATAGTTGGATATATATATGTGTGTGTGTGTGTATACCGGGGTTTGTTAGAGGGAACAAATGAGAAATTTCGTGTGTGTTAGCAGATATACATATATTGCTTATCTCGTCTTATCAGAAGAAAAAAGAAGGAACGAAGGAATGTACTGCTGGAACTCTATAAGAATATAACCAATGAATATGAATATTCTCAATGACAAAAGAACACCCATACTTTCACCTCTTTCCTTCTTAGTAGCCAAACAGATATTGTTACTTCAAAGTGACTTCACAGTTTAAGTGTTTAACCTTTGATGGTATCTTCATAATCTAGTCTATTTCCTCAAATTTATGATCAACTATGTGGCTTGGCCTTTTCATTTTGAGACGGTAAGTAACACAATTATGTGTATTGACCTTATAAGTAATTGTGGCTTCCCCTTAATTTTAATTCTCACCTGCATATTCTTTTACTCTCCCTTTAACTTTTGCTCATTTTGCTTTTTGAGATAACTAATTTCTTGTTGTAGTGGTTTAAGCAACATGCAAGTTTCCCATGATTGGAATTGTGTAGTTATTCTGAGGGCCAGATTCAAATGATATTGACGTTGACATTCAAAATCTTTCTGTATCTTTTCATCCCTGAACTCTAGGTGCGGTTTTTGCTAAAAAATGTGACAGGAGAAGCCAAACCTGGTCGATTGCTAGCAATAATGGGTCCATCAGGATCAGGAAAGACTACTCTTCTCAATGTTCTGGCAGGTCAAACAAAAGCATCACCTAAGTTAAATTTGTCTGGTCTTTTGGACATCAATGGGGTGCCGTTTTCAAACAAAATATACAAGTACGTCCACTGTCAATTAGACTGATTACTTTTCTCTTGAGAGAAATTCTTAACAAGATGATGGAATTTTTTGCTCCTACAGGTTTGCCTATGTTAGACAAGAAGATCTTTTCTTTTCCCAGTTGACTGTTCGAGAAACTCTCTCTCTTGCAGCTGAACTGCAGCTACAGGACGTATCTTCAATAGAAGAGAGAGATGAATATGTGAACAACCTATTGTTTAAAACAGGTTTGGTAAGGTTTCCCTCTGTCTTACCGCGGTACTTAATGTTTTATATAGTACATCTCACATCCAACTTTTAATATGATGAACCAAACATCCGATACTGAACAAAATAATTTTTTGATTAATATCCATTGTATTACAATTTTGCACTACAATCTCTGAATAATTTGTCCATGAACAAATAATCCCTTATCCATGTTAATTCCCTTTTCATTCTTCAATGAGTTTGCTGCTCTATCTTCAGTTTCTGCTTCTTGAAAAATCTGGAATCTGTTGGTATTACTTCTGCATTTAGTAGAGAAATCTCTCTACTTTGTCCTCAGTAGTGTTGGTTTCATGTCACTTTAAAAGGTCAGTTGTGCTGATTCACGCATTGGTGATGCAAAATTTCGTGGAATTAGTGGAGGTGAAAAGAAGCGCCTGTCACTTGCATGTGAGCTTATTGCCAGTCCATCTGTAGTTTTTGCTGATGAACCTACCACTGGTAAGTTATGCTATTGCTTTTGCTAGTCCACGTTTTCTGGCATTATGCTTTGATCATGATGTTATCATCCAATTTTTCTGCCTTTATTCAACTTAGTTGACCAGTGAGTATATTTGTCTGGTTGACATTATATGCTTTAATTTTTCACCAATGACTAGTCATTACAACATTTCTAGAAGCACATATAAACCAAGGAGAGTCTTTATAAAATCAAAGGTTTTAAAGTAGGATAACTATAGATTTCTGGCCACTATGCTTCCCTGTAGAATGTAGTCCACTCTATGAAGTTAAAATAGCAGGGACTCCCAATATTCACTTTTATCTCTTCTATCTTTCACTTATAATGGTGCTTACCTCCTGGCCACAACCATTATTCAGTTGTGCTGACTCCTTAGTTACATGACTCTGTCAAATTTTCATGTAAAGGAAGTCAGAATAATTATTGGATGAGATGCATAAAAAGATTGTTGAGCTTGCGTAGGCATCCAAATCCTGTGATTATATGGTTCTAGAGAAGTCTAAAAAAATGAATCTGAATATTTTTTCTATCCTTGTAGAGGCTTAATTAGTTCTTCTACTTGCGCAGACAATATACTGAACTCAATAATGTCCAAAAACAAATGTTTGCTTATGGTGCTATTAAGGACTTCAAAACCATTATCTCGGATTCTGTATTCCTTGTGCTATTGTACTGTCTGGAAATGTGTATGCTTGATTCTCTTTATGTCAAGGAAATCTTGTGGGGTTTTATTTAGATATATGGTACCAATTTCGAAGTACTTTTGTATGTAAAACAGTGCATTTGGTTTTAGAAGCTTCTACGTGTAGAGGGGGAAGGAATAAACATATAAAATGAAAGCTAACAAGATGAGCTTCTGGTGGAAAAACATTCAGACTGGAGCTAAACCAATATCATACATTCATTAGTTAATGACTTGATGAGTATTTCTCCCTCTTTCATATAGAATGCATTTATGCATCCTAGTTTTGTCTAGCTTATTCTCTTGTATATTAGTGATGTTCTTTTTTGTAAGGATCTTCTATGTTAATGTCATGCCTTTTTTGTTAATGGTTTCGGTGTCTGGATTCCGTTTAGCCTCCTACAATGGAGGTTCAGCTTGAAAGCTAGTTGTATTCTGTTTAACTTACTTTGAATCATTCACATAGTAATAATAGAAAGTTTTCCACCCAAACTTCTAAAAAATATGAACTGTCAACTTCCTTCGGTGGCAGTTGTGAGATATTACTAGCTCTTTAAATCTAAAATGAAGGACGTTTATAATTTAGGAAAATTTTGATTTTGAGTAGAAACAATTAAATATATTATTGAAGTCATAATACTAATGCGAAGACAAGGTTTTACTTCAATGGTTTCTTGTTCACCTTTTTACTCCTTCCCCACAAAACCCTGCTTTCAGGACTTGATGCTTTCCAAGCAGAGCGAGTGATGGAAACCTTAAGACAACTTGCACAAGATGGACATACTGTTATATGTTCTATACACCAGCCTAGAGGGTCTGTGTATGCAAAATTCGACGACATTGTTCTGTTGGCAGGGGGCTCGCTCATTTATGCAGGTCCTGCACGTGATGAAGTACTAGCATACTTCTCGAAATTCGGGTTTGTTATATGATCGATTCCCAAAATTACTTATATAATTTATATAACCTTATAGTATTGTGCTTTGGTTCTCAATCAGGCATTGTATTCCTGGAACTGTAGCTTATTTGTGCAGTTTGTGGTCTGACAACATATATGTCTACATGGTGCCTGTTAATTGGAACATGTATTCTTTCAAGTAGAGCTAAATGTCCCTTTGATAAACTTGATGGTGATTTTAGTGTCACATTTTATTCTTAAACACATAATATCAAGTTAGAATGTGGTAAGGCGAAAATCATAGATGCTATATCTATCTATAAGGAGAAGAAATCTTGTAAAGAAGTGGATTCTTATAAGTAGAATAGGTACTTCAATCTTGGAACGAGCATGAAGTAGCATGATAAGGAAATACCGTTTATGAATTTAGGGTGTGAGTTGCAACACTTCATGATGTAAACGTATACTCTTGGTTTTTCTTTCTGGTTATTTTTGTGGGGGAGGGTGTGGGGTGAGGGATGTGTACATATATATGTGCGTGCACACATGTGTGCTTGTGTAAATTTATGCATTTAAGTTAGGCCATTGCCATATGGATATGGAGCCAGCTTAATTTCCTATGATTCACGTGAAGTGAAAACTGCAATTTGTTAATCAAGTATTGATGATGGTTACTAAATGACAGGTACATTTGTCCAGATAATGTAAATCCTGCTGAATTTTTGGCTGATCTAATATCTATAGACTATAGTTCTCGAGAGAGTGTATATTCTTCTCAAAAGAGAATAAATGGTCTAGTTGAGTCATTCTCAGAAAAGATACCAGAGGTTTTATATGCAACTTCACTTGTAAGGGATAGCTCGAAGACCCATGTGAACTTCCAAAAGAAATCTATTTCACGCAAAGGTGGTTGGTGGAGGCAGTTCAGGTTACTTCTCAAGCGTGCATGGATGCAAGTGAGTCCCATCTATATAATTCTCATCCAATGTCACTAACCTGTTTTAACAGGAATTTGGAAGTAGTTACCATGCTGATTATAAATAGTGCTGGAACTATAAATCATATAAATAGCAATGATCACTGAAAAGGAGAAATTCGTTCATTTGTCTGGAAAATTTAACAGATGTAAATTGGAGAATTTTAGCCTGTTGTGTGCTATAGGTCATTTGTTCGAGTCTAACTGCATTATCATGCTATGTAGCTAGTTAGAGCTTACCCTATCTCCAATAGATATGATTTATTTATTTTCTCCAGATTGAGGACTTCCTTCAATCCGTTTCTTATGCAAAAAAGAAAAAGAAAAAGAAAGTGATACTTGAGCAATTTTGCATTTTTTTTATTTTGGATCTATTATAATTGAGATCAATTAAATTGATGAATAGGCTTCTCGTGATGGACCAACAAACAAAGTTCGGGCAAGGATGTCAATTGCTTCAGCTTTGATATTTGGTTCTATATTCTGGAGGATGGGCATATCACAAACGTCAATACAAGACAGGATGGGATTACTTCAGGTTTGAAATGCCAGTATATTTTATCAGGTCCTGTCAATAAGATTAATGTAGCGTCAACATGTACTCTTGATTGCGCATGAATAGGAAGAGTAACTGTTCTTTTCCTCGAGTTTTCTGTGCTCAAAAGCAGTATTTTCTTATTCTTTAAAAAACATCATGAAAGTACAAGTGCCAAATTGATGAGGCGATGGAGTTCCTAATCAATATCCTTCCAATTTGCATGTGTTCATGCGTAGGTTGCTGCAATAAACACTGCTATGGCTGCTCTCACAAAAACAGTTGGTGTCTTTCCCAAGGAACGAGCAATTGTTGATAGAGAGCGTGCAAAAGGGTCTTATGCTCTGGGACCATATTTGCTTTCCAAGTTGATTGCTGAGATTCCTGTTGGAGCAGCATTTCCTCTACTCTTTGGTGGCATCCTATACCCAATGGCTCGACTTCATCCTACCATTTCTAGGTGAGTTTACCACTGTTTATGAGTTGTACACATATATGTGTTGCTGATTAGAGTGAAGTTATTAAGGCTATTTCATGTGATCTCCCCGATTTCAAGTATGTTTTTCTCAAGGACAGAGGTCTCCCTGCTTTAAGAAATTCTTTTTTTGATGACCGAGAAATTCTCAGGGCCAGTGATGCAAGATTTAGAACTTGGTGGATCATGGGTGCTTTTAAGTAATTACAAAAAAGATCCTAAGATGAAAAGATCTAAGTTACTAGCTGATCTCTGAGTCTGCTTTGAGTAAAGTATGGGGAAACTGCATGTCTATGCATTTTCCTGTGACTAATACTTAGGAGAAGACAGAGAAGGCCTTAAGCTACAATACCTCAATAAATACATCAACTCAAGCTCAGAAAAAACTTGGCATTTAGAAAGACAACTTTTAATATCTTTATTAGAAATATCCACATTCAAGTAATTTTTCTAGGTTGAATAGCAGCAAAGGATATAATCATCTCAGTCATAATCAGTTCATCTATTTTTATTACGAAAAAAGGGCTGTGGTTAATGTTTTATGGATTGTCAAAATCTTTCTTGAACAAAGCAATTGAAATGGGAACACATGTATGCATATATTCCTTCTGTGCATCAAATTAATGACTTCATAACCATCAGTCAAGATGTCATATAAGCTTCTTCACCAATCACCTTGCTGAGCTCATATTTGCCAGGTTCAACGAAGGTATTTACTCTGAAGTCTTACTGTGCCTTTATTGAGAAAAGGGTCTTCGCAGTCAATTTTTTGCACTATGGCGTTCATTCGTTGTTTCTTGCATTCACTTTCCGAATTTTAGTGGTCCCGTGACTTTTCCCCCCTCCAGTGACAGATGCTATCTGTAGCTTTTGGTAACTGGTATTTCAATAAAATGAGACACAAGGTTGGAAATTAGAATACACTCCACATTGAGTGCTGAAACCGTTCTGCTTTGGTTTGTAGATTTGGGAAGTTCTGCGGAATTGTGACGGTGGAGTCTTTTGCTGCATCTGCTATGGGCTTGACTGTGGGAGCTATGGTTCCAACGACTGAAGCTGCATTAGCATTAGGTCCCTCTCTTATGACAGTTTTTATTGTCTTTGGAGGCTCCTATGTCAATTCAGACAACACACCAATTATTTTTCGGTGGATTCCTCGAGTTTCGCTTATAAGATGGTACTAAATGTCCCTTCATATGCCAGAGTACTGGGCCATTCCTTGAGTCTACTAGTCTTTCTATCCAAGGGCTTCAATAGTTGGTGAATTTCTTGTTACTTTCAGGGCGTTTCAGGGGCTTAGCATCAATGAATTTAGTGGCCTTCAATTTGAGCATCAAAAAACATTTGACGTACAGTCTGGTGAACAGGTGAGTGAAGACAGAGGACTCCTTTTTACTTCATAAGATTCTCCTTTGAATTGCTCTACTATCTTTTGTAGAAATTTTAATGTATGGACATCAATTTTTAGATCATTGAACTAAAACTTCCAATTATATGGCAAAAGCTTCTCTAATTTACCCAGAAAATCATGTTGGTGTATTGAAACCTTAGGAGGCTTTGGCGCAGAGAGAACTAAGGTTAGCTCTAGATGGCTCGTGAACCTTTCACGTCTGAGTATTAGCATGACCATTTAAGGACTAGTGTATGACTGATAGGCACAAATACTAAGGTTAACATGATGAACACATTGTTTATAAATGGCAATACTGCAGCCATGGTTTTGTTTTTCCCATTTTTTTTCTTTACTCAGAAACGTATTGTTTTGGTTGTTTTCTTCCTTTTGTTGTTCTTCAGCGTCATGCATCAGTTTGACACCTGGCCAACTTCTAACCTAAACTAGCTTCTATGTTCAATTTAGAGTTATTATTTTAGATTAATGCTAAACCAAGGTGATAATAAACATAGATAACTGGAAACCTGGAGAGTTGAAGTCAATACATACCTAAAATCTGTAGCAGACAACACTAAAAGTGCTTCACATTTCAAAAAGTGGAATCCTGCTCCCTCTTGGATCTTCGGGAGGTGGTTCCATTGCAAGAATATTTTTTTCTCACTGTCCGAACTTCAAGATTGAATTCACCATATCCTCTCTCCCTTCATTTTATGCTTGCTGATCAAAATCCAAGCATTGGCAGTGAATCAAATTGTTTTCATCCTTGTATGGCAACATCTTGAATTTTGCTTCTACAGGTACTCGAGCGGCTATCATTTGGAGGCAGCCGAATAGGTGATACCATTACTGCTCAAAGTAGAATTCTCATGTTTTGGTATTACACAACGTATCTTCTCCTGGAGAAAAATAAACCCAAGTATCAACGGCTTGAACCTCCACCACGTCTCAAAGATATCGAAGAAGAGCCAGAGGAAGAAGCAAAGCTTCAGCCCATAAAGGATGATGATTTGCCTGAACCAACTCAACAAGTTGAATCTCCGCCCTCAGATGAAGGTAAACCCGACGAGCAGCAGGAATCTTCTCCTGCTGATCCACTTGATCTGTTTACCCTTGACGGCTTGTAAATTGCTTGGGAAAAATGGATGATGTTGATAACAAAGATATGCGACTTTTTTATTGATTTATCTCCTACAGGTGCTAATCAAAAGGAGATGCTTGTGCAGTAAAGGGAGGTCTTTCTTATGTGAGCTATTGAGCTAATTCTACTAATATGCAGTAAATTTCATCTCCTTCCTGTTATCTTTAGGGGTCAAAAGCATTAGAAACTCCATGAAGATCGTCTCGACTCCCGAATAATCGTGAAGTGTGGTAACTATGATCTGAACTCTAATGTAAAGTTTGAACTTTTTGGCCTATTTTCATAACCAAAAAAAAAAACTCACTGTTGATTGGATCATTGGAATCAAATAATTTCTATGACGAGTTTAGTAGGTCGTGTCAAATGGCATTTTCATCCTTGAAATGTATGGTTTTAATTGTTATTAGACTCCACCCGTGGGATTACACCAGGTATGGTTGGTATAATGTCTTTCCATATCCTCTTTGTTGATTCAGAAAAGGTTATTTAGGATTGTCGTTGCACCCAAAACTATGATCTAGTTAATAAAAAAAGAATTTTAGAGTGGTAGTAGTTTGTGTTTGGTTAAATTATTATAGTCACTTTGTTATAATAACATCAGAAATAATTATAAAGAAAAACAGAAACAAGAATGATAAATTGCAGATCGAAAAACTGAATACATTTAATGTTGACCAGAATCATATTCGAATTTGTACTTTAAAATGAACTCTATTAATTAATTCATTGACAAAAGTTAGTCAACGTCTTCTAGGTTTGGGTAAGCACGTCTTAAAACTGAAATAATTATTGCAGGGTTTCAATAGTCAACTATAACGTGGAGTTCAACATCAATTACGATAGGTCGATAAGAAAATAAATTTTGAACTTAATTTCATTTAAAAAATTAGCTCATGAGACGTAAATTGTTCAGTTCAAGTAGCGATTAGTATAATTCAATTCAACATTTTGTTCCTTGGAGAGGTATAGCTAGGTCGTGAATTGCCAATCATCGTACTATAAAAATTGGATAGGTTTGATCTATAGTCACTTTCTTTGGATTAATATTCTTTTAAAGTTATTTCCATCTCAGTTTTGCGTCAGCCAATAAAATAATAATACTATATAGTATAGAAATTAAAAACCCTGGTGATCTGGTCTTTCCAACTACTTTCTGATTTCATTTTCAAAAATAAACAAATGAATATTTTTTCAATTTATTGTTTAATAGATGTTTTACATTAAAACGTCCAACCCTACCTGGAAAATAAAATGGGAAGATACAGAGAACTAAATATTAAAAAAAGAACCGACCTGCACAAAAGTCAAACCATATTACCTGAATGACTAGTTGAATTTATGCACTAAAATTTGTTTAACATTGAAATTTATAGTACTTTTTCCACCGTAAATTTAGACATATAATCTTAAGAATTTTGAAAAATAATTTACATATTCAGAAACTAAATCAAAAGTATGATAAATAACACGAATTAACAATTTTAAAAAAGCAAAAAAATATCATATACATTAGGATAAGAAATGTTAAAAATACCATGTAAGAGTAACGTCGTAGAATTGAAAATTGAAAATTGATTTGTTCTCATATATAAAAGGAGACACTTTTTTTTAAGCAAATAAATAGATAGAAGTGGTAAGTATATTTTTTTAATATATTTTAAATTCTTTTAGCGAAAATACTCGGCCCGCTGCCAATTAATATTCATTATATTTGCAAGTTGCAAGTTGCAAGTTGCAAGACTAAATCATATATTGACCATGTCTACTTGACAAATGATATAATCTAAATTATTTTTCTATTAATTATCGGTGATGACAGTTAATATAACAAGGTTTTCCTTAATCATTTTTTGGCTTAATACTTTAAATTAATAATTAATTAACATTACCCTATGTCTCCAACATCTATAAATACAGACACCCAAAGCCTATTATAACCCAAATCTCATTTTTCAATATTTATACAATTCTCAAAATTAATCACTCTAAATAATGGCAACAACAACTTCTTTTCTTTCATCTTCTCCATTTTCATCAAGACGAAAATCATCATCATCATCATCACGAAATTCGAGGACAACGACGTTGGCAATGGGGAGAGAAGCTCAAGATCGAAACTATTACAATGGTCGTAATGTAGATGAAAACTTAATTATTTTACGTAAGAGAATTCATGAGATGAAAATGATCGAAAGAAATTACGAGCCTCCATCTAATTGGATGGATTGGGAAAAGAGTATATACGCTAATTACGATGCAAATATTTGTCAAGCATTGGGATTGTTGCAATCTATATTAATGGATACAAGACCTAGTTTGGTTTTGGGCATGGCTGCACTTATTGGATTAAGTGTACCCATTTCAACTATTGTGATCTTGTTTCATTTGATTGAGTTAACCAAGGGAATTTTAGCTTGATAATATATTTTTTAAAGATATTTTTGTAACGGCTAAAGTATTGTCTGCTTTGATTAGATCTAATAGCTAGGACTAGCTTTACGATTTTATTCTCAAAAACATTTCTATCGATCCCACTTATATATGGGATTGACCCTAACTTTTCTTGTTGCATATGTTTTAGTCATTCGTAGAATAATATTTTAAAGATTTTCTTTTGGTATGTACAATATTATATATTTATAACTCAAGAATAAATACAAAGTTTTTATTCTTTTCATTCTTTGTTCAATAGAGTATCTGGATTTATGCATATTGGTTCTTTGTTGTTTTTTCTAAAAAAAAATCGTTCAATGTTCGATATTTATATTGGAATGTGATGAAGTTAGATTCGTTTAGAAAAGTTTCATGTTAGGAAATCAATCGTTCCCAAATAAATTGAAGCTTAATACCTATCGGAGTAGACAAGTGGGGAGCAGGGAGTCCATTCAAATCTTTTTCGGTAAAAAATTTCATTGTATTGTATGCATATATAAGATTAAAATTATTTTATATGTATGTATAGAAGATATTGAATCCTTTTGTTTTTTTATTTTATTTTTCGTGTGTTTACTTCTTTATATTTTGAAATCGATTTCACTATTCCGTACCCCACCTAATTCTCTTTCCCAAGGAAAAGACAATATAGTACTTATTTGCAATCATAAAAATAGAAAAATTTCAGAGTTACATGTTTTTCAAATATTGCCCTAGCCATTGATATCCAATAAAGTAAAACTTGCATAAATCAAGAGTCCCCAGCCATGGATTCAGGATTTGTACTTTTTTTAAATATTTTATTTTATGATTTTTAGTTTTATTTCTTTTTATTCTTTTAAATTTTGAACTTAGCTTTTTTTTTTTTTTTTTACTGTCAATCATTGATAAATAAGGGTAGATATTATAGGAGTAACATATATCTACCTGTTGTTACACAAGTAAAAAATGTGTAACTATCTCATTTAAAAATTTAAACTTACGAATATTTAATTCAAAAGAGAGAAGGGGAGCTCGAGGAAAGAGAGACATATAGATCGAGTATATATCCATCTCTATATTTATTAAATTGCGGATTCTGAAATGATAAAATAAATGAGGTAGGAGATAACCACTAAATAAAATTTAATTAATTAATTAAAAATATTTTTTTACTACGATTAAAAACTTAGGTTTCAAGAAATAAGATAATAAGATATTCCATTCCATAAAGCAAAACATTAGTAACATTAATTAACCACATAATTACAAGAATAATTAATAAGATCTTAACTATCCATCTCATACATTGCAAGAACAATTATTCATGTAGAGAATTCATCCACCTTTCTCCAAAAACCCTACTTGTGCCATATACCAAATTCAACAATTTTTTAAGTTCTCACATGATGTTCAGTATTCAATTTGGGGCCAATCGACTAATTTGAATTCATATCATGCCACTTCGTGCAGATCAATTCGACTTTTCACTTTGCCATCTAGAGATAATTTGTCCTGAGTTAGGATACGAAGTTAGAAGAAAATGTCAATGTATCAATTCTATTATTTTGCCTCTCTTTGCTTCTGGGGCAGTGAATTTTTCTTATAATCCATCGCTAATATGTAACTAAATGAAATTAGGATGAGATTTTGTTGTTTAGCTATGAAATTTTTCCGTCACTATACACAACCTGCTGCAAATAAATAAATTCAGTATAATTGATTTGTGAAACCAATTAATGAATTAAACACAAAGTAAATAAAATCAAGAAATTGGCTCAGAAATATAAGAAAATATCACATAGAGAAAAAAAAAAAAACCTTTAATACCTAATTAACTAATTAAGTAACCTTTAATATAGTAATACCTAAGTGTTTAATTATAACACACAAAATTTATTATAACATGTTAAATTATATAGATAGCTTACATACATTCAAACTATATATTGGCACATTATTTTGCTATATGCATGAAAAATTAAGGCGTAGTGGATATATAATAGGGAGCTCCCTTCAGTCCAAGACGTGACAACGCTAGCTAAACATAGCTCACGCATCGTTGAATCTCAAACACGTCAATTTCTAAAAATGTTTGTTGACGTGCTTGAGAATCAACGAGTCGTCAGCTGTGTTTTTAACCTTCGACTGCCTCGGACTGGACCGGAGAGAGCTCCTTATTTTCTCCATATGCCCTAAATAGAAGAAGAAAATTTTAATTAAATGCAAAAAAAATAATAACATGAAGTCATACTTGAAACTACAAAAAGAAGAAGAAAACATGCATGGGACATAAAATAACACTAGAAAAATTAAATTTTAAATTTTCCTATATTATATATACTTTTAATTTATGAGTGAAGTGTGTGTGTGAGAATGGCAAGTTAAAAGAAAGAGAGAAATATATAAAGAGGGAAATTGGGAACATGAAAAAATCTAAGTGTAGATTTAGAGCAGTGTACGAAGCCATACAAATAAATTATAAGTTATGTATAAAATAATTAGAGGTGATTTTTTTATAAATAATCTTAAAAACTATAGGTTAACTTGTACTGACTAATGATAGTATAATCTTTTCTACATTCTCTATTATATAATATCATAGTATTCTCATCGTTCCATTTTATGTGGCAAAATGGGGAGTACCAATTCAAACCTTATGTTCTTAAAAAAAAAATTCTTCCAAAAAACTAATTACACAGTCAAAAATTATATAAAAGTACAATAGTCATAATAACTAATAATTCAAAATATTTCTAAAAAAGCATAATTAAAGTTTTTTTTTTTTACTCACAAAATACAATTGGTATGCTTAACTATGTCTGATACGACATTACATTTATCAATATTGTACAAGTTGACAATTTATGTATGTGAGAATAGTCAAAAAAACAAAAGATCTCGTACACTCGTTATACATTAAATCAAACAGCTGTGTGGTAAAAAAAGTGATTTTGGGCACAGCAATATATATTTGGGATAAGGTGGGAGTGGTTTTGATGAATGACAAGATACGAAAAAATAAAATAAAAAAATATTAAGATGATTTGAACATGTAAAAAGAAATGTACAAATGCTTCAATGTACAGTTGTAAGAGGTTGGTTATGAATGATTTTAGGGTGACTGAAGAAGTATCGGAGAGATGTGATTAGGCAGGACTTATCGAGGGTATGCCATTAGATAAGAGACTATATATGAAGGTTACATATTCGAATAGAATAGTATTGTCTCACTTATACTTTCATACTAGTACTCATAACAATACTCTTATCTTATTCGTCAATTTTTGTTACTATATATTATTGATTGTACTTTCATTATAATAATATTTATATTGTTGTAGTTATTGTTTTTTTTAAAAAAAAATATTTGTCATGTTACTTTAGTATTTTTTCATGACTTTTCTTTAAAAAAAAATTCAAACTACTTTGCTATAGTTTTTTTTAGTAGAAGATCTGTCAAAAATAGTGACTAAGAAACAAAAGAAGTCATCACTAGGGATAAAATATGTGTACCACTTGTGAAATTACTCTAAATATATAAATTAAAGGGTAAAATATACAATTGGTTTACCGAAAATAATTGAGAGAAAATAGGACAGATCTTTGTGTGTAGACTAGTTCCATAGGAATAAAAAAGCAAATGGTAAAAATATCCTATTTAGCTTTTCTCCCCAACCACATGATGCAATTCAAAATAAGTACATATTTTTTCTCTGTTTTTTTTTAACTAATCATTTAGTATTTGGAGTTTTCTGATCCGATTAATTTGAATTTATGTCGGACATACCCCATTAAGATGATGCTCTTGATAAATTCTCAATTTTCAGAGTTAAACTTCAAAATTCTTGATTATGAACGGAGATATTCAATCCATCTAAAAATAACTTTATTTTAACGTAAACTTCAAGAAATTAAAAAGAAGTACAAATTTGCTGATATTTGTTGTCAAATTATAGGTATAAGTGGTTGTGATGACTTCCTTCTATTTCTAATTACTCGATGTTTGGTATTATATTGGGGATATATCTAATTTAAATTCATGTTATATAAGATTAATTAAAAGAGTGAGTTCTTCCTATAAAAAAAAATTTCACACGTAAGGATCGGACTTGAAATTTGTAATTCGTATCTCTTCATGACTTCAATCCTTGGGCTATGCCATGATCAAATTCAACAATGTATGTAGCATATAAATTTGTGTTATGCCTTTTATATAGTAATATATTTTTTTGGATATGAGATTAATTTAAAGTGTTACATAAATCCTTTTTAAAAAATTTATCAATCAAGAAGTTTGTCAATTTTTTTCTTGACCCACCTTTATGAGCCCGCCCTCAAATATCACAATATTCATAATTTCATATCATAAACTTAGAGACGAGGACATATAATATAAAATCAAATTAGTCACAATTTATAGTATAGTACAGTAATTAATGTCTTGGTCACAACTCACAAAGTGAAAGTTGATTTTCTTTTCTTCCTTCAGAGGAAATTTCTTTTTTCTATTTGATATTCGATTTTAGTAATGAAATTCGAGTATATTTTGATTTACACATTGTAGGAACCATTTTTAAAAGTGATACTCTCAATAAGAGTTTTTTTTCATTTCCAGTGGCTCATACCTGATTTAAAGGAGGGAACTATGTAAAAAAAAATGAAAACTGGGACCTTGTTATTGTATAGTATAGTACAGTAACAATACGTGACATCTTAGCTTAAGATTAGAAGTCTCACATCAGTAAAACATAGGAGAGATGTTGGGAGTATAATTAAGTAGGTCTTACATACTAATGATATGTTTTGAAGTCGTGTGGGTCTAGACAGAAAGCGGAAAATATCACTAGCGGTCTTAGATGTTCAAAATGATAACAGAGTCACTCTTGTGTCAGTTTTGTTGATGTGGGTCATGCGGTGGGGCAAACCTCATCAAAAACATTGAGTCCATAAGAGAGGGTGTATATGACACCCTAACTTAAGATAACAAGTTCTACATCGACAAAACATGATTGAGATATTGGATATATAAATAAGCAACCTTACACACTGCAATGACGTGTTTTAAAGTCGTGCTAACCTATACTCAGAGTGGACAATATCACTAATAAATTGGACTTTTACACAATACATTCAGTATAATTTCACAAGTTAAATATAAAAAGGAAAGTGTGGGGTATGCAATCTTACTCTATCTTGTAAACATATATAAAGAATCTATTTCCAAAATCATGTTGAAACTACCCTACTAAGGTTAATAGAGGAATTCCAAAAGAAAAGATCAAATGAAGACACAAGTATCAATGGGGAAAAAAACAACATATGATCCATCAACTATATAGTAAGTTTATGATGAGTAATATAAGAAGGCATTTTTCACCTTAAAAAAGGGACCAAACAAGAAAATAAAGAGATGGAAATTATGTGAAGTTTGGTGCAAAATGGATGAGTGGACAGATTGAAATGACTAGTCTTACTGCCTATAGTGTTTGAAAGGGGTACTTTCTTGTCCCACACATCAGGGGAATCCTAAGAAAAATACAACAACCTTTGAGTCATCCAAACATCAAAATTACTTTTGAAAAAAAAAAAAAAGCCTTACAATATCTAACATCAAAAATATAAATATCTTGGGATACTATAATGTATTTTTCCTGAAAAAAAAAGGACAAATTTTAGTTGCTTTTGGAGTTTGAGATAGATGCATGGTCAGAGAAGAATTATATGGTTCTCAACTATCTAGTTAGTTCCTAACTAGTTCAAACTACTC
The DNA here is from genome assembly GCF_900185275.1 of Solanum verrucosum. Classification (NCBI taxonomy): domain Eukaryota; kingdom Viridiplantae; phylum Streptophyta; class Magnoliopsida; order Solanales; family Solanaceae; genus Solanum; species Solanum verrucosum. Next base: position 1,102,000 of record NW_026020032.1, read on the forward strand.
CTTCCATTCATTCCAAAAAGAATATCATCCTTTAAGATCAAATATTCGAAAGTCTTTTTTCAAAAACAAAATTGTACGTCTAATCAAATAGCATCACATAAATTAGAATGAATAGAGTGATATACAATGACTTTATAAAATATATTTTTTCCAGAATCAAGTCGTCTAAATGATAACTACATGTATTGTCCATTGAATATGTCGTTAGTAATTCGATAAATAAGCCAAGTAACATGCTAAATATAAATAGTGTATATTAATTATATCCGTTTGAAGATTGATGAAGACTTTACTAACATTTGAGTTTAACTTATATATATCGACGAATTTGAAAAAAGTGCTTACATTATCAAGCCACAGAATTTTTTTATAAATAACCCTTCATAAAGATCTAAATTTATAATCGTAAAAATAAGACAGGTTACCAGACATCTTAGGTTCATTCGCGCAGTTGGTAATATGTTTAAAGTTGGGCTTACTTGATATAACCCACAAGGTTCAAGTTTGGGCTTATTGGCATCTGTTCTTCTTAAATCAATTGGGCCATTAAGCAAACAAATTGGGGCTAATAAAAAACTATTGGGCTTGAGTTAAAATGGGCCGCAAATTTGACTTGGGTTAGATATGGCAAACTATGGGTCCAAATTGCACAAATACTCGATTTTGGGACACTAATATTTAAGTCATATTCGTAGTGCATAAAAAAAATGTCAGTCTACCAATTTAGGAATAACTTTAGATATGCGTTGTTGTTTGAAATTAGATTTTATACGGCCGAAATTCAAATCTAAATGGTTGAAGTTCAACCATTTTTATATAATTGCATCCATGTGATTGAATTAAGTTATTTTTCTCTTGATCTCAGACACTTTTCTCTGAAATTAGACCTTGTCAAAATAACGTTCAAACATCTCATGTCTGAAGTTACTCCGAAATGGATAGAGATTTGCAAAACTATATTAAGAAAATGAATACATATCAAATAGCGATAACTATATAAGATACTCCATGAAATTTTCACATGAAAAGTGGAGTTGAATGCAACTTTGGATGAGATGTATCGACATATAATACAACTAAAAAATATTATTCGAGAGAAAATAAGTGATTTTTCATATATTTTTTTGTGTTTAGTAGATGCATAGAAAAATTACACTTTTTTGGGGCAAATTTATCACTAGATAGAGCGTCTAGCGGCTTTTTATTAGATCATAGAAAAATTACACTTATTTTAATAAGAATAATATTTTTTTTCTCACACTTCTGAGTCCTATGTGATAACTGATAAGGGATAACAATATTTGGCAACTTTTTACGTATGCATAAACTAATATAAATAATCTTTTTTATGTGATTTCTCAGATTCCATATTACTATTTTAATTGATCTTATGATAATGATTATAGTTTACCCTGTTTCTTGGTGATTTATTTTCATTAATAATCCATAAAATACGCTATAAACATGACACTTCCAAATATTTATTAGTCTTGATATTGTATTATGTTTTACTAATACCAAATTGTTGAATTTGATATTGGTAATATAGTCTTGTAAACTATGTTGCTTAAGACACTTTGTTGACGTGTGCATCGAATGCGTTAAAAAATTTTAAGAGTCCGAACAACCTGGTGAAAACAAGTTGCTTTAAGTTTATCAAAGTTTATAGTTTTACTTGATTCCAACAACCTCAATAATATTGGAAAATTCACTTTCTGACTAATTTGAATTTGTGTTGTGTAGGGTCCACTAAAGAGAAAAGCACTCTCTACCAAAGAAGAAATAAAAAATTTATAGCTTTTTTTGATTCCAACAAGCTCAATAATATTGGGAAATTCACTTTCTAACTAATCTGAATTTGTGTCGTATAGGGCCCTCTAATTAGGAAAGCACTCTCTACCGAGAAGAAAAAGATGTTTAGATTATTGTGTGAGGTAGTTAATAACAACACTATACTCCCATTGCTTAAATTTCTTTCACTAGCAATTTTTTGATTAGTTCTTGCTCACAAAAAAAACACAAATTGTCCCAAAAGAAACTTTCAAACTTCTTAGCAAACTTGTCTTTGCACTTATCTTGCCATGTTTGATCTTCACTCACTTAGGACAATCGATTACACTTGATAATTTCGTGCATTGGTGGTTTATACTTGTTAACGTGTTGTTAAGTACGATTATAGGCTTTGTTTTAGGTGTTTTAGTAGTGATTATATGTCGTCCCCTTAAGAATTTACTCAATTGATTATCATCATGACCGCGTTTGATAACACGAGCAATCTTCCCTTAGCTATAGTTGGCTCATAGTATGGATCAACCTAATTGTAAAAGGAATAGAGTTGCTTATGTTTCTTTTGCCTAATGTATCGCGGTGATTCTTGTTTATATACTCGTTAATCATATGATGGAGATACTATAAGGTTATCGATGAAAAGGAGGACGAGGTTAGTATGCCTCTTTTAGTTGAAGCAGAGTGGCTAGGCCTTAAGGACAAAGAAACAGAACACTCGATTGCTAGGCTTTTCGTGCTTCCTCTGTTGGGGATTGGAGTCGTTACATTGGCTGATTGGATGAATTTTCTTCTCGAGGGTGATCATATGTATACGTTCGTGTTGTTGTTGCAGTATACAACGCCGAGTGCAGTGTTGTTGGGAGCCATTGCTAGCTTGAGAGGCTATGCAGTACGTGAAGCCTCAACACTTTTTTCACTGTCATTGTACGTTGTTGTTTACTTTAAGTTGTTCACTTTTCTCTGAGATTAATTTCATGCACAGTTGTATATTGCTCGGACTCTCCAAAAATACTGTCACATCTGTATAGGATCTTCCAAAAATGCATAGCGTTTGAAGTATCTGACACACTTGCTCTTGATGTTGATTAATGTAAGTTTACTACGTTTCTTAGTTCCAATACATTCATATCTTTTTTTAACTTCTTTTTGCTTCTCTATGTTGCATAGAAGACATTATATATTTTTTTCGGAAATCAATTGGTTGACTAATTTGAATTTGTGTCATGTAGCAGGAGGAAGCTATATGTATGTCGAAGAGTGGTCAGTTGAACACACCATGTATGTAGGTCAAATGCTATTTTTCATAGATATATACCATGACCTTTAAAAGTAATTTTGAACACCCTTAAGGTCAAAATTTCTAAATTCGCCTAGGGTACACTAAATGTCAAAGCTAAGAACTTATACAGAACTTGTTGTAGACGTATTTCACACGCGATACACGTATATGTTTCTATTTCTCTATCGGGAAAATTGAAATATTTCTTTTTGAACATAATCAAGATCCTGGAACTAATAATTCATTTAGCACAATAACCTTTGGCACATAGAATAGTGTTATATTTATTTTGAATTGATTGACAAATAATTTGATCAGTATGTCAAAATATGTCTAGTAATAACATCGTCAGTGAGGATTCATATAGCCTACCCCCAACATGTTGGGACTAAGGTGCGGACTTGTTGTTGTTGATCACTTCTTCTTTTTTTAGTTGTAAGGAAATATGAAACGAATAATTATGAAGAAATTGATGAAAAATAATGTGATATTATTTCAAGTAGCCTATTGGGCCTGTCTGGGTATGATTAGTGATGACCCAATGGGCCTTAGTGTATCAATATTTCATTGGGCTTTGACTGGATCCAATTGCTGGGCTATGACTTCAGACAAAAGTTGCAAAATTCACATTTGAAGTTTGACATATTGCTTGTCGAAGTAAATTTCTAACATACTCATTAAAAGATTGGCTTATCAAGACCAAACTTCCGATATACATGTTTGAAGTTTGATTTATTGAGGACGGACTTCAAATATGTCTTTCTGAAGTTTGAAATATCAATGTCTTAAAACTAACATAATGTTTTATGAAGTTAGAACTATCCATTTTCGTTCCTGCCATTGTTTTTGAGTTTTTTCAACAACATTCACTTGATTAAACTCACTTTCATAGTCTAAAATGGTCCAAATTTGACCTCCGTTAATAATTTAGTTCATATGTATCCTTGTCGTTAACGGAAATGATTCAGATTTTCCTACTCTCACTTTCTCACAATAAATAATTAATAAATCACTCCCCCATCTTTATGATAAAATAGTTGAAATGCGTATAAGTTGATAACTACTTAAAGAAAAATATGAAGTATATACTAAGAAAATAAGATTACAAATAATTAGATTTGCACTTACAAGACATACATTTGGGTAGTTGGGCAATAAATATTCTTCTCTAATCTTCCAAATCCTATATTTAAACATGTGAAAAAGGTGTATTTGACTAAGAGGGATAAAAGTGCATTTAACGGAAGTTTGGGGGTGTAAAATGACAACTCAAGGTCCATTTTATCAACTGGACATTGGGTTCTTTGGACCAAGAACTAAACTTTTACTAAAATTTATAGGACTTGAATTGAAACTTATCCAAATCAAAAGTTAGAAAATGATTTTTCTTCTTTTAAAGCAAACAAATAAATGGAAATAGAGAAGACCATTTGACTAGGCAAATAAGACTTTGAATTATATTGGAATGGTCAAACACTCTATTTTAATTCAAGATGGCATTTGAGTTCTTGTCCAAATACAAAGATTTTACCTAGAACAAGGAAGTATGTTTGACTTCGAAGATATTTAGTTTATCGTTTGATTAGTTAATTCATATGGTGAACTCTAATATCTGAATTAAAAATAGAAAAACACGTTTACTCCACCATTTTCAAAGTTTGACACACTTCTCTTCATAAGAAAACACATGAAAATTATGAAAAGTATGTGGACTACATGAATTTCATTTCCATATTTTATATATACAATATAATATTTCAGCTAAAAAAGTTGGAATGAATCACTAGCGCCTCTCCATGAATTATGGAGAGAATTAATTTAGAGTCAAATAATGACACTAATTTCATTACAAAATGGATTAGAATATCCATAGAATAATCCCTTCAATGTCCAAAAGCAAAACTAGACTTCCCACATAATGTTGCTAGTAATTGCTACCCATAAAACAACAAACTACCTTTCTTTCAGATTATTTTGAATTTGTGTTAGCTTCATATCGAAGAATTTTTTTATTGTTAAACCTTAAACTTTATACTTAAAATTAAAAGTAAAAAAGTCAAAATTACTAGTTTGCTCTTGAACTTACACTAGATACGTTCATTAATTAAGGGAAATACTAAACACTTTCTACCAAAAGATTTTTTATTTCTGAAATCAAATTCGAAATTTTTGATGAAGAGTCGAGAAATCTTAATTATTTCATTATAGATATTTTTGGTACATATGCGGAGAATTGAACGAAAAGCAAGATGCATGCCTTGTTTCCTGCACTACTATAAGTACTAAGTATTATTAATATTTAATATTAGAGGTAATTAATCTCTATATTATGGATTCTTTTCACATTTCCCCATTAAATAGGAAAAAAAGACAGAAAACTTCTTGTTACATGATTATAAAATAAAATTTGTACAATTATAACAATTCGATGTATAAAGCATCAAATATTAGCAGCTTACAAAGAAACATTGCATCTTATTGTAGATAATATATTTTAATATAAATATTAATAATTGTTTTTATATTTATTGTAGCTCAAATCCACAATGTATTAATGGTATAAAGATAATTTTATTGTTGGTTCGAAAAATTCTATAACTATGCTAAAGATAATTGTCCCCACTTTAGAATCAAATCTGCTTCTATAGTCAATTTCAATGATTTTGTATCAATATATTATACGCAATTTTTTTGAGTGTGTTGATAACTTTTATCAGCAATATTTTTTTTTATTGGTTACTTTTTTTCAGGTTCCTCGTTATTTATATTTAAAGCAATACTTTTTATTAGTTTGATTTTATAATAAAATAAATTCTAAAAAAAAAACAAATAATAACATATAAATAAATTTTAAAGTTGTTTTTTTCACGGACATTGATACCAAAAAAGAAAACTTTGTTTAAGCAGATATATATATATATATATATATATATATATATATATATATATATATATATATATATATACATACATGTTTTGCTTATGATACTAAAGATAATCACTACAATAATTTATAAGATAGGATAATAAATTAGTGAAACAGAGAATGAAAGGCAAAAAAAATATAGGAAACTAACACAAATTAGTTAATGAGCAAGTGATTTTTCAAATACGAGATATTAAATTCGAAAATAATATATATAAAATCTCTATCACACCATGTGAAAGTAGAGAATTCTCATTTCAAACCAGAGGCCAATATCAAAAGTAAGGCATAATATATATACGAACTGGATTATTTCTTTATTTGTATGGGAGATAAAATGCTTAGAGATAAGATGCTTTTAATAATCTTATATTAATTAGCATATTTCTTGATGTGTAGGTTTGATCATTTTATTAAGCAAATACGTAAAAGTATTTTTATAGACATATGACGGTGGCACTCGAAATTGGTATCATAAATTAATATTTCCTCTTAGTCCATATTAAGTGAATCATTGAAAAAAATTATGATCCGAAATAAATAAATAGTTTAAAGTTCAAGAAAATTATTGTTTTTTTTTTCATATACACATTTTATATAAAAAAAATTTGAACTTGCTCTCCAATGTCACTTCCAATTACAGATAGTAATAGCAATAGTTTTTCGTATACAAAATCAATCGAATTTTACTTTTCTTTTCTTCCTTTTTTAGATTCATATAAATTGCGTTCATTATCATGACTTTTCACGAAACAAGTTTATTATAAAACGATAATATAAATTTATAGATATAAATCATATTATTTTTAAATCAAATAATTTTTTCCAAAATGACGAAATACATGGTGAAACTTCAGCTAAAACTTATCAATTGTCAAAATTATTAAAAACTTATAGCCAAACACTACTTTAATTAAACGTCTTAGATTTAAACCCTAAATATAAATTTTATAAAAATTTTAAAAACGAGTCATGTTGGAAGCGTTGCCCCGAAACGAGCCTCACAAAATATAGTGGAGATCCAAGATAATAAGAAAGATCAAAGAAAAAAATCTGTGAATGGTTGCTAGTTGTTTATTGCTTCAAGTATTCTGTCACACCTCTTTCTCCCCACGAATCCTTCACTTTCCTTCCTTTCCTCTCAATTTCCCTATAAATTCTCCATAAACCCTAATAAACCAAACGCCAAATAACATTATCTTCTCCCCCTCCACAAATTCCAATCTTGATAATAATTTTTTTTTCAAAATAAAGAAAACCCCTTTATTCAGATTCCTCCAATTCTTGATTTTTCATCTTATATATATACTCTAATGGTTTCATTCTTCATTATACTCCAACCCCTTTAACAATTTTATGCTAAAGATTCAATCTTTATCTTGAATTCTTGATTTTTCCTCAATCTTTGTGTTGTTTTAGCAATGGCTGTTGCATACCCTCAATTTTTTGGTACAAAAAAAGTTGACACTTCATTGATGGTGTCATCATCTTCCTCTGTTTCCCCTGTTATTCTATCTCAAGATGAGTTGAAAAAGGTAGCTGCTTATAAAGCTGTGGAGTTTGTTGAGTCTGGTATGGTTGTTGGTTTAGGTACAGGGTCTACAGCAAAGCATGCTGTTGACAAAATAGCTGAGCTTTTACATAGTGGTAAGTTAAAGAACATTGTAGGGATTCCCACTTCAAAGATTACTCATGAACAAGCTGTTTCACTTGGTATCCCTTTATCAGATCTGAATAAACACCCTATTGTTGATTTAGCAATTGATGGTGCTGATGAAGTTGACCCTCAAATGAATTTGGTTAAAGGGAGAGGAGGGTCATTGCTTAGGGAAAAAATGGTTGAGGCAGCTACTAAGAAGTTTATTGTTATTGTTGATGAGTCAAAATTGGTGAATTATATAGGTGGTAGTGGACTTGCTATGCCTGTTGAGATTGTGCCCTTTTGTTGGGAGTTTACATTGAAGAGGCTTGAGATGTTGTTTATTGAAGCTGGATGTGTTGGGAAGTTGAGAACAGCAGGTGGAAGTGGAGGTGAAGAGCCTTATGTTACTGATAATGGTAATTACATTATTGATTTGTATTTCAAGAAGGATATGGGTGATTTGAAAGATGCAAGTGATGCAATTTTGAGACTTGCTGGTGTTGTTGAGCATGGCATGTTTATTGATATGGCTACTACTGTTATTGTTGCTGGAAAACTTGGTGTCTCTGTTACTAATAAGTTATAGGGAGAAGGTTGAATTTTGATTAGTTGTTATCTTTTAGGAACCTTAGCTGAGGTATTAGGATGTTGGGGGTGGGGGTGGGGGGTCTTGCTGAAACATTTATGTGACAAGTATAAAATTTTGGTGTTTTCTGCACCAATTAATATATTGAATTGTTTGGGGTATTTGCCTCAAAGTTGCTATCTTGCTGATATATTTACTTTTGTTCTTTGTGCTAACTTTGTGTTTTTGGCTTCAAAGTTGGTTCCTTGCTGAAATATTTATGTGGATTAAAGAATTGGTGCATTTTGCATCAACTGATATATTGAATTGTTGGGTTATTTGCCTTAAAGTTGCAATCTTTGAAGGGGTTATTGATGAACACTTTAAAGAATGGAACTTTTCATGCTAGTTGTTGATCATATCATTTTTCCTTGTTATAGATGGTATTTTTTCCTTGTATCTGTGAACAGCTTTGAGGTTAATCTGACTAGTATGCTATGTTGCTCGGACTGAACAATGCTGCAACGCCCTTTGTCGGAGCCTCTAAAAATAAACTACTCTTGGAGGATCCGACAGAGTCCCCTTGCAACGTAGTGTTTGTGGTCTGATTCTCCTAATTTTATACACTACTCTTGGAGGATCCGACAGAGTCTGAGCAACGTAGTGGTTGTGGTCTGATTCTCCTAATGTTATACACTACTCTTGGAGGATCCGACAGAGTCCGAGCAACGTAGTGTTTATGGTCTGATTCTCCTTATGTTATACACTACTCTTGGAGGCTCCGACAGTCTGAGCAACATAGTGTTTGTAGTCTGATTCTCCTAATGTTATGTGAAGCTTTATGTCCAATCCTGTTACATTTGAATCTTCTGCAGTTGCTACTGGTTCATGGTAATATGGCTCTTCTTTTGTGTTGAATTATGCAAGTACTTGTTTTGTCATAATATCAGTGTGTTGATGCATTATGGTTCAGTAAAGTGCTTAATCTTCATGTATATAAATGAGCAAATGGATAATCGTGCTTGCACGGAATTTTGTTCCAGTTCTTTATCTCCATGAACTTTCATATAGACACTTGAACTTGTTCAAAAACTCTGTTTGGATCCATGAATGCCTGCTAATGTTAGTCTTATTAAGAGTAATTTTCTGCATTTTTATGACTGATAATCTAGGGGAAATGATATTGATAGCCAAGTATAAACCTAAGTTGCGCGGACTCTTCACTTTCGTTGCAGCACCTGTGTTGGATTCTCCTAAAATACACTACTTTTAGAGCACATCCGCTGACATTTTTGAAGAGGTATAAACTACTTTTTGCTCAATAGGATAAAGGTAAGGACTAGAGTTTTTCAATTGAATTGTGTGTTTGAAAAGATTGAATGCTGACCATCTATAGTGTTACAAGTTGTGACACTATAATTCGTTTGTCATTTGTATGTTGGGAAGTGTTTCTTTTAGAAGCAAGTGGTCCTCCATGGCTACAACTTGTCACTTGTATGGTTTTGAAAAGTTCTGAACTATTGGGACACATGGTATCTAATGTGGACCAATGGTGTTTGCTTCAAGTCTATAATGATGGTGTCGGTGCCAACTTGTGTACACCCTCGAGTGTTTCACCAAGAACTTGTTACCTCTCATCAACATAACATAGGTATAGAGTTACTCTATGCATTATAGGTTAGTAAGGTTATTTTCTGACCGGTGTAGTCCCTCATGATATTCACACACTTCAATTGATCGACCACATGCTTGGGTGTTAGGAGAGTTACAATGAATCTAGCAAGGGTATCGGACCACGTTATCTTTTGGGGCAGGTGCTTTGTATCTCTCATGTATATCCATCTTGTTAGAATAGACATCAATGAGACGTTTCACCTATGACTTGTATAACATCAATTATTGATGTTATACAAGTCAAATTAACGTCTTAAACTTTGTATCCAGTAAAACCATCGACATAAAAATTGAGGGAGTAACCTCTGGACAAAGGAATATATGAAAATTCCAATGTAGACCACCTATGTGTTTTATTTGTTTTATTTTTATGCAGAGATTTTGCAGCTCTGGATTTGTTATAGACTTACAGTAGCAACAGAGCTAAATTGAACAAATAAGATCCACATTTTGTTTCTAAAACTATGGCCAGAAATTCTCTATGAGGATTAAAAGAAATATTAAAATCTCATACTTCGAATTTTGACCTATCGAAAGCAACCTCTCTATTTCCACGAGGTAGGAATAAGATCTATACATACTTAATTCTCCTCAGACTCTACCTTTGAGATTATATTGGGTAGGCGATTGTACTTGAAATTAGACACACATCACGAATGGAAGATGAGTTTGTTATCTGAGTTTCAGAATTTTTTACACGAGTGATGCTTACCATCCGAGCAATTCTTTTTTTTATGGAGATTCCTCAACCTTGCACCATTAAATCACAATTTATCAGGTTGTTTTATCTTAGAAATCGTGGTTATAATGAAATTATTACACTAATTTCAATGTATAAAATAAATCACTTGTATTTTAAGGGGAATAGCTGGCTCTGATAGATAATTGTGGAGATTAAAAAATTATTAATTGATGTTTTCCAAACTAACTACCATATATTAAAATATGATATTTTTTAATTAGAGTTTTCGAGTTTGAGCCTTGAGTATGAACTCTATTTTGTTAGGGAGTGTTATACCGATGCAAATTTAAATTTAATCGATCATCAAACATATACCAAAATATGATGGATCATAATGACAATAGAGATAATAGGCAACTTATTTACCATTAGAATTCTTCTACTATTAGCTCTAACCCCTAAAGGGTTGGTAAATGGTAGGTATACATTGTAAGAAAGTAATGCAAATTATGAGAGTTTTGTCAATCATATAATATTTTAAAAAATAAAAAATAGAAGACAATACATGATTACAATATCTTAGGTTGTTGCATTTTTTTCCTCACATTGATTGTTAAGTTTTCAACACGTTTTGCTTGCTTTGTTGTTAGGTGGAAGTACATATAGGGATATGAGAATATACACAAGGGATTTGTATGGGCAAGAAGGGTATATAGGTGTACTTCTATAGGCCAAACACTCGGTGGTGACGGAAGGAGGGTTAAAGAGAAGGATCGACATACTTCTAGACTGACAAGTTTTTGAAGAAGGGATGCATATGACATCATCGATGAATCCTACATCAAAAATTTATATGTTTCACGTATTTTCAGGTTTGATGATGGTATAGACCAAGAAACAAATTTATGAGGTTCATTAGGTCAAAACGGACAATACGTGATGTCATGGGGATTTAAATCCTAGTTTCCATTGGCAAAGTAAGTAATGAATGTTACAAAAGAAATAAAAATGTTATGTAATTTCTTCTTATTTACCTTATGTCTTAGTGAGCAATTATAATGTACTTGTACTAATGAAACATGCTTGATATTCAATATTAATTAAGATGCACGCAAACAAACTAAAAAGTAGCTTGTAATAATAATTAACTAAACAAACATCAACATTGATTCTATGTATAAATGATACATAAGTAATGAGTTTGAACACGTTATATTAGAGATCAAAGTTATGGGAGAAATAGTGTTCATTGAGCACTTTTTAATCTTGTAATTGAAAAATAATTTTTATCATTGAATTATAAATTGTACAAGATGAAACTTCATGACAAAGTTATCAAATTTTACTATAAAATTTAAAATTTCATGGCAATGACTATGTTTTAATTACATGAGTTTAAAGTGGCTATTTTGTCAATGATTATATGTGTTAATGGAGTAGTTATAGGTTGATGGTCCAAGATTTTGCTCCAATATATGCAAGGCCCATTATATTTTGGGCTTTGATTTTACTTATAGTAATTTCAAGGAGATTTCGGCTTTCCTCATAAAATATGATATCATTTTGGGAAAATTATGTGTATAAGCAAACATATACTAGTTAATTAGTTAACATAACTATAGTTTACCTTAATTACAATTCGCTACCTACTTTTAGCTATAATCACGCGGCTCATCTTTTTAATTTTGTATAATTAACACATTTGTATGATTCGGAATTTGTATAATATAATTTGTATAATTCAAAATTTGTATAACTGTTTACACTTCTGTTGTTTGTAATTGTATAAATTAGTTATTTCAAGTTTATATAAAAATAATTAAATTATACAAATGTACACGCAAATTATACAAACCTGCGAATTATACAAATCCGCGAATTATACAAATGAGACAACTTAAACTGTAGCTACAGCCTGTAAATATGCAAACTATAGCTATGGGGAATAATGAAGTTTATTATAATGGTTATTTGCGAAAGTTCCCCATGGGTTTTCATTTCAAAGAAAAATGAAAAAGATAATAGGGATATTAACGCGATACACTTGTGAAAGTCTTTTTACCCAAAAATATTCATTTAAAAAATCACTCCATCCCGTTTCAATACCATAGAGATCCCACGTACAATTTGCTATTCACATTAATTTAATCTTGTAATTTTAGATCAAGTTTTTTAGCGCATAAGAAAATTCGAAAAATATGACTAAAGAAGGTGATAGTTTTGTATATTCAATCATAATCATATCTTGAACAAGATTGGATAACGTAAGTTTGAAATTTTGTATATACAATAACGATCACATTATAAAAGTAAAAATTTCATCATTTTAGTGCCTAGCGATGGAAACTTTGATTTTTTTTCTTGGACGTAAAAATCCTTGGATACCTTATTGTTTGAGCATTCATATAGTATGAAAGATTGATAAATAATTGAATTGCATTTATAGGTCAGATAAATTTTCACTTTTGCCCCTATTTTGGGTTGGTTTTTAATTTTTGCTCTCAAGGCAAATAATTTTTTCGTGGGGACAAAAAGTTGATCCTTTCGCATCATAATATCCACAAGATACACCCACGCCCTTAAAGAACTTGTGACATGCTAGGCATACATTCGATTTGTAAGGGGGAAAATTTAATAACCACTCATTTGAAGGACAAATCGGACAATTAAATATATTTGTGGACCTAGAAAAGAAGTACTAAATGTCCAGCCCATATTTCTCTGAGGCCCATTTATCAGTTTTACAGGCTAAACATACCAAACAATTAAGAAGATGTGGTCCAAATAAAATTAAAATTTATTAGTTCTGAATTCTGATGTTGATAGATTAATCATTTATGATTTGACCAAGCTATGCATATATATAAGGGGAAATTTGGCAAAATCATACACTATCACGAAAATAATTTTTAACGATAATAAATACATGTATTAACAACGATTGCTAAAACTTTTATCGACATTAGTTAATTATCATTAGATTTAATATCATTATAAGCTTTAGGGATATTTACAAAGAGTGTTAATTGTCACTAAAGTAATATATTTATTGACTATTGAGCTATTGTCGTTAATTAATTAACCGCTAAAGAACATTTTTGGTATAGTGATAAATAGGTTAATTCACAAATAACTATTTTGTAATCCCTATAATTGAAAAATAATCATTATCATAAATTTTTTAATTCCACAATTTTATCTGCTAAATTTAAAACTTCATGACAATGATTATTTTTCGAAGATATTGACCGAAAAGAATCAATGAGCTCTACTTCTATAAAATATGTGGTGATGCTCTTATAACAATTAAGGCCACAATTTTCACCTCTTAGTTAGAGGTATTGAGTTCGAACTTTGAGAACTTAACACTATTGTAGATCTACGATGTGAATTCAACTTAATCGATGATCGAGATTGTGAGTTACGGATACCAATGATTAATTAAACAAACACAATTATCAGTAAATAGTAATTAGTGCCTAATAAAATCAATTGTATAAGAAGCTTTTTTATTATTGGTTTGTTACTCTTATGCCAAATTTGCTATTTCAAAATATTTACAAAAAGCTATATAAAACTACTATACCTTTCTAATAATTTATCAATTAAGATCCTTTAAATAAGTTGCAAACAAATAAATTTAACTATGGGAAAAGTAAAATGGAAAATAAAAAGGCTACTTCTCTATTAAGTATGTGAAAAAAGTAATGGGTGGTAAAAGCAAATTTTTTTTTTTTTTATATCTCAACGATAGATGCTAAAGAAGTTATAGGTGCCAAATTTGTCAAAAAGTTAAAAGTTGTGACATGATTAAAGTTAATTTTCCACTAAAGGTAATCCACAATATAATTAAGTAGCAAATTTATTTTCCAAATATCATGTGGATATTAACACTACTCTCATTGACTATTGATTTGTCTATACTTAGGCGCAACACGTCCTACGTATTTTTTTTTATAAAAAAAATCCACTTTTATATGGTATTTGGTGTTTGTTTTAGGTTTTGATTAATCTGTATTCGGATCAAAATTTCACAAATAATCATATTTTAGCCTTTATAATTGAAAAAATAATATTGTCATCAAGTTTAGAATTTCACGTGTTTTTATGAAAATGTTTAATTTTTTTAAAATATTGATTGAAAAGTGACCAATAAACGTTGTTTTTATTTCAATTTTGCGTTGCGTAAATCAGTGTTAAAGGGGAAATGTTTTCTATCTAAAACAATAATTATTCTCAAAAGTTTAAACTTAAAACGACTGAATAGTAACATGTCAAAACTTTAAAATTACTAAAACAAACTTACCTCAAATTGAAAATTTCTAAAAAGACAAAAATAAATTGAGTCTCATGAAAATTAATGAACTCGTTATCTAATAATCTCATATGAAAATTGAAAGAAATCTATTTATCAAATCTATGTATTTGATGTTGTCATTTATTTGGAATTGGAGTAGTTTTCATGTCCTAATCAATGATGAATGTTTGGTAATCTGCAAAATCTAATCAAGAAACACATACTTCTATATTGGTGGCTTTTTCCGGCAGTGGCAAAAACAAAAATTTTACTGACGAATTTGATATCTATATAATGTAATTTTTAATAAAAAAGATAATTCACATGAACCCCTTCAATTTCTCTACCTCTACCCCATTGTCCAATTCAAGTTTGTACGTGCAACAGTTCTTTCATAGGATACCTATTATCTTTTATTAATATAAGTGTTCGATAAATCTACCCATCAAAATTTAAATAAATGAATAAAAAATACCTAACATTTTTTTTACGAAGACGCAACACACATATTACTTATCTTAAATCCACTTACACCCCCTTTAACTCTGCCTCTATGTTTGTGTGAGTCAAGTTGTTTGTTTCTTGATTCAATTCATCGAATACTTATTGTCTCTCCTCAAAATCTAAACCTATAAATTTAATCTCATATATGTGAATTTTTTCTTTTATTAAAGAAAGTTCTGATAAATCACTTTCGTTTGTGTGTTTGAATCAATTATGTATGTCTTTGATTCTTTCATCGGATACCTACTATCTTTTATCAACATACATGCTCGATAACATATATAATCTACTGTTCAAAACTTAGACAAACTGCATGGAAATCATGTAACATTAATCCATTTTGGTGTCATTGAGTCATAGGCGATGCCCAAACAAAGTACAAGACAAAAACAGGCAGGATTACTTAACAATAAAAATTTATCCACACATGGTGTATACATCAAGCTAATGAAATTTCTATAGTTACGTTATTTAATAAAGTAAAACACCTGTTAATTATGATTAAGATTAAGTAAAATGAATTATAAATTCAAACACATGACATGTATATATTGGGTTGATATATACACCAGGTACATATAAGTTTTAACCCTTACTTAAGCATATAATTATAGAAATGTTTTTTTTTCTAATTGAGAAATCCAAACAGGCACGTAATTATTAATTTCATTATCAAGAAAGCTTAAAGCAATAAACTAATTAAAATAGAGGGTCCAAATTGATTACTTCCTTTCTTTGGGACACATTTATGTTTTTTTAATTTACACGTCAATTTCGTAATCAATAGCTTATTTTTACGACATATGACTAATATTTAATATTTTCTTTAAAAATACTTATCTTTGTTTTCTTTGTTTTTTTCTAAAACGTAAAATATTTTTAAATTATTATTCATTGGCACTACTTGCACACGAAAGCATGCAAAAAGCAGCTTAAAAGCTAAGATCAAGTGACTCAATTTGTGTGCATATATTTTTTTTATATATAATTATTCTTTATGTATAATATCCATTTCTTGAATAATACATAAAGTATAAAGTAAGACTTTCGTAAAGTGCTTCATCACAATTTGGCAAATATGGTACACGTCTCTATCATTTTTCTTGTGAGTTTCATATAAAAAAAAAACAGATTTTTTTTAAAATTATAATTAATGTGTGGGATATTTTAAATGTTGTGAGGTCTTCCGGAGAAACAAATTTTGCATATTTGATTTAAAGCGAAAAATATCATATCAGATTATTAAGAGTTTTTATTTTTGGTGTTTTATACGTCTTTTTGTCCAAAAATTGACATTAAAGTCAATAACCTGACAAGATAAGTATGGAGATAACATAACATTGACGTAGGTTTTGACTTAATTGCATTTGCTTGTCGAGATAAGTATGTATTGATATAATAATATAATAATAACATGGGATCCAACTTATTATGTTTGTGTGTCTGTCTGTTTGAATCGAATTTACTATTTATATTCATAGCTCTAAGATACATACATCTAATAAATAAATAAATTATGAATCGATTTACTATTATTTTCTGTAGCTTGAGGAAGGAAAAGAAGAAGAGGCGATGTTAGATTTGGTGCTCATAAATACTTGAATTTTGTGAGTTACGTATATTTAATCACTTTTTCAATGAGCTATATATTTATCATCACTTTTCTCAAATAATCAACTATCATGTTTTGATTACATTTATAAATTTTAATTAGTTATCTTGATAATCACTACTCAATAAAAAATATAAACAAAACGGATTAACTTGACCGATCAACTTGCTATTTTGGTTAAATTTATAAATCTTAATTAATTATATCCTATAATCACTTATCCAAAAAAAAATATCATAAACAAATCAAGATCCAAACAAAACATATAACTTAACCCCTCAACTTGCTATTTTGATTAAGATTTAAGATAAATAAATTAAAAGCCAACAAATCCTCCCACATACAAAGCATATATAATTATATTAAATTAATTAATACGATAATATTAATTATTTGTTACTTTTCCCCAAAAGTAAAGAAAAAAAATAGAAAATATAGTTTCACACTATTCCTCCATTTTAGTAGACCAAAAAAAAAAATCTTTATCTTTTTTGTCGGCCTGATGTAATGGAGAATAATATGATATGGACTATGAAATTCTTTTTAAAAATAACAACGTAATCAAATATTATAATATTAGAAGCTTTATTTTGCAATCGATAAAGTTGTCTTTATATAATTTATAAGTTATGAATTTAAGTTGTGAAAGTGATAAAATTATCTTTATATGATGTATGTATTAAGATAAATCGTCACATCATAATTCTCGAAGTGTGATCAATCTACGAATTTTGCTAACACTAAATAAGTTGCACATCAAACTATCGTTTTTAATATTGAACCGATAAGCTCAATTTTCAAGTCCAATGAAGTCATTGTTTCCGTTACTCTAATGACCAAATCAGAATTATTCTTAATTTATTTATTTTTATTTTAAAAATATTTAGAGTTTGACATATATATTTGTAGTCTTGTTTCAGCAAATGTCTAATGCTGTTTCTATTAAGTGTGAAAATCAAAGATAAATTAAATTAATAATAATCAACACATTTTACATGTATCATGTGAATTTATCATAAATTAATTAATTTATATATATTGACCATCAAATTATCGTAATTTATCTAATTAATCAAATTTAAAGCCGATTAGATAAGTAAGCTCACAAAATGACGTCTAGCAAAAGTGATTATGAAGGAAGTACTTACAATTTATGAACTGTTTATAACACCTTAGGTACGATAAAATATGAGAGAAACGTTTTTAATTATCTTTAAAAAAAATTAATTCAAAATCTAGTGATACATTTAAAATTTAAAGTGGGCAATATAATTAATGAGTCACGCAGTTATCAACACTATATATGTTATCTGCGACACCAAACAATTGCCAACGATTAATTATTCTATTAATTAAAATAATTAAGAAGTGAACATCTGTTAATTATATGTGCATTTTTAAAATTAAATTATAAGTAGACGTTCATGGAAACAAGTTAGAAAATTGTCAACATTTTCGTCTGAAAGTTGTGGACTACAAGTAGAGCATGCATGATAAATGTCAGATTCCAAAACTATATAATAAAGTCAAATTTAAACCGACAAAATTACTCTTTTTTCTTCTAACTTCTTGGATAGTATCGATCTAAGTTCATTCTAGATACATTTAATATATAGTTTTATGAGAATTAAATAGAATTAGAAATGAAATTATTTAAAATAAGAACAGAGTAATCGTTCTAATGAAATAATAAAAAAAAAAGGCAAAATTGAGATGTATGTACACACACCTTAGTAAAAAAGTGTGAGAAGTTGAGTAAGTTTGTATGAAAAATGTAATAGGAAAATGACTATAATTAATAATAAGGATAAAGTAGGAACTAAATGAAAAATTACCAATTGATTACATAAAATAGATAAGTATTATTGGATATCTCAAAATAATATAGTAGACAACTATTATTGAACGAAAAAAGTATTAGAGAGATGATTAGATATAGCATAACAATATCAACGACTCTTCGATAATATGATCCTAGATAAGAATATTTGGAGGTTAAGAATCAGCATAAAAAAATGATAAATAAGAATATTATCTAATCTTTCCTATCATCAATATGTTATCATTACTCTCTAATTATCTTATTTTTCGACTTCCAATTATTTTATTTCGCTTGATTATTATATTATTTTGTTATTGAAATTTGCAAAAAAAAATGTATAGGAGAAATTATGTAGTGTGTTTGTGTTGTTGTATTTCATTATCAAGTGGAGATCCTGTTAGTACGCGGCGCTCTGCTTTTAATTCACCTTTTTGGGCCCACTTTTTCCATGGGCCCACAAAAGTAAATGTCTTTCACGTGGGCCCACTATTTTTTTGGGCCCCGTGCTAATCCTCCTCGTGTTCCGGGAGAATTCTACACTTGCCCATAAATTAATTAAATGAAAATAATAATAAAATTTACTTAAAAAAAAACAGAATTAATACTCCCTATATAGTTTATGATACTCTTAATATATAATAGTGTAATATTCTTTTACTTTAGAATAAGTTTGCATAATTTTTCTCCTTAAAAAAAAATCTCATATCATACATAGTATTCATACGTAATTTTTTTTTTATAGCTATTGAGATTATGTTCGCAAGTCTAATAATCTTTTTTTGAACTATTGGTTATAAGATTAATTATTAGGTTAAGTAATTTAAAAATATTTTTAATATGATGTAATATGAATAATTTGGATAGAATTCATACGATCTTTACAAAAGATCTCATCAATAAGAGTATCTCTATAAATTTTAATTTTTTAAAATATATTTTATTAAGATATAAGTTCAATCATATTGCTTAATAGAATTAAGCAAAGTAACTAATGGGTTTTTTCATGCATATTATGTGTATTGCCAAATGAAATTAGGTTTACAATATGCATGGTGCATTCATTGATTTTATGCTAGTTTTGTTGATTAATATGTCAATTAAAAAAATAATTCTACAATTTTAATTTTTTTGTTATCGCTTGATAATTATTTGTTCAATTAAAATAAAATAAAAATCGTTTGAGAGATATTTCTATTGTATTTGTGATGCTCCCCATCACTTTAATTTTATTTATATTAAAGGGATATATTTAAATTAAATTATATTAACGTAAAAAATTATATAGCGGACTTTAATTTATTATAATTGTATCGTAGATATTATTAAGTGATATTTTCTTATAATGAATCTTCCAAATGAATAAACAATCGAGAATATGCTATTAAAACAATATCAAACAAAAAAAACTTTATGATTTGTTAGTGGAGCTAACATTAACCAACACACTTGATTATTATAGTGTACCAAACACACTTGATTATTTTCTTTAAAAAGGGTGTTTCTTCGAGGGAAAAAGAAGAAAACAAGTTAATTAAAACAATTATTTTTTAAAACTACTTAACACTAATTAATACAAGCAATCCCTTTTTGTTTTTCTCAGATTGCTTGTATTAATATATTATGATTCCCATATCACATGGTCTTCCCAATAATAATGCTCTTTCTAAGATCTCACTTAAATAATATTCCATGGAAGCAAACAAATTAATAAAACCAGGAAGACCACTAAAGATTGCGCGGTAGTGAATGAGGTTGTTTCTTGCTTGGTTAAAATCAAGATTAAGCCACTTCCCTTTGATGGAAATCTACGCGGCATGAATTTAAAATACTCGATTTTAAACGTGAAAATTGGACACCGAGTGGTAAACTAAAACAAATAAAAATTAGGAAGTACCTTTTCAAGAATTATTATATGGGCAATAATATTTTTGTCTACACTACAAAAGGTGTGGTGCAACGAAAGAGACTCCACTAGCCTTAAGTGAGACCAATCCAAATTAATTGAGTTTTAATATAGCTATCAAACATCTGAATAATTTTATTTCTTCCTTTTTCCGAACAATTTGATGTACAATTTCGGACTTTATAGTCATCATTTTAGAAAAAAAGGAGTAAATTAACTCAACATAACTTAATGATACATCTAATAATTTATGCATTAAATGTGTTGCTAGATCTCTACTTTAGAAGCTATACAAACAACAACAAATAGATATTGATTTTATACATTTTTTTCACGATGAGAGAATCGTGTTTACATTAATCGAGGGTAATATTGTCCAAATGAAATAGAGTTTAATTTATAGTTTACTTTGACTAAACTGAAAAAATCCAGCACTAATCTTTAGTTCTTAATCAATCATTTCTTTTTCAACTTAATTTTAAAAAAAATATAAATTGTGTACAATTAATTATTAATTAAACAAATGAAAAAAGGTCAAAAAAGAACAAAAGTCCCATTTTTTTAATTTTTTTTTTTTGTGATCTTCAGATTCAGCTTGTACATTTTCTCCAAAAAAAAAATAAAAAAAATCTGCTTTATTCATTTCACTCACACACAGTCACACACCCGCCCTTTTCACCTCTCTCTCCATTACCTCACCATGTGAACTTTTTTTTTTTTATATATAAATGTGTAGCCAAAGATGAGATCTTTGTATCTTAGTGGCTTCTCTTCCCTTTTCTCTCTGAGATTCTCTTAATTTTTTGATTTTTTTTTTGAAGAAATACAACTAATAGTTGAAATGGGGTTTCTTGTTTTTCACTGAAAGCACATGATTCTAATAGTTTTTAGTTTTTTTATAAGCAAATGCAACAAAAAGTGTGATGGGGTTTCTTGTTTTTAACTGAAAAAGCACATGATAGTGTGTTGTTGTTTCAGTGAGATTTTGGAGAGTGAGTAGCTGCAGATGAAGATGAGGGGTCATTCATTCTTTACTGCTACTCTCATTTTTGCTGTTTCCATTTGTTTCAGCTCAATTCCTGCTGATTCTTTACCAAGAGACTCTTTTAAGTCCATTTTAGGTGAGTCATTGTGATCATTTTGAAGTTTCTTGGCTGTTTGTGTTATGGAAAAAAGGTGAATTCTGATATGGGGTTTATCTATTTGAAGGCATTTTGACACTAGTGATGATAGATATGCTAAAAAGAAAAAAAAAGTGGTTTGCTGTAATGAAATTTTTGATCATTGAAGCTTCTTGTCTGTCTGTGTTATGGAAAAAGGTGAATTCTTTGACATGGGGTTTATCTATTTGAAGGGATTTTGACACTAGTGATGATAGATATGCTAAAAAGAAAAAAAATGGTTTCTTGTAATGAAACTTTTGATCATTGAAGCTTGTCTGTCTGTGTTATGGAAAAAGGTGAATTCTTTGACATGGGGTTTTCCTGTCTGAAGGGATTTTGACAATAGTGATGATGCTATATATGCTAAAAAGAAAAAAAATGGTTTCTTGTAATGAAATTTTTTATTATTGAGGCATATTGGCTGTCTGTATTATGGAAAAAAGGTGAATTCTTTGATATGGGGTTTTTCTATTTGAAGGGATTTTGATACTAGTGATGATGCTATATATGCTAAAAAGAAAACAAATGGTTTCTTGTGATGAAATTTTTGATCATTGAAGCTTCTTGGTTGTCTGTATTATGGGAAAAGGTGAATTCTTTGATATGGGGTTTTTCTGTGCTGGTGGTTTTGGTTCCTTTTAGAGCTATATAATGCTAAAAAGATGAAAAATGGGTTCTTGTTATGAAAATTTTGTTGTATTCCACGTTCCTCAATTTTTGGAGTCTGAGATTTGTTTTATATGCTGTTATTGCAATTCAGATGTCATTTTCTTGTTATTTAAGGACAATTTTATTTGGACTACATGATTTGATCTTTCTTGGTTGTTATGAAGTTTTGGTATTTAACAACTATGCTTAATGCTTTCTTAATTTGTCTCAGGGTAATTATGTTTTTACTATGTGATTTCTGTTAAAATTGCTTTACTTGTTATTTTAGCAATAATGATCTCTTGTACATCTGAATTGAATATATAAGGCATTTTGGTGATCTGTAAGGATTTTAATTGAATATATAAGGGTAAATAGCACACCTAAAGTATCCCCTTTTTTCGAGTTTCCTACCTAAACTGTCACTAACTATCTGCTGTTTGTTACTTTTATATGTGTTTTTGGCCATTAACTCAACGTATTATCTTCTTTCTGATGCATTTGGATAATGGTTAAGTTTAAAGTAAGGCTCTTTTAGCAGTTAACTTTCTCAAAAAAAGTAAGGCTCTTTTAGATGATGTGGTCCTCATTTTTGATACTTCTAACAGGGGAGGGAAATTTGGAATCATGGAAGGATGGTGTATTGCACTCAACAGATATGGCACAAGCACCAAGTGGGCATGCGAGCACGCTTGTGCTGGCGGGAAACAGGACGAGGAGGCCAGACTTTCTTTCTGGTTTCCACAAATACAGAGGTGGATGGGATATTGCCAATAAACACTACTGGGCAGTAAGCACGATACTATTTTTATGTCCATCTTTTGTAATTGATTTATCTAGGAAATATATAGCTATGTATTTGTTTGATGATTTTGCTGTAGTTTAGGATCTCTGATGCCTACATTGCTCATTGCTTGTTTGTGATTTATAAAATTCATCAAGTTTTTGTCTGAGCTGCAATACCCTCTGGACTTGCACCTCAGTTTTCTGTCTGTTTTGAATCATAATTACTTGTAACATATCTTACTTCACTACCCCGTTCGTTCTTTTGGACCAAAATAATGTTGGCCTACTGCAAGCACCTAGCGTGAACGGTGTTGGCTGATTCTCTTGTCTGTTATCTGATATTGACCCTGCCACGACTTTAAGCCCAAGGCTATAACTGTTATATGATCTACTGACCTTCATGTCTTAGTAACTGATTTTTGACCTGGAAAATTCTGAGATAGATACTGCCGAAGATCAGGTATTGATTAGTTCACTTGAAAAGTTTTCTGTGCTGAGTGATGAAAATTGCTGGTGAAAGATGGCCTAGTACTACTATTATAATATTCATGTATTGTCTTCTGTTCTGCTAGCTAATTTTATTCCAAGCAGGAGAAGGGAATATGATTGGGAAAGAGGAGGGGGAGGGTAAGAAGATGATCATGAAGTTAGATCGGTTACTTAAAAAGCAAAGTGTAGATCTTAAACATTTAAGTTGTAAGTATATTTTTGCATTTAACAAAGGATGAGTTTGCATATGTTTTGGTGCAAAATCTGCATAATTGCATAGTTGTGTCTAAGAACTTGTTCCTCTTCTAGTAATTTTTTGGATATAGTGTTTACTTTTCTATTTATGATGGGTTGAAATAGAGCGGGGAATAGATATAACAGATTGATATAGCTGACCTTAACTGGTTTGAGATTGAGGTGCTGTTAATTGGTTCATCGATTAAAAGTGATTCCTCTTTAGTGTTAGATGGCATTGGGAGGCTACATGAGTATATATAAAGAATAATGAGGTTATAAACTTCAACTTTAGTTCTAGATCAGCTAATTTATATGCAAATATTGTGGATTGATAAATGATCTTTCACATATAGCCTTGAAACCACATTTTGGTTTAGACATCTCCTTACCCCTATTATAAACCTTGGGATGAGCTTGTTTTAACTGTTTAGTTGGATTTTCATTTAGAAGACAGTGATCTTACGAGGATTGTGACTGTGGATCCACAGTCTGTTGGTTTTACAGGTGTTGCTGGTATCATACTCGCTCTGCTGTGGTTCATTTCTTTTGGATTGGCTCTTGTAGTGCATTATTGCTGCGGATGGAAGATCAATATTAGAGATGGAGAACGACATTTTTCAGAGAGAATTTGCCTGATCGTGCTTATCATCTTGACATGTGCTGCAGCGTAATAATCTAACCCTTGACTTGTTGCTTGCTGTATACATATGTTCTCTCATTTGAATTATCACGAGCCCATCCTTAAGGTTTTGCTTTTCTTGATTAAATGGAAGGAATGCATCCAATTTCTTGATTGGTTAATTCTCTTTTGTACAAAAATAAACTTTTCTGATCTTGCAATGTTATCAACTTTAAATCGTAAACATCTTGCACTATGTTTTGATCATAAACTTAGGATATATCCTCTGCTAGATTATCAATGCGTGGCTCTATGCACTTGCCTTACACAGGACTTGTAACTATTTGGAAGTTTTAGATTAAAGTGATTCTTCTTTTTTGCCTTGGATTAGCGAAGGACATAAATCTTGCTCGTTAGAAAAACTACTGATTCATGTTTCTTATTTAACTGACAGTATCGGTTGCATTCTTCTTTCTGTTGGACAAGATGATTTTCACGGTGAAGCATTGGACACTCTAAAATATGTTGTAAACCAGTCAGATTACACTGAACAGACATTGAGAAATGTAACACAATACCTGTTACTTGCAAAAACTGTAAATGTGGCCCAGATTTTCCTCCCTTCAGACGTAAAAGATGATATTGATCGCCTAAATGGAGACCTAACTTCTGCAGCAGATAACCTCAAGGAGAAAACAAATGAAAACTCAGGAAAGATACGAAAGGTCTTCAATGCTGTGTATGCCTCGAATTTAATTTGCTATTACTCTTCAGTGTTTGTTTTTGCTTCAACGTCTGATATTAATGTGCAAATGTCACTTTGCAGGCGGTCAGCTTTGATCACTGTTGCTGTCGTTATGCTTCTCATATCCATTCTGGGTCTTTGTACGTATTACTACACCGAGCTCTGCTAATAGTCTCAAACTTTTACGGCTTAATATTAATTTTGAGACTGAAATCACATTTCTTGCAGGCCTCTCTATCCTTGGCCATCAACACACAATTCACATGTAAGCTTCTCTATTCAGTGGTTGAACAATTAAGACTGTCATTTTTTTCTCAATACTCCCTGTCATCTCACAATCAATGCTCTGATGCAGATTTATCATTAGCGGATGGTTGCTGGTGGCATTTACATTTGTTCTCTATGGAGTTTTTGTCATCATTAACCAGTAAGAAACAAATGTGTTCTTTGTGATAAATCTGTCATCAAGTTTTTGTGAGTAATTTGGAGTGAAAACAGTCTTTTGGTGTTCTTTTAAATTCCTGAGAATTCCGGAATTCAACTTGAAGTTGAATTCCAGAATTTTATGGCCAAATGTGTTTTCCAGAGTTCAACTCCAGAAAGAAGAAGAAAAAAATCATGGCCAAACGCTTTTTATTACAGAAGCTTGTATTTGCCATGCTTTAGTTTTCTACTCTTTTCTTTGTTCCTGGGGTCGCAAGATGCTTTCTTTATGCAATACCCAAAGGTGTGGCCTATCGTCAATGAAGTGTGATGAAAAGGTGCTTAGTGATTCCTTTACATGTGCTACAATTTGATGGGCAGTGTACTCTGTCACTCTGCTGTCCCTGTGAAATAGTCGAGATGTTCATAAGCTATCTCTGACAAAACACATTTTTAAAAGAGAAGTGCTCTATTAATTCAGTTGACCATACATTTGTGCAGTATTCCTGCTGCATGGGGAGTAACTTCCGACATGCTTAGCTTTCTCAATTAGTCTTATCTGTTTCATTTTAGGTTTCGATAAGAATGTAAAAGGGTTAATAAGAATAATTCCAATATTTGAAGGAGTCACTGATTGACATGTTCCTTTTTTTCTTTTTGGTTTCAGTGCAATTTCAGACACTTGCATGGCAATGGGAGAGTGGGTGGACAATCCTCATGCTGAAAGTGCTCTTAGCAACATCCTTCCATGTGTTGACCCGAGAACTACAAACCAAACCCTATTCAAGAGCAAACAAGTCACTGTTGATCTCGTAAATATTGTCAACGGATTTATAGACACATATGCAAATTCCAATCCATCTAATCATCTCAATTCAAATTACTATAACCAGTCAGGACCCGTTATGCCACGTCTCTGCTATCCATATGACTCCCAATTGCAAGATCTGCCATGCCCGGCTGATCAAGTGTCTATGGCAAATTCTTCAACGGTAAGTATTAATGTTTCTCTTCCTCCTCAGTCACGCCCTGCTATGAAACATTTCCTCTTCTACCGTTGTTTTAGTTTATGTTGCTCAGACTCTTCAAAATTGTCTTGCTTGCTGCATGTCTGATCCTCATAAAGTAGTATATTTCTGGAGGATCCGACAACATTTTTGGAGAGTCGGAGTAACATAGGTTAATAGTTGAAAGTTGACTACTGGTTCTATATGCTAAAGATATTCGAGTTGTTTGTCAATAAAAGTGAATCCGCGTGTTCTAAATATCTTGTTCAGAATTTTCGGCATTCAATACTTTGCAATCCAATTTAACTGTTGTTGCAATTGTTTCCAGGTTTGGCAGAATTATACTTGCAGTATATCTGAGGCCGGAATGTGTACTAGCATCGGTAGGCTGACACCCGACATGTACGAACAGCTAGTGGCAACGGTCAACATAAGCTACGCTCTTGAACATTATGCACCGCCACTGCTTAATCTCCAGAACTGCAATTTTGTCCGCGATACATTCAAGAACATCACGGCCAATCACTGCCTTCCATTGGAACACCATCTCCGAGTCGTTAATGCAGGGCTAGCCGTCATTTCAGTTGGAGTCATGCTAAGCCTCGCGCTGTGGATAGTATATGCAAACCGCCCCCAAAGGGAGGAAGTGTTTGCGAAGCTCTCTTCGCATATAAAGAGCAGCTGCAATGGCAAGAATGTTAGCTGCAGCAATAGTAACATTGATATGTCATCAAGAGGCACAACTCCAAAAATTGGAGTGTAGATATAATACTATAGAATTTCAGCATAGAAAAAAGAGATTTATTTTGATCTCTTTATAAGCCTTTTTGTTCAATATATGGGGCAAAGCACCATTATTTTGAGCAAGGGGATTGATTGGTAGCCATTTTATTACCTATGTCTAGTAGTATGTGTATAGAATAGTGTTAATTCAGAATGTTATGTTTTGGTATATTTCATGTCAAAAGTTGGAAACTTTTACTGTTCTTGTTAAATGAAAAAATAACGGCTAATTTCACGTATTGTTATTGAACTTTATTCATTGTATAAATAGTGGAGTTTGTTGTAAAATGAGAGCAAAATATAATAATACTAAATAGGAAATGGAAGAGAAATGCTAATAAGAAGTATAGAGTAGAGAATATTCTTTTATCTCTTTTTTTTGTTGTCATTCACAAGGGTGAAGCATACCCTTTTATAGTTAGTAGAAATCACCGGTTTACAATGTTAAGGAAATACGTTAGAAGCTCTTTAAGTAATACATTAAATGGGGCATTACGTTAGGTGTAGATTGAAACGAAACATCCACACATTCAACTGTTATTCCAGTGGACAAACAATAATCATTAAATGCCTGAGATGTAGACTCACCAGCATTATTAAGACGAATTGTTTTTATTGCATAATTTGAAAATTGTGTTTTTAACCTTATTATTTGAGCCAACAACCTCGCAAAAGCCATATTGCGAGGTGATAATAAGCACACATGAGACCACCTTGTAGATGCATCTATCAAGACCATATAATATTTAAATGGTCCACATGCAGGGTGAATAAGCCCACATATATCACCATGTATCCGTTCCAGAAATGCGGGAGATTCCACTCCAACCTTAGTCGTTGATGGTTTGGTAACCAACTTTCCTTGTGAACAAGCAGCACAAAAGAATTCCTTTGATTGAAGAACATTTTGGTTCTTCAAAGTATGCCCATGTGAATTCTCAATTATTCTGCGGATCATATTATAACCGGGATGGCCAACCGGTCATGCCAAATGATAAAATCATTAGAACCAATATTTTGTTTACTACAACATGTAATTCAACCGTACCAATATTTGTATGGTACAACCCAGAAGAAAGTGCATGCAATTTTTCATGCACAATTTTCTTCTCCGCATTTATTGTAGTAATATAAAGGTATTCAACCTTTCCTTCATTCGCAGTCTCAACATGATAGCCATTTTGACGAATAACCTTGAAACTTAACAAGTTTCTATGATACTTACTACAATACAATGCATTATCAATTATCAATAATGTTCCTCCAGGTAGCAATAAGGTTGTTGTTCCAGAGTCCTCAATCAATTTTGTACTACCGGATATTGTATTAACATATGCCTTTTTCATTACCAAATGAGATAAATATTTCTTTTCTCTTAGTATCGTATGAGTTGTGGCACTGTCCAGAAGGCACATATCTCCATTACTCATCTTGGATCCAACTGAAGATTGAGAATTTTTATTTATCTTCATAAAAATAAAAATACATAATAAGAAGTACGAAACTTAACAAAATAAAATTTAAGTACATGAACTTTAAATAAGACATTAAAAACACATAACAACATTATTCATTTCCTAGTTCAATTATCAATCTTCAATTGCAATCCCCAAAGAAGTCCTCAGCTTTTAGATGAGTAATATCATCGAGCCCATCAAAAGCATCATCTTTCAATGCTAAATTTGCCTCAACAGTCTCATCATATTTTTGAGAAGATCCTGCTTGGGCATCATCTTTGAGAGTCAAATGTGACTCTACCCAGACATTAGAAGAGGAGGCACCACTTTTATTTCCTTTTCTTTTGAAGAAATTCTGATACAGCCTGACGAAATGCTTAGGTGCCCGACATTCATTTTTCCAGTAACCTTTAAAGCCACAACGATGACAGTGATCGCCCTTGCCTTTTGAAGGATTATTTTGAGAACCCATATTGTTCTCCCTTTTGTTATGACCACCACCTCGATGATTATTATATCGTCTTTTGCCTTTGTCACGCCCGTGCACATTATCATGGCTTCGATTATTTTGTTGTATTTCAGACTGACAATGTGCTTCTAACCCGTGTGCCTCTGATAATGGAGCACTTCTAGCGGGACGGGCTTCATGATTTTTAATTAAAAGATCATTACGCTGCTCAGCCACCAGAAGGCATGCGATTAATTCAGAGTATTTTTTAAAACCCTTTTCGCAATATTGCTGTTGTAATATCATATTGGAGGCATGGAAAGTAGTTAGTGTCTTTTCCAACATGTCCTTATCTTTTATAACTTCCCCACATAATTTTAATTGGGAAGTGATTCTGAATACAATAGAGTTATACTCAATTACGGTTTTATAATCTTGAAATCGTAAGTGCATCCACTCATAACGAGCCCTTGGCAATATTGTTTCCTTGAGGTGGTTATACCTCCCTTTCAAACCTATCAACAATTCAAGTGGATCTTTCACTGTTAAGTATTCAACCTTCAAGGTTTCATCAAGATGATGGCGAAGGAAAATCATAGCTTTCGCTTTATCCTGACTTGATGCCTTATTTCCTTCGATTATACAATCACCAAGACCCTTAGCGGTAAGGTGAAATTCAGCATCAAGTACCCATGACAAATAGTTCTTTCCAGAAATGTCAAGTGCCACAAAT
Source organism: Solanum verrucosum (assembly GCF_900185275.1). Lineage (NCBI taxonomy): Eukaryota > Viridiplantae > Streptophyta > Magnoliopsida > Solanales > Solanaceae > Solanum > Solanum verrucosum. The sequence continues at coordinate 1,132,232 of NW_026020032.1, forward strand.
TCAAGCTTTAACAAATTCGACATGATGAAACTATCATAAAATAATTGAGTTAATATTATGATGTTGGTTTGTTTATTATAACTGACAAATTAATACTTTAATTAATAAAGTATAGGATGAGTATAAAATATAGTATATGCATGAACATTAATGGTAGAAAAAAATATGTAAACTCATGTAGCATTGAAACGGTAAGAGTAAAATATATTTTCTACTAGTTTTAAGTGTTTATTACTAGTTTCAATTAATGTCAAAGTTTAGTAATAATTTCAAGTTGTATTTAATACAATACTATATTCTTTATGACACACAAAATGTATGACAAGAAAATACTAACGAGTATTCTAACTATCATGTTGTCATATTGCTTAGTATTTAATTTAGAGTTATAAGTTAGTAGCATATAAATAACATAACAATATAAACTTGAAACATATTGATTATTATGCCTAGTAAAGTATTATAACATTACCTAAAGCAAGTTATATATGCAGTAATTAAAATACATATCAAAGATTTATTCAAGTCCTATTAGAGATGTTATAAACACATAAATTTATACCTGACTCTAAAAGAAAATTGATTAACTTTTAGGAAAAAAAGATAATCCCGAATTAAGTAGGTCTCAATTGGTTAGAGACTCGTGCTGATAACATGTTGTAAAATGAGAGCAAAATATAATAATACTAAACAAGAAATGGAAGACAAATGCTAATGAGAAGTATAGAGTAGAGAGTATTCTTTTGTCTAATTTTTTTTTGTTGTCATTCACAAGGGTGAAGCATACCCTTTTATAGTTAGTAGAAATCACCCGTTTACAATGTTAAGCAAATACGTTAGAAACTCTTTAAGTGATACATTAAATGGGACATTACGTTAGTTGTAGATTGAAAAGAAACATCCACACATTGAATGGATTTGTAACAAAGTTAAAACTTTGTTTTTTTGTTTTGTTATATTAATGTTATTGAACTTTACCAACAAGGATTATGGTGGAGTGATAAATACTTTTTCATTCTTAACCAAGAGATTTCGTTCGAGTCCCTTTCTAGTACGGGAGTCACCTTTGTTATGGAGCACTTTACCCTCCAATATGGGATTTTACAGCGCGAATATCGATATCGGACATCGAGCGAAAAAAAACGTAATTAAATTTTATTGTTATAATCGTAAAGTCACTAAACTAATAGGTAGGCTTTAAATGCAATGCAAGTTTAAAGACCAATTAGGCCATTCTGCCCCTTTTTATTGATACACCTTGGTTTTATTTCCCTTTTCATTTTTTCGTGTTTGATACTCCCTCTGTCCCTAATTACTTGTCTACTTTTTCTTTTATAGTTGTCCCTAATTACTTGTCCACTTTGACAAATCAAGAAAGGACAATTTTTTTTACCTATTATACCCTCAATTAAATGACTAATTACTTTGAGAAATGCAAAACTTTTCATCCACTTCATAATTAATAGGGGTAAAATGGTAAACTCACTATGTCATTAATTGATTTCTTAATAGGTGTGTCAATTCAAAAGTGGACAAGTAATTAGGGACAGAGGGAGTATGTCTATTGGAGTTTGATTAAATTTGAATTCATATCGGAGAGTCTCACTTTTGAGAATAAAAAGCGCTTTCTAATACAACCAAAAGATAACTCCATATTTGAAGCTCGAATTCAAGAGCTTTATAATTAAAGATAAAGTGTGTTAATTCATGATTAATTAACTCATTTCTTGATCTATGATGTATTACTAGCGGAGAGAGTATAAGTTACAGTTCTTTTCCATATTAATATATCCGCACAAAAAATACATTTTAAAATATTGATCAAAGATTCATGTATACTCCCTCCGTCCACAATTGTTTGTCAGGGTAAGGTCATGCACATCCCTCAAGGAAAATTTAATACAAGGTGTAATTTGACTAATATAACCCTACTATATCAAGAATACCAAAAGTCCACATAACTTTTCAATTGAACTACACAATCATTAAGAGCAGAATTGGAAAAAAATGACTAATTATTTCTTGATTGTTTAAATTGACAATTAATCTTGGACATCTATTTTTAGTATACCTGCAAAACAATTGTGGACGGAGGGAGTACTAGTCTTTTTTGGGAAACGAAAAGATCATTAAATGTCGTACATGCAATTTCACACATTACAGTAAGACTTTAGAGGAAGAACTCAAAAAGTCGTTCTTGATTCAAGAAAAATTTTTAAAAATACAAAACATTTACTTAAAAGTAGAAATTAAAGCATTAAATTTCTCTGCTATATATAAGGACCATTAGTATTAGTACAATAATATTAACAAACAAATATTACATTTTTTCCCGGTATATTGAAGAAAAAAAAAAAACATAATGTTTTGGTGTAGTCTAGTTCCATTTGGTATTGTTGCCATTGCTGTTGTAGTCACTATTACTGTTGTGGTTAATGTGCAACATGTTCACTATCATTATTATAACAACAATGATGATGGTGAATCAAAGGAAGATTAGATTTAGATCCTAACCCAATCTCTTAAAGTTGGCACGAAGTTTCACTTATTAAATATTTTAATTGGGCGATGTTTATGTTAGACTTAGACACATCAGGTATAGTTTTGCTGTGTTATTTTGACACTTTAAGGGGCACTGAAAGGCATTTGTAACTAAATTTTATGATTTTTAATGAAGTTAATTACTTTTAAGTATTGCATTTGTGGGGTTTTGGAATTGCATCTCTCTATTTTTCTCTTCTCTAGTTATCTTATTTTGATGGTGTTTGTCCTATCTTGAATTTTGAATTTATGTTATATATATCGATTACTAATTAATGTTTATTTAAGTTATTTGCTTGTAATTAATTATCGATGAGTATTTTTTTTACAATTGATACGTATTGTTGAGATTCCAATTGATCATTGCGTATATTTTTTGCTTCCTCCATCCATCTTTTATCATTTTTAAAATATTGAATTTGTTATATTTAGAAAGTGATATTCTGTAATAAAATCGACATTTTATTTTCTTAAAAATATGCAATTCAATACTGAACAAATAAAAATGTACAACTAATTCCTTTTCATATGCATTTTTCATGTTATTAACTTGGGTTAAAAATAAGTTAATGATTCAAATTGTAGAAAACCTTGTCATTCGAACAACGAATGCATTATAAACCATCTAATTTGGGATTATTAGTCTTTCGAAAATAATGTATTTATGATCTCTATCAGGTAGAAATAAAGTACATTATAAATTATTGATTCTTTATTTTTTGAATAACTAAAATATAAGTTTCGATTTCGCCTCCGAATTATACCATTATAATTTATATGAAACAATCGATCAGCAATAACCTCTTTTTTCCCTCTATATAATATTGGTTTATTCAATCTTTTAACACTTCGATAAATCTTCCTCCTAATAATAACCAAAAGAAAAGTCAAATCAAAAAAATATTTAAGACATTATCTCTGAAAGATCCTTGGTCCAAACTATTTTTTGAAATCACGATAAATAATTTTGAGTCACATAGAGTAAAGATGCTACTCAAATTAAAATTTAAAATGAGAAAAAATAATTAATGTTGTTTTGAGTTTTAAAATGATAATAATTTGAAATAACTATTTTAACAAATTAAGACAAATAATTTGAATGGGAGAAAGTATTAATCTTTCTTGTCACTAATCAAAATTTGGGAAACGACAAGATGTTTAAATGTCAATTTACATGTATTAATAAGCGTGCATGCATGCATGCAATTTCATACATTACAATAAAACTTTATTGAAAAAACTCAAAAGTCATTCTTGATTAAAGCAAACACATTAATGAAAACAAATTAGATTTAAAGAACTAATCACATAATGTTTTTTGCTATATATAAAGGGGCATATTAGTAACTCTAACAAAATATTTCTGTGTTTTCAATTCTTCAAGAAAAAATGTGTTGTTTTAGTTTTATCCCTAGTTTTGTTTTTGCATTTGTCAAAGTTACAATCACTTTTGTATTTCATGTTAATATTTTCTGTCATTAGATATAAGTACAAGTCAATAGCATAATTTGGCATTTCAATCTCTAGAATGATATATATGGCTATGTAACTTTTTTGTTTATTTTTGAGTATTTGTAACTCAATGTTATCAAATTGTTAAACGAAATATTTCTAAGTTTTTCTATTGTCTTTATTTTTTGAGAGTTAATCTTAATTTATCTTATTAATGCATTATACTGAATTTTATTCAGCTGATTTATGATATAAAGTAATAAATATGTATTTTATTTCAAGATTATATACATTCTTGATTATTAGTAGTAGTCATACGTGACATACAAGATGTTTTACGTGACAATTTATATAGATCTTATTATGTCGTATAGAATATTTGATTTTATTTTTTTTAATTTTTTTCAGTTTCTATTTCCGTTTTAATTGGATCCTGTGTTTACTGCTCCAAAAACATCACTTCTGGACTCATCATCACCTTTTTCAACCTGCACATTGTTAGCAATACCCTTTCCTCTTGCTGAATTCATTCCTCTAGATTGATTGTAGTTGGGTTCTGCACCTTGTCCACCCTTTTTAAACTTCCAGTCCTCAGGATAACCAACTAGTTTGAAACAGTTTTTCTTAGTATGACCATATATCTTACAATGATCACAGAATAGGTTCCAGTTCACTTTCTTTTTGGTATTGTAATTATCTCTCCCAGTATTCACTGATGAATCGTTTTTATCTCCTTCAAAATGGTTATTTCTAGAATAATTCCCTCTACCTGCATATAGAGATGTAACTTCAATCATATAGAGATTCTCGATCCATCAATTTTATCAAATCTCTCCGTCAGATCTGCCCACACCATTTCAACATCTGATGCATAGACGATCCCACACCATTTCAACATCCGAAACAATTTGCAACATAATACAGCTGACACTCTGATTTTTGAAAAAAATTATTTTTGTTTGTTTTAGAATCGCCACCTAAATTTTAAGGAAAATATTAGGAAAACCATTTTTAAATATGTAAATGTAAACTCTGTTTTGATTTGTGAAACCAGTGAGATTTTGAGTAAGGATTTTGGTTACTCGAGGGGAAGGTGTTAAGCATTCCTCAGAGCCTATCTGAAGATAGTCCTTAAACTCAATTTAGGAAAATATAATTAGGAAAACTTGTTTATTTATTTGCTTTAAAAATCAATGATAAGTTATTAGCTAGTTTAAGAAAAACGGTAGAATACAAGGTACGACATATATATATATATATATATATATATATATCTTATAAAATAGATTTAATGGTAGTATTTTTATCATATTGTAAAATAAATAAATAAATGTACTTAAATGTATGATAAATTTATATGTCAAAAAAATAGATGTGTATTATTTGGACTTAACCTAAATGTATAAATGTAGAGTTTAAAGGATGTAAAATTAAAACGTAAAAATAAATAGATGTGTCTTATTTGTTGTTTTATTTATTTATAGAATTAAAACGTAAAAATAAAATAAGATTATAATCGGGTTTAAATATATAGAGTGGTATGTGTGAAAAATGAAGTTTAATGAAATAAATAATAATGATATTAAATGTTAAAATATTATGTAAAAGTTTGTGATCTTAAATATGTTTATTATAAAGTGTAGTATATACATGTAAGTTGTTTAAAACATATGAACACTTATTACTTATTTACATGTATAGACAAATTGACGATAGATTATATGTAGTAAAGTAATATGTATATTTAAGTGTAGAGATTTCTAAATTATAAAATAAATAAATAATATTAGTAAAAGAGATAGTAGATATGAGAAAAAATAATATGAAATGTAACAAATAATGAGTTACGTATAGAGAAAACTGAAAAATATAGGATTTGTACCTTTTTGCATATGGCATATATATGTATGTATCTTGTATTTCGAACCTGTTAGCATATCTAAAATCTTGAAATAAGATGTTAAGAAATTAAAATGTTTTAGTAATATTCGATTTTAAAAAAAAAGTGATAATGGTAAATATATATATTTTTTGAAATGGGTTGATGTAAAAAATAAAATAAAATGGGCCTAACTATTGGTTACCCACCCCAACTGATCACTCCTACACCTTTAGTCTTGAAGGGTCTAAAAATCGCCTAATTATTTCAAAGATGAAGAATTAGGGCATCTAAATATTGGACTAAATAATGTTAAGGCTAACTCCTATTAATGGTCTACTAAAACTTATATAATTCTAGGTAAGAGATCCTAATTATCCTAAGGGAGAGAGATTGAAAGCTCTTTTATTTTAAAAAGGGTTTGTTTAAAAATCGTTAACCGACCAGAATTAGCCTAATTAAAAAAGAACTTTGGGGTTTAAGAGGAAATATTAACATAATATAAACTAGCTTTAAAAGAAAGCGTTAATGTATAACATTTTATAAAATGATAACTATAAACAATCTCGAGAATGAAACAATGTCTACTATAATCTTAGAGAAAATTAGTTAAGATTTAATTATTATTTTTTAACGAGCCAGAGGCTTAAAAAATGGATATAATTTATTGGGTAAAAGGTTTTTTCAAAAAAAAATAAAAATAAATAAACTAACTTAAAGGATGGGGACCAAATTTTAGACAATTTTGTTTTTAAAGAAAATAATAATTGTATTCCATTTGAAAGTTGTGTTCTATCAACTAATCTACCCGTTTTAAAGTTCTCAAAAAGTTGTATTATTACTCTAAAACATAAACACTTCTACGTACTAAATCCCAACACTTACAAAGTTTTATGAAAGATTTGTTTTATTGCACTCAAAATGTGCATTTTAATGTTCAAATTGTTACCCCTCAAGGCTCTCAAAATCTGCCCCCTTTTTAAGCTAAAAAAAATCTGCACTTTTAAATCTTTAGAATCTACAATCTGGACTCTTATTCTGAGTAAAAGATAGCTACAAATAATGTTAGTAACGGATGGTTGAAAACAAATAATAGTCGTAACATTCTATGTGTGGCATCACCACAAGTGAGATATTAATTGAGGAAATGACATAAGCTCACCAATATAGCATAATATCCTCTACAAATCACGGTAAACAAGAGCAAATATCAAACATAAAGCTGCAATTATGTAACGTTAATTAGAAGCAAAAAATATGTATATTTTGAGGACATAAATTCTTAAAGAGAAGAAGAGGCACTAGACACTATTGATGCAATGGGGCTGCTAGACACGAGCGGTAATGTAGGCTGTCATTCGCTTCTCTGATTTGGACAGATATGGAGTCATATACTAACTCCAAACGCGCTCCCGAGTGTACATGTGCAATAAAAAAAAAAAGAGGAGTTAATAACTGTATTTTAGGCTCATCAAAGACATAAAAAACAAAAAAAAGTATCATGTAGTCATAGGCATACTAGAAAATATACTCAGAAACGCCAACAACATAATACTATCCTGGCCATTTCTTGACGACATTTAAGTAATTCGTACACCCAAAACTTTAATTAATCTAGTAAGAAACATCATAAGAAGATTTGTGGCATGGAGTGAACACTTATACTAATTTCAAACTTAGCATACAGTTAGAGGAAGAGCCATTGGAAGCTAATCATATACCTAATGAGTTAAGGTGGTAACCTCTATTTTTGTAAGTACTAATCTATTCATTTTTTTATTATTATTTTTTACGTGCTAGTGTAAAAATAATAAGAGAGACATGTTCTACTACATTTTCGCAAAGGGTGTTTCGCTATACTCTCAAGAATATATAGAGAGAAAGAAAATTATGGAATAAAGAGGATAGAATTTTGAGTAATGTAAATAGAAAAACAAGATAATATGCAGCCACAAAAAATGTAGTTCATCCATTTCTACGTAAAGAGTTATAGTTCCAGTGTCCTTACTAAATATTTAGTTATTAATAAATTCTCTCAAAGGAATTAGTCTAGGTAAGCACATAGTTCATGGTTACTGATTGATAGTTGATTATGCTTGAAATAAATATCATACTTCATGTAACTTATTCAAACTAATATACAATCAGGGACTGACAGAATTGTTAGGGTTTTGCCTTTTCTTACCATAATTTAAGATTTATTTTTCCTTAAAGAAAAGACAAAACATTACCATAGATGTTTTTACTTTTCCTGAAAGAAAAATATAATATTCTTTCATATTTGGTTTATTCTTTCCTTTTAGGAAAAGGTTTTGGAGTAGCTAGTCCTTTTCTAGTAAGAAAAGGTTTTAGGACTTTATAAATATATGTTTGTTTCTTCTAACACTAGAACAATAACTTCCACAATGTAGACGTTTAAAAGTTTAGTTTATGGGGAGATTTATTTTCTCAACAATTATGATATTTTTCTTTTAAATTAGTTTTCATATTAATAATATTTTGTTTTAGTATTGCTTTATTTGTCATCTAATTTATCACCATCTTGATTACAATTGTAAGCTTTCGCACGACGCCCTAATCACCCATTCATAACCCTACAAGTGGTATCAGAGCATATGAGTCAACGATTCTATGGCCCAACAAGTGGTATCAGAACACATGGTCCAACGATCCCATGATCCGACAATCATATGGTTCAATGAGGTTGAAGATAGACTCAAGATGGTTTCAAATCAATCTGTAATCAGCATGATGATAATGAAGATATTTGTGCTATTACATGTGGAGAAAATTTTCAAATATATTTTCAACAATATCCTACTGCTCCATCCTTTAAAACAAAATCAATTTTCAACTCATGCTTATTTTAGAGCATGGACTCCAACTTTCAATCCCTGCAAACTTTAATGCTCGGGCTCCACTTTTGACTCATGTATCTTTACTTTTAACGCATGAGCTCCACTTTTAACTCATGCATTTTACTTTTAACGCATGAACTCCACTTTCAACTCATGCTTATTACTTTTAATTCATGAACTTCACTTTCAACCCTGTTCATCACTTTTAACACATGGGTCCAAGTTTAAAACCATATCAATTTTAAATCATGATAAGCAACAGTGATACATGAAGATTGTGTGAAGAAAGAGGATCAAGATTATTATGTCAGAAAATTCAAGCCAAAAAGGGAGATTTGTTGGGGTTTTGCTCTACTTTTCTTACCATAATTTAAGATTTATTTTTTCTTAAAGAAAAGACAAAACATTACCATAGATGTTTTTACTTTTCTTGAAAGGAAAATATAATATTCTTCCATATTTGGTTTATTCTTTCCTTTTAGGAAAAGGTTTGGAGTAGCTAGTTCTTTTCTAGTAAGAGAAGGTTTTAGGACTCTATAAATATATGTTTGTTTCTTCTAACACTAGAACAATTACTTTCACAATGTAGACGTTTAAGAGTTTAGTTTATGGGGAAATTTATTCTTTCAACAATTATGATATTTTTCTTTTAAATTAGTTTTCATATTAATAAAATTATGTTTTAGTATCACTTTATTTGTCATCTAATTTATCATCGTCTTGATTACAATTGTAAGCTTTCGCACGACGCCATAATCACCCCTTTATAACCCTACAACTAGTATCAGAGCATATGAGCCAACGATTCTATGGTCCAACAGGAATAGCGTTGATCAACATTAAGTGTAAAAGATTAGAATTAACAAATAACCACGTCCTAATAGATAATAGTTAAAATATTTTGTCAAAGTTGTAGTGTTACTGCCTTGCTTACATGTAAAAGCAACAGAATCTGGTTCACGAGCTTCTTTAGAGAGACATGCATAGATTAACGAAAGCGCGATTCTACACTTGTGTGAAATAAGAGTTCTCAAGGGAAATAAAATGGACTACAACACCACTATGACGTAAAATAAGCATCAGAAGCAGAAAAATAGAATGCCAAACAATATGTGCATTCAATTTACACATAGAAATAGAATGAACTACATTACCACTCTATAAAATTTATCCCCCCTCCAACATATTCTCTAATCACATTCAAAGTTTCCAAGTTGTCGAACGCGCATATAAGCAATCAATCTACCTCTGTACATGAGATTAAGGAGGGAGTTCTTAAAAAAAAACTATCATGAATGATATTCATTTAGATGAAGCTAGTACCCTCTAAGAATGAAAGGTCATTTGGGAAATGTTAAGTCGATAAGGGAAAATATGGGAATGAGATAGAATAGACTTTTGTGAATCAGACTAGACAATTCAAACTCACAATTTTTTTTAGAAAAATAAATAAAAGAAAACACAAAATGGCCAACCTGATCATTCAAATGCTCAAGAGAACATATTTTAGTATAGGGATCATAATAACACAAAGTATAAACGAAAATATTGTTAAATCAAGTGACTATGAATTCGGAACAACTAAAAGGTTAAGATCTTAGAGTTAAAACGACAAACAACAATTTTTAAACCAACAACAATTACAAAGAGAGGGAGAAACGTTCATAATCAGAAAGTAAACTATGACTTTTCGAAACTAGATTAGACTATATTGCAATCGAGAAAACTTAAATGAGATTAACATTCTCAGTCGTTCATACACACATCTTAAAATATATTCAAATTCAAAAATAAAAATAAGGGATATGTATGTCATTGCTAAACAGAAAACGCAATTGTACTAACATAAAGACAAAATCTGAATAAACAAATTAAGAACCTCAAATTGAAATTATCAAAAATCAACAAAATGACCAACGGGAGTTTGAAAAAAAATAAAGGCGAGGCAACGTACCTTTTTTAGAGCAGCAAACAAGAGCTTCGACGTCAAGAGATTTCAACTTTGAACTCGACGTAACTCGAAGAAGAACGAAAACAAAAAACAATAACCTTAAAACCTGTTCCTCAGATGATTTTCGGATCCTTGTTGGTTTCTTGTATTTTTACTGGATTTTCGAATTATTTTTGGACGTTGATCGATGATGAATCTCTTTGCCCGTTTATCCAATGATCCCTGAATGAGGATCGAAGTCCTCCTTTTATAGTCGATTTGGGCTCCAAGAATTCAAATTTTTAATTCCTGAAAACACCAATATTAGAGGCAATAACAAAAAAATTATGACTGAGAAGAAAAATCTTACTTTTACGAATTGATTGAAAAGGGTGAGTGACAGATGAGGCTAGGAACTGTCGAAATTGACATTTTTCTGGCGGCTCAAAGTCATTTCTAACAGGGGGATGTGAATCACGTAGGGGCGGCCATGGAGAGTTTCTGGAAAAAGGAAGATAGTTGAGGTGATCTTTGGGGAAGATGAAAGGGGAGGGTGAACGTGATCTCTGAGAAAATACAAAGTATAGGGCCGCAATTCTGGGAAAGAAGAGACGCGTAGGGGCGGTGGAGTCTATTTTGGGAAAGATAAAAAGTTTTGGTTATTTTGGGCCGTCTGATCGTTTGATCGGATGGTCAAAATTAATCAAGAGTTATATATATATATATATATATATATATATATATATATATATATATATATATGCTAAATTAAATTGGGCCCTTAGATTAAATCGGACGGTTGGGATCAAATCTAAAGAAGCACAACTCATGCGCTTCTTATGTGGCACGCGCGGATTGGTCGAGTTAAAATAAATTGGATTGCCAAATTTTGCTCAAATTAAGTCCATTTAAATTATAACCCGTTTTTTACTTTATTAAATGACCATAATTTATTAAATTAAAAATAATTATTTTACAAAACTAGCTTATTTGATAAAATTGGTCATTTTGAAAAAAATAAATTAATATAAACTAGTAACTCAATAATTAATTAAGCCTTCCTAATTTGAAAAAATGTTAAAAAAAAAATAAAAAAAATTCATCGCAATAATAGAAATTATATTTAATTGGAAAAATCGATCTAACCCTTAAGAAAAAATATTCATTTGACGTGAAATCTAAAAATGAGAAAGTGGTAATATTTATATAATATATTTATTTTTTATAAAAAAAAGTATTTATGAAATAAATTTATCAAATAAAATAAATAATAATTAAAAATCTTTTCGTATTCCTACAATTTCGTAACACACACACACACATACACACACACACACACACACACATATATATATATATATATATATATATATATATATATATATATAAATTTATTTATTTATTTATTTTATTATTATTATTATTATTAAAACTTTAGTTAAACAAATGTGGAGAGCTAAAATTGGGTGTCAACAAATACTGTCAGGAATATCTGACGGATGAAGATAGCTAGGATGATTCCTCTTCGACTCATTCACTTCAAGCGTTACAGGTACATCAATTCCAGCTGCCGATTCTTTAGTCGTAACAACCATTGTTGCGTCTGCAAAAGAAACTCCACAATTGAATCGCAAACTCGAATCAAACAATTATTGATTTACTGCAGCTCTGATACCATATTGCAATCAGAGAGAGAAGAGGAATAAACTTCTAGTATTTCATACATGAAGAAATGAATTACAATGAATGGTATAAATCACATATATATACAGGTTGTTGACATTACTAACAAACTAACTCTGTAATTAACTGATCATTAATGAATTAACTATAATTAATTAACTACTTTACTAGTCACCAACTTTAATACATAGGTTTTAGTTGGAAGTAAACTACTGGTTCTATATGCTAAAGATATTCGAGTCGTTTGTGAATAAAAGTGAATTCGCGTGTTCTAAATATCTTGTTCAGAATTTTCAGCATTCACTACTTTGTAATCCAATTAAACTGTTGTTTCAATAATTTCAAGGTTTGACAGAATTATACTTGCAATGTACGAACAGCTAGTGGCAACGGCAACAATAGCTACGCTTCCGAACATTATGTATCACCACTCCATATTTGAAGCTCTAATTCAAGAGCTTTAAAAATTATAATTAAAGATTGAAGTGTGTTACCTTGATAATATTTCTTCATCTGTATGATTTTACAGGACAAAGAGGCAACATGTGAAACCAACAAACTTCATTCATTATATCAAATTTGAATTTGTAGTAACAGTAACAGTGAAACTAAGTAATCCAAAAGCATGTCTCTTGGAGAAAACAACTTCAGCAACCTGTATCATGGAGCAACATATACCAAGAAAAAAAATGTCAAAAACAAATTAAAAACTGAAATTAGGATGAAGAAAGTAGGAGCTAAAATAGTCATCCAAAGATAACGGTGGAGGACATGATTAATTATTCAAATTCAAAAATTGTAAATTACAATTCATGTACCTGTAGTGGATGGAGAAAGTATAAGCTAAAATAGTCATCCAAATGAAACAAGGGAGGACATGATTGATTATTTAAATTTAAAAACTATAAATTTCGATTTTGATACCTAAAGTGGATGGAGAAAGTAGGAGCAAAAATAGTCATCCAATAGAAACAGGGGAAGACATGATTGATTATTCAAATTAAAAAATTGTAAATTTTAATTTCGGTGCCTAAAGAGGATGGAGAAAGTAGGAACTAAAATAGTCATCCAAAGGAAACAGGAGAGGACAAAATTGATTATTAAAATTCAAAAACTGTAAATTTCGATTCTGGTACCTGAAGTGGATGGAGAAAGTAGGAACTAAAATAGACATCCAAAAGAAACAGAAGAGGACATGATTAATTATTCAAATTCAAAAACTGTAAATTTCGATTCCAGTACCTGAAGTGGATGGAGAAAGTAGAAACTAAAATAGTCATCCAAATGAAGCAAGGGAGGACATGATTGATTATTCAAATTCAAAAACTTTAAATTTCGATTCCGATACTTGAAGTGGAAGGAGAAAGTAGAAGCTAAAATAGTCATCCAAAGGAAACATGGAAGGACATGATCGATTATTCAAATTCAAAAATGTAAATTTCGATTCCGATACCTAAAGTGGATGGAGAAAGTAGGAGCTAAAATAATCATCCAAAGGAAATAGGGAAGGACATGATTGATTATTCAAATTCAAAAACTGTAAATTTTGATTGCGGTACCTAAAGTGGATGGAGAAAGTAGGAGCTAAAATAGTCATCCAAAGAAAACAGGGGAAGACATGATTGATTATTCAAATTCAAAAATTGTAAATTTCGATTCCAATACCTGAAATTGATGGAGAAAGTAGGAGCTAAAATAGTAATCCAAAGGAAACATGGAAGGACATGATTGATTATTCAAATTCAAAAACTGTAAATTTTGATTCTGATACCTGAAGTGGATGAAGAAAGTAGGAGCTAAAATAGCTTTCCAAAGCAAACAGGGAATGACATGATTGATTATTCAAATTCAAGAAATTTAAATTTCGATTTCAGCACCTGAAGTGGATGGAGAAAGTATAAGCTAAAATAGCAATCCAAAGGAAACATGGAGAACAAGATTGATTATTCAAATTCAAAAACTATAAATTTTGATTCCGGCACCTAAAGTGGATGGAGAAAGTAGGAGCTAAAATAGTCATCCAATAGAAACAGGGGAAGACATGATTGATTATTCAAATTGAAAAATTGTAAATTTTGATTTCGGTACCTAAAGAGGATGGAGAAAGTAGGAACTAAAATAGTCATCCAAAGGAAACAAGAGAGGACATAATTGATTATTAAAATTCAAAAAGTGTAAATTTCGATTGCGGTACTTGAAGTGGATGGAGAAAGTAGGAACTAAAATAGTCATCCAAAAGAAACAGAAGAGGACATGATTAATTATTCAAATTCAAAAACTGTAAATTTTGATTCCAATACCTGAAGTGGATGGAGAAAGTAGGAACTAAAATAGTCATCCAAAGGAAGCAGGGGAGGACATGATTGATTATTCAAATTCAAAAACTTTAAATTTCGATTCCGATACTTGAAGTGGAAGGAGAAAGTAGAAGCTAAAATAGTCATCCAAAGGAAACATGGAAGGACATGATTGATTATTCAAATTCAAAAACTGTAAATTTCGATTCCGATACCTGAAGTGGATGGAGAAAGCAGGAGCTAAAATAACCATCCAAAGGAAACAGGGGAGGACATGATTGATTATTCGAATTCAAAAACAGTAAATTTCAATTCCGGTACCTGAAGTGGATGGAGAAAGTAGAAGCTAAAATAGTCATCCAAAGGAAACAGTGGAGGACATGATTGATTATTAAATTCAAAAACTGTATATTTCGATTCCGGTACCTGAAGTGGATGGAGAAAGTAGGTGGAGCTAAAATAGTCATCCAAAGGAAATAGGGAAGGACATGATTGATTTTTCAAATTCAAAAACTGTAAATTTTGATTTCGGTACCTGAAGTGGCTGGAGAAAGTAGTAGCAAAAATTGTCATCCGAAGGAAACAAGGAAGGGCATGATTGAATATTCAAATTTAAAAACTGTAATTTTCTATTTCGGTACCTGAAGTGGATGGTGAAAGTAGGAGCTAAAATAGTCATCCAAAGGAAACAGGGAAGGACGTGATTAATTATTCAAATTCAAAAACTGTAAATTTTGATTCTGGTACCTGAAGTGGATGGAGAAAGTAAGAGCTAAAACTGTCATCCAAAAGAAATAGGAGAGGACATGATTGATTATTCAAATTCAAAATCTGTAAAATTTGATTTCGGTACCTTAAGTGGATGGAGAAATTAGGAGCTAAAATAGACATCCAAAGAAAACAAAGGATGACATGATTGATTATTCAAATTCAAAAACTGTAAATTTCGATTTCGACACCTGAAGTGGATAGAGAAAGTAAAAGCTAAAATAGTCATCCATAGGAAACATAGGAGGACATGATTGATTATTCAAATTCAAAAACTATAAAATTCGATTCCAATACCTGAAGTGGATGGAGAAAGTAAGAGCAAAAATAGTCATTTAAAGGAAACAGGGAAGGACATGATTTATTATTCAAATTTAAAAATTGTAAATTTCGATTGCGGTACCTGAAGTGGATGGAGAAAGTATGAGCTAAAATATCCATCCAAAGGAAACAGGGGAGGACATGCTTGATTATTGAATTCAAAACTGTAAATTTTGATTTCGGTACCTGAAGTGGATGGAGAAAGTAGGAGCTAAAATAGTCATCCAAAGGAAACAGGAAAGGACATGATTGATTATTCAAATTCAAAAACTGTAAATTTCAATTCCGACACCTGAAGTGGATGGAGAAAGTAGGAGCTAAAATAGTCATCCAAAGGAAACAGGGGAGGACATGATTAATTATTCAAATTCAAAAACTGTAAATTTCGATTCATGTACCTGAAGTGGATGGCGAAAATAGGAGCTAAAATAGTCATCCAAAGGAAATAGGGGAGGTCATGATTGATTATTCAAATTCAAAAACTGTAAATTTTGATTCCGATACTTTAAGTGGATGGAGAAAGTAGGAACTAAAATAGTCATCCAAAGAAAATAGAGAATGACATGATTGATTATTCAAATTCAAAAATTGTAAATTTCAATTTCGACACCTGAAGTGGACGGAGAAAGTAGGAGCTAAAATACTCATCCAAAGGAAAAATGGGAGGACATGATTGATTATTCAAATTCAAAAATTGTAAATTTCAATTCCGGTATCTGAAGTGGATAGAGAAAGTAAGAGCCAAAATAGTCATCCAAAGGAAATAAAGGTGGACATGATTGATTGATCTAATTCAAAATTGTAAATTTAGTTTTCGGTACCTGAAGTGGATTGAGAAAGTAGGAGCTAAAATAGTAATCCAAAGGAAATAGGGGAGGACATGATTGAATATTCAAATTCAAAAATTGTAATTTTCTATTCCGGTACCTGAAGTGGATGGAGAAAGTAGAAGCTAAAATAGTCATCCAAAGGAAACAAGGAAAGACATGATTGATTATTCAAATTCAAAACTGTAAATTTTGATTTCGACACTTGAAATGGATGGAGAAAGTAGGTGTTAAAATAACCTTTCAAAGGAAACAGGGGATGAGATGATTGATTATTCAAATTCGAAAACTCTAAAGTGATTCTAAGCGTAAGTCCCTATGGGTACGAGACCCGACTCTTAAAAGGAGCCAGTTTAATACCTGAACGACCACATGCACTTGCGTGTGCTATTTGGACGCAACAAGTTTTTGGCGCTGCTGATGGGGACTTTAGAATTAAAAATTATTTGATTTTTCTGATTTCTGAAGTTAAAAAAGAATGTGTGACAACTTGATCTTAGCATTTCATTGTTGCAGGTTGTTTTGGTTTTTCAAACTGGACGACGATCGAGGATTAGTATCGCCTCAATCGGAACCGGAAAGATTCGTACGCTACCATAGAAGGCTAAGACGACTGACTTATCCGGTTCCTCTTGTTGCTAGTTAACCAATATCTCCAGTAGCAAGAGTTGAGAAAAAAGAACCCTAAATAATGGCTGAGTTGAGAGTACAAGACGTGGCAATCTCACACCCTACTAATGTGACATCTTGTATTAAGAAACCTGAAGCTGGTGGGAGGTTTGAATTGAAACAGAGTATGGTTCAACTACTGCACACTAATGGGCAGTTCACTGGTTTGCCGCACAAGGATCCAACATTTTACATTCAGAATTTCCTCGAGATCAGTGATACGTACACTCCAGCTGGAGTGATTGTGGATTATGTGAGGCTCACTCTATTCCCCTTCTCTCTGCTTGGGCAAGCAAAAAGATGGTTAAACTCAAAGCCCGCAAACTCAATTACCACTTGGAATGATCTTGCATAGAAGTTTCTCATCCGATTTTTTTCGTCTGGAAAACAGCTAAGTTGAGGAGTGATATTTTGAGCTTTAGGCAGAAAGTGGGAGAAAACTTGTACCAAGCTTGGGACAGGTTTAAATCGATGTTGATGAGCTGCCCTCATCATCATCAATCTAATGAGGTGTTGGTCCATACCTTTATGGAAGGATTGGAGCCTAACACCAAGATTCTACTTGATTCAGTTGCAGGTGGTCAGGCTTTGGAGAAGACATATGTTGAACTTTTCACCTTGCTGAACAGGATCTCTCAGGGCAATCCAGAATGGAACGAAGAGGAATGAAACCTGTGATTCAGAAAACTGCAGGTATGTTAGAGGTAAATGTTGTGACTGCCTTGACTGCACAGATTGCAGCTATGCAGAATATGATTAACACCCACTTTAGCAATCTAGTATTGGGTCAACAGCCCGCACATTTTCAACAACCACCATTTTGGTATGAGATCTGCAGTGATGGTGATCATATGCAGATGTATGTGGTGCAAACCCGAACTCTGTTAATTTTGTAGGTAATTCCCAGCGCGGAGGAGGCTAGCAGAATTATAGAAATTCTTATAATCCAAATTGGCGCAACCACCCAAACTTTTCTTGGGTTGGAAATCAAAACCAGGGTCAAGGCCAGAATTAGTATAGACCCCAAAGAAATACACAGGGGTACCAACCACAGGCCCAAAGGGAACAGCCGAATAAGGAATCCGGAAACATGAGTCTGGATGAGATGATGAAAAAAATCATGGTTAATCAAGCCTAGTTAGCCGCTGATGTGAGAAATAATCAATTGGCTACACAAAATCTATAGAAGCAATTCGGGCAGCTGGCTAGTGCCCAGAACTCACGACTACAAGGAGGTTTGTCGGATAACACTGACCCAAATCCCAAGCAAGTAAATGCAGTAGGTACTAACAGTGGTTTACAATTGGAGGAGTTAGCTCCTAAGCAAAGAAACAATTATGTTGTAAGTAAAGAGAGTGAACCCAATGAGGGCGAAGTTGTTGCACAAGAAGAAAGAGTGCAACCAATTGTGAAACCACCTCCTTCATTCCCTCAAAAGTTCAAGAAACAGAAGGAGGATGAATGTTTTGTTAACTTCCCTCTTTCAAAACAAGTTCACATTAACTTGCCATTGGTAGATGTTTTGCAGGGTATACACATGTATGCGAAGTATGTGAAGAAGATTGTGGCAAATAAAATGAGGCTGACAGAGTATGAGACCATTGCACTTACTAAAGATGCAGCTCTAGAATCCAAAACAAGTTGCCCACTAAACTGAAAGATCTGGGTAGCTTACGGTTCAGATCACTATTGGGCAGAGCATTCATGTGCGAGGATTGTGAGATCTAGGAGCTAGTATAAATTTGATGCCGACTTCTCTGTACAAAAATTTGGGGTTGGGTAGTCCTAAACCTACTACCATTATCTTGCAGTTGGCTGATAGATCTGTAGCTAGGCCTGAGGGTGTTGTGGAGGATGTGTTAGTGGAAGTGGGATCATTGATTTTTCCAGTAGATTTTGTTGTGCTGAATTTTGAGTCTGATCCTGAGGTCCCATTCATTTTAGGAAGACCTTTCTTAGCGACTGGGCGGGCTATGATTGATGTAGCAGTTGGGCAACTTACTATGTGAGCCCATGATAAGGAGGAGGTTTTCGATGTGTATAAAGCCTTAAATCTGCCATCTATGTATGGGGAGTTGTCTGCCATAACTGTGATAGATCTTGAGGCAGAAGCTCGCTATATTACATCTTAGAATAAACACGGATACATATCGGATGAATTTACGATAAAGTCATTATCCACTAATGTGATATTAATATTTTCATATCACTGCTTAGGTGCCTGTTTTTATCAATACATCACCTAATTTCACTTATTAACTTGCTAACTTCATCAGTGTAGGTAAATTTCTATGAACTAGAAAATAACATATATATATATATATATATATATATATATATACATACATTATTGTTATTATTAATAATTTTATAGTGAGAAGGTGAAATTTGACTTATCATCTTAGAATAAACATGGATACGTATCGGATGAATTTACAATAAAGTCATTATCCACTAATGTGATATTAAATTTTTCATATCACTGCTTAGGTGCGTGTTTTTATCAATACATCACCTAATTTCACTTATTAACTTGCTAACTTCATCAGTGTAGGTAAGTTTCTATGACCTAGAAAATAACATATATATATATATATATATATATATATATATATATATATATATATATGTATTATTATTATTATTATTATTATTATATTGAGAAGGTGAAATTTGACTTAAACGAATTACAATTTTTTTTACTAAGAAAAAACAAATTATTTGTTTGTTGTTTCAAGTTAGTAACTTTGTCGACGGTGTGAGCTTGCTTACATTGTCAGTTTGGATAAAAAAAGAAGCTTTGTGGTAGACGCGGGCGACACAGCTTAAAACTTGTCCATTCATGATGTTATTTCAAGTTAGTGAAACATCTTATATGTCCATAGCAGTAGGTTTGTACTTGTCTTGTAACATAGAACTACACAATGAATAATGATAGTGATGGAGAAACGACTTATATTGTGAGCGTATAGAAGTTAAACTCTACATTGTTTGCATTATATCATTTGAAGTGTCAACTTTTCCACTGTCTGTGATTAAAAATCCTATTTGGCTGCTTGTGATAGTAGACTTTGACAACATATTGTGCTTTGGTACATATAGTACTGTGGTAATTAATAGGAAAAGTCTTTGAAAACCAAAAAAAGATGATCGAGCAACAACAGCAGCAGCAGAAATTTGCAACATTTTGTTCATATAATAATTCTTGTTATTCTTCATTTTATCGATACAGAAATATGCAGTGAAGTGGACCAGCATTCAATCTCTGAGTGATCCTGGTATTTTATCATGTCGTTACAACGAATGGAGGGGAGGAGATTCATTGGTGATCCATCAAATGTTTCAACTTCTAAGGTAAACTGAATTGGCCTTCTCCGAGATTCTGGGAACTTTGCTCGTAGATCATCGGAACAATATGGCAGAGTTTTGAACAATATCCTTCTGATTCAACTATTTGGAAATACAAGGACAGGGGAGTAAAAGGATTGACGACATTCAACAGTTCCAAAGCTCGGGGAATTAAAGATATATCTCTATGTTCATGTGGCATATTCAGAGCTTGGTATGTGTTCTGGTTCTATTTAAAAGGCTCATTGTCAGTCATTTGAGATAGACATATACTATAATATAATACATAGACGTGCCCTTTTACTTGACCTCAACTCGCATCTATGCTCTCCAACTTATGTGCTTATTTATGCACACTCAAAGTTATAGGGAATGGATGTCAACGAAATGACACGTTTATTTATTATGTCTTTGAGATATCTTGGACTTAGTTGAATTCCATGTATGTATTCTGTAAAGAACTGACCTTTAGTGTTTTCTGCAGATCATGGTAAAGACTTAAAGAAAATCGTTCGTGAATGAAGTGTTGGTGATCTCGAAATTAAAGTCCAACATAGAAACCTTGTTAGACTATGTGGATCATGTTGTGTCAATAATATTGATTTGCCAAAGAAAAGCTTAGATGTGTTTCTCTTTGGTTACTTAATTCTCATCTGCACTACTTAGTTACTCCACATCTATGTTTCTCCGACTCTTCAATAATGTTAGATGCGTATTAGATCGATCCTCCAAAAGTATTGGATCCTACATGACTACATCAGCATTCTGAGAAAAAATATTGCTCTACATTTCTTGTGTTGAGATTTTCTCCTTCAATTAATGTCAAAAGGAATCAGTCCGGACCGACTCCTTTAGGTGCGAGGTGTGATCAACCACGAAAAGTCAATAATAATCCGCACAAATACTTCACTTCTAGATTCAACTTTTATACATATACAAAGCATTTGCATTTATCTTAATTAAGTGATAGTATCTGATAATTGACAAGGAATTTCAACCAACGAACTACTTTTTCGAATTTTATTCTGTCATTGCCTAACTTGACATTTAGTTTTCTTTTTGCAAGGCTCTAAATTGATCTATTTTGGTCCTTCTACTCCATATTGTAGGGTGGATTTTTAAAGAGGTGGAATTTTTTTATTTTTGTTACTATTTATCAAAATGTAAAATACCGTGTTTGATTTCGGTTACTATTTGTTAAAATGTAAAATATTATTACTATTTGTTTAAATGTAAAATATTGAGTTTGATTTCAATTTCTATTTGTTAAAAGTTAAATATTCTACTGGTGACATGGCCTTTTAGTTACCTTCTATAGTCTATATTTATTAGTATCTTGAAAACAAACTTAATTAACAAGTAGAGTCAATCATGCACATATTTTGATGACAATATTATTATAAATACAGAAAAAGAACAAGAAAACACACTAATATATATAGCGAGAAAAATCAAAGCTTAATTGGACTTAACTTAAAAGAACAAGAAAACGCAATAATATAAATAAGTTTTTCTAAGACAATGAATCGGAGAAAAATCAATGCCAACTTGGACCTAACTTCTTCTTCTTCTTCACAATTACAGAATCCCAAAACATTATCATCACTATATACATCTCGGCCAATTACAAAATTAGCAATGACTATGAGATCTCTGATAGAATCATCCGATATTGAAAATACATGAACAATATTACGCGATTCTATGTTTCTCAAAATATGGAAAGTATGGTATTGTGTTCAATGGAGGAAGTTTGACGTTGATTTCTGAATAGGATCAAAAAGGAACATGTCAGGATTATGGTTTGGGTCCAGCAACAAGAACCAACCAGCCATTAGAAGTTGCACAACAGAAGGTAGCACCGTGAGCTACCTTTGGGTATTTATTCAACATATAACTAGAAAATTTAAAAGTGTAGAAACGATTTGCGGACAAGCTATAGAGGTTGAATCATGTATGATGCATGGTTATAGGCACAATCTTTAAGCTGTAAAAGTCAAGGAACTTCAACATCTACTGGCGTGACATGTTGATGAGCAAGCATGGATCTCCATGACTTGCAAACGGCAGTCATGCGCACGTAGTCACCAATGTTTACATTTTTCACTATCATCACCATGATTTCTATGAGCAATTCTTCTTGCCATACGCTTCTAAGGGCCATTAGATTTAGTAATTTTTGCTTTGTTTTTTTTTTTCAAACCAATTAGAAGTAACTATATTATATTTATATAAGCAAGAATTGATTATTTAATATTCGACTAAATTGGTAACATTTGTCATGCTCATATAGTTACCAAAAATTTCTTTGTATGTCGGCACACTTTCCTTTTTATTTCGTTTAAAACTAAGTGTCAGTTTTCCATAATTGAAAACAATTTAACTTTTAAAATTTTTAGCCAATATTCATATAGTACTTCCGTTTTTTTTTTTCTTCTCAACAACAATTACATTTGCATTTATTTAATTATAAGCAAAGAAATCCCACATGGTGCAAAATATTACTCTATATTAGTGAAATATTTTTTCCTTTTAAAATAGATTTCACACCAGACAAAATAGTTATTTAAGTATTTTTCTAATATTTAGAAATTGAAAATCTATTAAAATTTGGTTATTAAATCAACTTTACCTTGTTTGAATTACATATTTAAAATTTAGGACTTTAAAATTAATTTACAATTTTATCAATATATTAATATTTCCTTATTTAAACTAATATAATTATTATATTATTAATTATGAGTTAAGAGTTAAAGTTCTTTTTTCCTCTTAATTGATTGCATGAAAAGAAGTTTAATATATATAAATCACTCGTGCTTTAAAATAATTATACTTGAAGCTTTAAATAAATAGCTTCCATTAAAAAAAATATCAAAGCAAAGATTTTTACTTTAACAAATATAAAATAAATATCAACAGAGTGTTTGTTTATCAATCACGATAGGTACCCAGGGGCGAATTTAAGCTTAAAAAATGGGTTATTTGAACCCGTGATCATTCGACAAAACTCGATGTATTACTTGTAAAATTATTAAAATATATCAAATAGCAACTGAAGGAACCCATGAACACAAACAACTGGATGGTTCACTGATTTGACTGTCAGTTTTCCACTTTGGGGTTGAGGGATCGATTTCCAGATGCTACATTTTCACAACCTTGCATTTTATTTTATTCACAAAAGAGTTTCTGCATTCAGCCTTTTTAAAACTTCTTCTAATGACTTTTTCTTATAATAAAATCTATTTATTTTGCAAATGTATTTAATATTTTTCTTATTTTTCTTATGAAAAACCTATATTTATTATTGCTAAAATAAATAAGGCCCCTCAAATTTAAAAGCCTAAATTAGTTGCCTTTTTTCTTAAAGGGACAGAGCCGCCCCTGACAATGGTGCACCCGTCTTCTTGAAATTCTAGATTCGCCTCTGACAATGGTGCACCCGTCTTCTTGAAATTCTAGATTCGCCTCTGTAAGTACCGGATAACTCTATCACATAAGGTACCGGATAACTCTATCACATAAGCTTAGGCTGATAATAAAAACCAATTAACCAAGTCATCTTACAGCTTTTCTAGTACTATAGCTTAAAACATTGCATTATGGATTGAATTCATTAGGATTTTCTTACTAGCTGAGCAGCTAATTGTCCTATTAATTCACTTTTTGGTTGACTTTTATGAGAGGTACAACAACATACTCGATGAAATTTCATGGTAAAATAGAGTGTACACAGATTTTATCTAAAAAAGACTATTCTTGAAGAATTCTCGAATTGACTTATATGAGGTGAATCTAAAATTTTAAGTTATTGTGTTCATTGCACCTATCAATCTTTTGTTACAACGGTTGATGATACACCACATTTTTAATGAATAAGTTGTCATCTATGTATATGGCCTTAAATAATTCTCACATCACTTCATGAGCTATTTTTCATGTTGATATAAGTCTAAGGTATGTTTCATCCATTTTTTTCATGTGTTTTCACATCATTGAATCGACCGACATCGACTTATTCCAATCTTCAATTATAAAGAGATCGACAATTTTTTCTAATAGTAATAAGGAAAACAAGTTTTCATAAGATACTAATTATCTGCTTCCTACCCTCACCACATGCCATCCCATCACGACCACCCTCATACGGTCATACCCTAATCAGCGGTAGAATTAAGATTTTCATTAAGACGGTTAAATATATAAATAAGTAAACTAACAAAAAGGCAAAAACTGCAACATCTACTATATAATATATATATATATGTTCATGAAACTAATTGACCATGTGTTATACAATGTTAGTAGGTTCGGACGAACCCTTTTGCACTCCCTAACTCTACCCCTACTCGTAATATTTACCTAGGCTAAATACAGTAATTACTTTTTAGTTACATACTGAACACCAAAAAATAAATAAGAAAATTACTTTTTTTTAAAAAAAAAAAAACATTTTTCTTTCCTACAAACACCCTATATCTTATCTTGATGCATCACATCAACCAAATGAACACATTTTATCCTATTTATTTTCCCCCAGAAAATTGATCCCACATGAAGAAAACATGATGGAGGAAAGTTCCTAATTTATCTATAATTTGTCACAAAATATGTATGTTCTATTTTGCCAAGTGTCAAAGTAATCTAAATAATTCAATTATTGAAGAAATTTAGCTGCATTTTTATTATTTTTTTGGTTTGGTTGGCTGCAATTTGTGTTATATCAATTGTCATCATAAAGATAATATCCCAACTTAAAAGAAGACACGCAACTTCATAATATATAGGGAGTGACAAGTCCTCGTGTCACATGACTCACATCCCTCTTTTTATTGAAACGCCATTTATTTTTATAATTAAAATCTATGGTCAAATATATAGAATTCCTTCCCTCTTTTATCAAAATTTTTTATTCGAGCTTTGCATATATATAACCAAAGTTATATTCATAGTGTGTAAAAGTTAACACGTCTAACAACTTCCAAACAACTTTACATATGTAGTATTTGACAAAGTCTAATTTTAGACGAAATGTTTTTTAAGTTTCAGCCATACGTGTGTAGACATGCAAAAAATTTACGATGACGTTGTTCTAAAATGGTAGAAGTGCAAATATTTTAAAGGATTGAATACATGTTAAATGATAATATTTCGCGAAATATTTAAAGAAATCTTAATAAGAAGCACGAATTCCCTCTTAGATGGATCTGGATCTTACGTGATACAAATCTAAATAAATTTGAAACTCAATACGAATATCGAACACGAAACGACAAGACTTGTGATAACGAATGTTTCCCTTTTGATGATGATGGATTTTAGTTCCACTATGTTCTTTTTTTGTCATATACTAGAGGTCCCATTAGGTATTGAATATACATTTCGAATTTAATGATCCTTTAGAGGTCAAATATAGATTCATTGACCTTATACAAAATTTCAGAAACAATCTAGTTGATTGAGTTCAATTATTGCTTATTTAATTCAAAGAAGACGTCTCCAAATTAAAAAGAGTTTCGTATAGCTAAAAGTGAGTTCTACAATTAGCTAGAATTTGTTATAGCAAGTCGATCTAATAAATAGGAAGTGAGTTATTCAATAGGTTCAAAATCATATATTATGAGCTATTTCAAAATGCAAATCGATTTATGAGGAATTATGGCACATAATTTTTTTATTTTTTCATTTATCAATAAAACCCTAGTTAATCCATCTTAACCCTAATTAATCTCTTTTTTAAAAAAAAATCATTTCTTTTATCTATTTATTTATTTATTGGTGAATTGGGTAGGTTGCTTTTTAGACAAAGTAGAAGAGCACTTTGAGCAAGTCAAAGTTTAAAGCTCATGAATTTAGTGGAATAGGAACTTTGCCCTCTTTGAGCACTCAAACTATATATATATATATATATATATATATATAATCGTGATGTCTGAATCAATTTACGTAGTGGTATCTACTATTTGATTATCACTCACTAGCACAAATACAGAGTAACTTAGTCGATCAAGGTTTGAACAAACAAAAAGAAATCACCTCGTGTTTTTGCCTTCATTGAGTTAAAATCATGTGATTTCTTCAAAGGCATCACATTGTCTTTTCCTTCCCACATAATTAATGTAGCATGTAAGTTATAGTTGGACTGAAATATTTTCAACCATAAATCACCAACCACTATAGAATTGTGCAAGGAAAAAAGACTGGATATCATATATTATAAAGTTTTAACTAACTTGACACATTTTGTATTCCCATCCATGTGTTCATATACATGGTTGAACTTTAACTGACTGTACAAAGATTTCTAACTAATCCATAACCTTGATATCTTTTTCCTTTTTATAGCCTTGTTGACTTTGTTTTTCCTTTTTTTGATATTTCTTCAATCTACATAATCTGAAACACCAACTGCATTACACGAATGTGTAGCCTTTTCGCAGTCATCCATCCTCTCTGCAGCAAATTTTACGCAGCAGGACGCAGTAGCAACAGTAGAGTAAACATGAACTAACATATATCTAGTACTTTCAAGGGGCGATGATGGGGGGAGGTTGATGTGAGAGTATCACGGGGCCAGATTCTTCATCAGACGAGGAGATAGGTAAAATAGCCTGTTTGTGAAGGATGAAAAAAAATTAGTTGAACTCAGACATGGGGTGGTATCGGGGAGGAACGTAAGAGGAGTAGATGGTAGCTCAACTCACCTGCTGGTGTTGGCGACGGTGGCAAGAGGTCACTGCTTTCATTATGATGTAGATAGGCAGGACAATGCCAGTAATCCTCAGCAGTAGTAGCTGTGTGCAAAGGGTAATGAGTAAGAACATAATCTAAAAAAACACAACAATGTGATTCCCATTTTTTTCTAGTTTAGTACGTTACCATGACCAAAGGGAATGAATAGTCCTCTGCTTGATTCACTATGATGGGAAGAGTGTGTCGTAAAACCAGAAGCAGCATAAACTGTTAAAAAAGGAAACAAAAAGAAAGAATCAAATTGCTGCACTTAGATTTAGAAATTGTCTAAATGGGATATCCTGCAGTGGCAAATCACATTTGCATATCGAACTGATGGTTAGCAGTTTCCTGGCACAAAAGCTAGTTATTGAAGAATTTCATGCTTTCTTTTCAAAGTTTTAACTAAAATGCACTAGCGCGTGCGGTTGTGTGTGTGTGTGTGTGTGTGAGAGAGAGAGAGAGAGAGAGAAATTACAATCATTGCAACTGAACGACAACACATCATGCTTCTTGATGTAGAGACCGCATAGTCATCATCATAGTCATCAGAGTTGATGAAATTACGATCAGTTGAAACGACAGCTATCAGACGAGGGTTATTCAAGTCTCTTCTAACAATTCCCCAGTTTCCCCTGAGTAAAGCACCACAACACAAGGTAAAAAAAAAGCTATATGGGATATGGAGAAGAATATTCAATTTCCTAATAATAGCAACAAGCAAGACGAAGGATACCTAAAATTCATTGGGATGCCTCCAAGTCGAAAAATAGGGGGAGGTGCCGTATAACCAGGCCTAAAAGGCTGTAATCAACACAAATAACATAAGGATACAAATGTCAACAGTAACTGAAGAATTAAGCACACGGAGAAAAGGTTGCTATGGTACAAATGCGCTTCTAGCCTGTAAGTTACATAAAGCAAAACTTAGAAAAGTCACCCACCTGGTGGCATATCTCACAAATGGTATCACCCTTCTCGTTACACCACCTCTGGACACATCTCCGATGTGCATACTGAAAGAAAACCAAGCACAACCATGAAGTAGTTGCAGAACACATTATGCGTTAAAGAAATGAAAATGTTAGAATAAAGAATTCGGGACACGTGGAGAGTGGAAACTAGGTAGAAGAGTCTTGAGTTCGAAGTTAAAAAGGCATGCCAACGAGTATTATGTGAGCATCACAGAAGAATCAGACATTAATAGAGAACTTTGAAAAAGTACTTAGTGAAACTCCCTGAGAAAAGGTCTCTTTATAACCTTCCCCCAATTTTTCTTCCATTCAAAAGCATATTCTGGCAAGACAGGTGGTCAAGTTTAAGAAGTTTCACAAATGATTTAAATACTTTGTACCAGGACTAATTGCAGCAGAAGGTGGGACAATTTGGTAAAAATAAGAAGATAACTGAATAAACAGACAGGAATATCTCTAGCCAACGAAAGCCAAAAACGCAACAACATCACCAATCATCTCTAATTAAGCAACTATGTGTCTAACTACTTGAAAGTTCATAGCAGGGTCAGTACTCTAAAGCTCCTTCCTTTTTTTTTACTTGCTCCACATTATAGGAGCCCTGAAACTGCACAGCTTCTTCCCCAACTCACCATGGTCCAGCCCAAGAAAAGAAAGAGAGATGTTGGTAAAGAATGTTCAACATCATCCATGTACACGAAGTACAATTTTACGACGAGGACCTATAGGAAGCTCTCAGGATCTTGAGCATGATGTAAACATTCTAGTGCTTAGCTAGTATGTAGAAGGAATAATCTGTCACCAGAAAACAATCACACAATTGAGACTGAACTTGCAAGTTTAAGTTAATAACATGACAAAAGGTCAATGATCAGAAGGAACAAACAGTTGCAGTAACACAATTTCAAAATCGAATTGTCTCAATATTAATAAATTCTTTTCTTATTCAGGCTCATCATTAGACAGAACCAGTTCCTCACTGGAAACAACATGTGCTCGTGGAAACAAGCAACCCAATCGCACACCAATTTTTGAGTAGTAGGAAGACAAAAAAGCAACAGAGAATACTCAATAGGCACTAGTGCACAACTCATATATTGACTTTTAAGCATATAATAAACTTCTAACGACATAAACAAGCTCCAATAACAGAAAAATTAGAACACTGATAGATAGCATAAAACAACAATTACGCCTCAATTTCTAGCAAATTGGCTTCAACTATATGAATCCCCACTGTCCATGTCGTTCGTTTAAGCACATCTCAGTCCAATACAGATAGCATATACATGAAAAGAAAGAAAGTACTAGTAAGTTTGTAACAAAGCTCAACAAACCTTCAAGCTACCGCAGCAAGAGCAAGGAACTTCCATATTTGAATCCATATCTTCATCTTGGCATATCCTGCATTCAACCATCTTCCTAGGACTCAGAGGATCAGAATCCTGGGAAGAGCAATCAGTTACCGAGCTATTCGTTGTCGGTGATGCTAGCTGTTTCGGGTTTCTGCTTTCAATTGCAGCCTCCAAAGTTGATTCAGTTAGCAACCGATCAACCAGAAACACAAAATGATCTCCCATTCTTATGTAACCAATATCAGCTAAAAACCACTTTTTAATTATTTTTTGATGTAACAGAGACAGTGATGCCTTAAACAATCAGCTTTCCACTAGAATTGCCTGAAAACAGAAAATAACAGCACACAAGTTGCCTTAGACCATAAAAGTTGTTTCAATCTGAAATATCTAAACACCAGCCAATCATACAAAAGTAAGAGAGTAATAAAGTCATAAAGGCATAAAACTCAATTGGTAAAATTTCCAACTACAAAACTACACCTAAAAAAAAGCATAAGGTTTGAAATAAAGGACATACAACTTTAATTCAAAAGAAAAAAAAACATGACAAATTTGAATCAAGGACAAAACAAGAGCTTGCATCAAGAACCTTCCTAAGAAAAACAAAAAAACAACCAACAAAATCCAAGAGAAGTATCAAAACCAAGCAAAAACAGAAAGAACCATGCAAATAACAACAAAGGGTATCAAAAAAGATTGAAACTTAAGAACCCCAGATACCAAAAACTGACCTTTAAAACAAATTTCAAGCAAAAACAGAAGTACCATGCAAATAACAACAAAGGGTATCAAAAAAGATTGAAACTTAAGAACCCCAGATACCAAAAACTGATCATTACAACAAATTTCAAGCAAAAACAGAAGTACCATGCAAATAACAAAAAGGGTATCAAAAAAGATTGAAACTTGACAACCCCAAATGACAGAAAGTTCACTTTTTGAACAAATTTCAAGCTATAAACACACAAACATTAAAACAAGAAAAAATACCCAGATGCCAAAAAGTGATCTTTAATATGAATACAAAGCTATAACACAACAAACATGATGAAAAAATAGAGAATTTAAGGGAATATACTGAGAAAAAGAGACTTACAAGAAGGGGATCGGATATCTACAAGCTAAGAAAGCTCTATTTTTTTTTCTAAATCTTAAAAAAGATCTCTCTTTTAGAATGAAGCAAGAGATTGAGTGTCTTTGTTTGTTTAAGCACTCAAAAATTTCAAAGAATCAAAATGAGAAATGGAGTAATAATAATAATACAGTATATAAACCATATTTATAGTCTCATTTATACAGATCAAGAATTTAATTTGAAACAAAAAGGTCAAGTTTTTGAATTAAATTATATTAAAATAAATTAATTAATAAAATAATGAACAGTATCTTTTCAGGTTTCGAGCCATTCAAAACGTGTCTTCCTTCCCTTTGTTTGTCTTTCATGTCAATCATAATTTTTTTATAAATTTGAAATTTGAAATACCTAAGCTTTCCGAGAGATAGGGAAATCCAAAGAAAAAAATTACTCACTTTAGTTACGTTTAAACATAAAAATTTAAAATTTTAAAAAAAAATTATGAATAATGTAGAGTGAAAATTATTTTTAAAAATCAAATTTCGAAAAGAAATTGAACTCAAAAACTATACTAACAATTTTATATTTAAATAGTTTCTCATAATAATATTTCAAGAAAAAAAATATTCATAGTAAAATAGAGACTTAAATTATATGAACAATATTGTTTTTTTTTCGATATGATTAGTCTAACTTCATATTAATGCTTGTAACAAGTTTTATTTTACTTTATTTTTAGTCTGTAATGTCATTAAATTCAGAATTTATTATATGATATCAAACTTAACACTATATAAACATTGAATTTTATAATTAAGTATTTATGTATGTTTAGTGATACTTTTTATTTATATAAATATAAATAATTTGAGTAAAAACTAATAAATTTACATGAATTCTTGACTATCCTTTAGATCTACCCTATATTATGAAGTTTAAATTTTTTATCAAATAGTACTTATTATTATAAGTCAATTTTAATTAATAATAGAGTAGTATATACGTTATCACTGCACTAAGTTAATTTGTTTAGTATAAGACTAATTAATGAATGATGAGTTTATTAAATAACGAAGTTGAACTAATTTCCGTTTTTTTTCGTGTCAATACTTATAATTAATGTAACTTCATCCCTAATAATTCATTAATGTAGTAATTACAAATCGTGTGCTCTACTACCTTGATTGAGTTGAATTATATGAAAAGTTTTTTTATAAATAAATAAATTTTGAGTCTATTTCGTAAATAAAGAGTTTTAAAATATCTAATTTTATAATGAGTGAAATCAAAAGACGAATCAACAAATATGAAAAAAAAAAAAGATTTGGAATGAAATCACATGAGAATGCATGTCATTTTCATTTATTTTTTTGGTTGAGACAATGCACGCAAATTTTATTTTCCTATGTTTATAAGTCAAGGTTTGGAGTCACATATTAATTTTAAAAAATAATAAAATAATTATCTTTTTTATATTGATGTTTGTTTTACAATTTATTCATTATCATAATTTTAGCATGAAATAGATAATTTGACACTAAAAACTGATTTAATTATTGAAATGATGAGTAATGAAGTTGAAATAATCTCCATTTTTTCAGTTACAAAATGTATGATTAATGCAACTCATCCTCTAATAATAGTTTCATTAATGTAGTGATTAGTCACAGGTAATACCTTGACTGAAATAAATTATATGAAAAGTTTCTTTTTTAAAAAAATAAATAAATTTCAAAACCTATTTTGTAATAAGGATTTTTGAAATATTAACTTTATACTTTCTTTGGATTTGTTCGCTTTTATTTGTCATGTTTCGTTTTCGAGAGCTAGATTAATTGACTTTGACCAACGTTTTAAGGTGATTCCTTTTTTCATCATATTAATATGAGAAGAACTACTACTTATTCTAATATTATTTTTTTATTAGTTTTATACATTTAAATTATAATTATAACATATTGAATTATGAAAATTAAGGTGTTTATAATTTCTCCGCAAGACCTACCCCCAACCTAGAGACCTTTATTGTCACTCTATAAAATCATACATGATATTTTCACCTCTTATGATTCCACGTTTAGTTCTTTTGAATTCATTAGATCCTTTTCAGTGGTACGTTTCAAAATCCCCCTTCTTTCACTCTACCCGTAAAAGTAAGTAGGATCTTTCAATGTCAAGATTATATTCCAGACTAAGCACAAGCATATTCTTTTCACATGTTATGTGTAGTTGGTTAATTGAATTAACTTCAGAAAAATGATACGTAATAAATAAAAATGAACGGTGTATTAATGGATTCATGATATTAGTACACGCGATTAAAAAAAACATGCAAATATATTCAAAAAGATTTGGAATGGAAATCACACGATGATGCATGTCATTTGCATTTCTTTTCTTCTTTTTTTCAGTTGAAATAATGCATGCAAATTTTATTTCCCTTGTTATGTGTACATTCTTTAACATAAAGTTTAAAATGTTATATGTCAACCACATTTGGTTAAGGTTTTTGGTTCAAGATGCTGATATAAAAAATCTATTACGTTTTTTATTTTAAATAGCCTTTATATAAAATGAATTTGAATTAGTCGAATTCTCAATACATATAAGTGAAGTCACAATATAATTTGAATTATGA
Organism: Solanum verrucosum; assembly: GCF_900185275.1. Taxonomy (NCBI): domain Eukaryota; kingdom Viridiplantae; phylum Streptophyta; class Magnoliopsida; order Solanales; family Solanaceae; genus Solanum; species Solanum verrucosum. The sequence continues at coordinate 1,165,585 of NW_026020032.1, forward strand.
TTCGACATTTTAGTTATTTTAAGTTATTAGGTTCTAAATTAATAATTTATATATATACATTTAATAACTTTTTTAAAAAATTATATAAAGTTTAATTAAAGTTACTACAGTACTCTACATGCACTCGTTCGAACTCATAATCAAAAGCCTAGCTTTACTCCTGCCAATATAAATATCAAATATCAGGAAAAAAAAAAAGATAAAGTAAAATATGAAGCATATACAAGTAAATTAGTATTTTGGGTTATTATATTTTTATTTCAATAAAGTTAAACTGATTTGATATATCAGATATATATTTATATTTTTTAAGATAAGACAGAATCCAAATATCACAATCTTGAAAGATAAGCAAGCCGATTGTCTTGACTAAGAAGTGTAGATTTTTAAAATTGAACAACAATTTGCAAAAACAATTTTACAAATATATTATTCACTCTATTTCAATTTATTTATCTTATTTTTATCTTTTTTTAAAAATAAATTACTTTCAACTTTTTATATGACATATTTAAGATCATGATATTAAAGATAATTTGGTGCATTAATCTACATATCTTTAGTTTCAGACTTATACAACGTTAACGTTTTTTTTTTTACTTTCGTAAACTCTAATTGGTATTAAATCAAAATCAAACAAGCAAATTGAAACAGAGAAAGTATTAAATTTGTCACTAAGACACGTAAACCGTAGCTAACAATTTTTTTAATAATTCATTGTTAAATCATTATTAAATATAATTACCGATGAATTTTTGTTATTTAGAGATAGAAATTATTCGTCACTAATTCTGTTTTTATTCAGTGATATATGCAAGGACTTCATATAGTATTTTACGTAGTTGACAACACATATGTTAATTAAAAACACGTTGAAACTCTTCCATTTCAAGTCTACTTTTTTTAAAAAGTGCACTATCCTCTTTGGATAATATAATCTTTTTATTTGTAAAATAATTAGGGCAATAATATCCTAATAAAAGTATGATTACTTTTTTAGCAAGTTGATTAATTATTGAGAAACAATGTATATGCTACATATATACATATATATAGCGGAGAAATTCTAGTTTCTATACAATTATTTTACATTAATTTGGCGTACTAACTGATTGAAGGAAGATTAATTAAGTATTAAATTTGTCATAAAAAAATTAAAAAGTAATAAAAAACATATATTATTTTTAGTGTGATTTAATTTAGAAATATATTTTAGCCGTCGATGAATGAAGTTGTAATGGATTATGAGAGGCTAGGTTTAAATCACATAGAGAAGCAAAAGAAATTAAACGATACATCATACATATAAGTCTTAAATAAAATGATACTTGTACTAATCAGAAATACATGATACCAACTAATGTATTATTGAAGCAAATAGCAAGTTGACCTAAATATCACCAGAATAGAAGAAGAAAAACAAAACCAAGTCTTTTAAGTAATTAGTCATGCATTATAATAATTTGTTTTATTAAACTCTACATCGTCAATACTCATGACACTAGTTATGTAAGAGTATGTGTATTAATTTATGTGAAAAAGAGAAAGTTAAATAAGAATACGAAATATAATAAGTAAATAAAATTTTTGTAAATTAAAATAACTAAAGAAAAAAAAGTCACTAGAGTAATCAATTCCTACATTATTATTACCCTATAACATGTTGTGCATTGTTACATATAAATTCGCCCCAAAAGAAATTATACTATCTAAATAATTAGTTTGTGAATGTTTAAATGACTGAGGTAAAGTCTGAATTTGAAGTTTATAAATATGAGATTCTATTATTTTAAGTTATTGAGTTCTGAATTAATAATTCATACGTACTAAATAAATTTCTTATGATAAATATAAAATTTGAATCAAAGTTACTGAATCTTCCGTCTATATTAGACTGTTATACAATTAGTTATTTAAATAAATAAACATATTTAAAATATATGAACTTGGTAAATAATTATTTTGCAAATTAAATATTAAAGCTAAATTATGGAAGAAGTTGTGTGGTTCAAAAATAGGATGCTGGATTTTTTATTTTCAGAAAAGAAGGCTTTGACTAATAAGAATTTATTTCTTCTAGACTAGAAAGACAGAAATTAAACCCATACATGTACCAATGTGGTTAGTTGGCAAACTTTTGGGGTGTTATTTGTTATTATCCAATATATTAAATTATTTGAGAAAGAAAATTTTAAAAAATGAAATTAAAGTATTAACTTTAAAGTCATGTAGTTCTTTCATTGGTTTGGTTGGTAACCTTCCCAAACCAATAAGTAACTTCAAATTATATACTCATGCATGAAGTCAACTTCATCATGCTTTCCTCATGGGTATATTGTTATTCTTCTCTTTTCCTATGCATTCCGATAGAGGTAATTCAGAATTTGAAATGTATGTGTTTAATATATTTAATAACCTTAATTTTATTTATATAATGTTACTGGAAAAACTGAAAATTCTATTGAATGTTCTGTTAGAAATTTGGGCTTTTGATGGAGAATCCATTGAAGACGTCTGTGCCAAGCGTATTTTTGATTGATTCCGATGGAAATAGATTTTTATTGGAACAGTTCAAACAAGTAGGGGTGTGCAAAAACCGATTTAACCAACAAATCGAACAAAAAAAAAACACTATTGATTTATTGATATTGAGTTATTGGGCTAACGGTTTTTAAATGATTTGGCAAATTTTTTAATTGGGTTATCGGTTCGATTTCCGGTTTTATGATTTTTGTTAATGGTTAAACCGATAATCCAATAAGACTATACTAAATTTACTATTTTATCCCTAGACCAGTAAACCCTAATTATATAACATTTTACAAACCCTATTACTTTATTACTTAAAACCCTATTACCTCTTTGCCTCTACTAAATTTACTATTTTATTCCTAGACCAGTAAACCCTAATTATATAACATTTTACAAACCCTATTATTTTAATCTCAGTTTATCTTGTTTCATATTGCAAGCACACTTCCAACTTGAATGTGCCAATTGCCTAGACTTGCTGAAAAACAATTGTTACTTCACACTTTTTCCTTTGAATGTGTCTAGACTCTAGTGTCTAAACTTGCAAGAAAAATTATTGTTACTTTTATGATTATTATTTTCATGCCAAATGCTGAAAAATTCATATGATTTATATGAAAATTTTCTTATCGTGTATAGTAATATATATGAGTATTTTCTTATTGGTTAAACCGAAAACCGAACCGTTAAGTACCATAAACCGATTAAGCGAAAATCGATAAGAAATATGTTATTGTTTGGCTATCGGTTTGACGTATTTACAAACCAAAAACCGATAAATAGAACCAATAACACATAAAATCGAACCGATCGATGCGCACCCCTACAAACAAGTGTATTTTTGAGGGATCTCGACAAAAATGTTGGGGAATTTCAATATTTTTTAATAATGTAACATTAATAAGTAGGTCTACGGTAAATTTTTTTTATAGATATTTAAATCATTAAATATCTTTATACATATATTATAATGTAAGCAAAAGTTATTGAATTCACGTGAATTAGGTTATATCGTTCCCCCTCCAAAGTGGCTTAATTAGTTCAAATTTAACAACATGGGTTGTGGTGCAGTGGTGAGACTGATTCACTTCTAACAATACGTCTTGGGTTCGAGCCTTGGGTAAGGAAAAAATCTTGTTGAGAGTGTCACCCTCAAATGAGCTTTGCAGTGCATGATCTAAATTTAATCGGGATACCGAACTACCGAGTGGGAAAAAAAAGTTCAAATTTGTCCAAGCTAAAAGAAAGCCTCAATTCATTATTTAAAGTTGAGTGGAATAATTTCTGAATAAAAGTACTTAAAATTATTAATCGTGAAATCAGCTTATCAAATTATAAGGTAATGTTAGGTCAACACGTATATGATTTGGTCCTCCAAATAATTAATTAATTTCTAAGAATGATCGTTTTAATCACTTTCAAGGCATATGGATTTCTTTTAAGTCTTACAATTGATCAATTAAATTCCTCAAGTTTTCTTCTATTCTTTCTTTTTCTCTTATCTTTTATAAAATTAATTTTTGAGCAAAATAAAATGAGAAAAGGAATTTGGTAAACCAACCACTCTAGAAATGGAAATATAAGAGAAATTTGACATTTAAAAGCAAACAAAAAAAACTTTGTTGGGTCATGGAAGAAAATTAGCTACATCACTACAAAAAGATAGAAATTATCAACAAAAAACTTATTTCCTGAAAGCAACAGGAGTTCTTTATCAATCCTATTTAGTAACGGATCATCAAAAAAATCATGTTAATTAGTTATGGACAATTTAGCGCCAACGAATTTCATTGGTAGTTTCGTTTTTTTTTCATTTTAGAAACATATTAGGTGTGGTTGACCAACTAGTTTAGGACATTTAGGTATGCATGTAGTTGCATGCAAGAATCTTAGGAGTCATAATCCTAACAATAAAATAATGTTATAGGTATGTTTTGATTCTAATACTTATTATTATTATTATTGTTATAAATCAAAAACTCCATCAGAGTAAGCTTGCTCATGTTATCGACCTTAAATTTGAATAGAGGAAGAGGGTTGTCGAAGGTTAATAAAAATTAACTTTTTATCCATTAGTAAAGTTACGTACATCTTACTTTGTTCAGATTTTAGATTTCACGTGTGAGATTACAGTAGAAATGTTAGTGTTATTATTTGTTGTTGATCATAATCAAATCAATAATTATAAAGACACGTACTGTGCAATTAGGTGTAATTTATAGGTTCTCTTGATTCTATTACTTTTCAATAAATTATTGATTTTAATATTACAAATAAAAAAATTAGTCCACATAAACGATACGTTCATCAGATCATCTAATTCCACGTATTTTTTTATTTTTTTTTTAAATTCTTTTTCTTTGGTTTTCTATGGCCCTTTGAGTTTCCACGTGGAAAACTAGAAATGGACATTGAGTGCATGGTCCAAATTAAATTAGACTTAAGCACACATCACTAACGTTTCGTAAGCGGATAGCAAAGCACTCTGCTGCGATGAGTAGCCGGTTTTTTTAAATTGCATTCATCAAGATATAAACTTATCTGTTTTTGAAATTTGTGTTCGAATGTATCCATCACCTCCTTATTTTAAGCGTAATCAACATTAAATAAAAATTTGATTGAAGTTCAGAACATGACTGAAATTTTGTCATATGTGCATGAATTATTATTTTTTAATGTATGATTTTAAGAAAGTGATTGAATTCAGTCATACATTACGTTTAAATTCAAGTAAAAAGGATAAAATTTAACCATATGCGATTGAAATTCAGACAAATATAGTTATACTTCGGTCATATATGCATGAAATTTAGACAAAAATATTAAATTCAATTATATGGTTTTAAATGGGTTATCTTTGTAATTTGTCCCTTCACATGGAACCATACATGATACAGGCCCATACCAATACACACTCTTGGACTTGTGGCCCATCCCAATATACAGAATCTTGGGCTTTTGGCCCATCTCTTTTACTATTACTTGTGTGGCACCTAATCATGTCCCCCAACTTTTATTCGATTCTCACCCCACCCTCACCCCCCACAACAATTGTGTGTCAAAATGTTTATAATTTGAACAAGTTTATGATGGTTAAACATTATAATATCACACTGAATTTGATGATCTGAATTATGAATCTTACTTTCTATCATTTACTTCGAGTCTGATTGAGAGTGAACTTTTCGATAATTTCTTTATTTTTAGAAATAGAACTCTAACCATCAAATTTGTCTCATAATCTTGTTCGAGAAATCTAAAATAGTTATGTAAACTAATAAATACTTCAAAATGGCATAAAAGATACAAGTTGCAACAAGGTGAAAAATTCAAATCAAAGAAAGTTAAAAGAACGATAAATAGGATTGTGAGAAATAATGAAGGTTAATGAATCTATCTACGTTACTTAAATTTGAAAAGAGGGAATTGTACTAGATTTTGTTATTGTAATACATGAATAAACACATGCATTTTGAAAATTTAAATCAATTTCTAAATAGTGTTGTCATAATGTTAAGAAATCATACTTCATTAATAATTTCATGTGACTAGGACTTATATAAGTTACAGGTTTGAATGGTAAAAATAGTCATTAATTTAATGCTTGCATTAATTTATATCAACCTTACTTCATGAATAACGTTACTTTTAAATGAATATTAATGAAATAATCGAGTTACGTACATATGGATAGAGGTGTACAAGCAAAATCGTAAAGTCAAATCGAACTGACGAACCAAATCAAATCGATTTGTGGTTTGGTTTGGTTGGTTTGACAGTTGAAAAAAAAATCGATCACTCTTGGTTTGGTTTGGTATTACAAGGAAAAAAGTCAAACCAAACCCAAACCAAACCGACATAATATATATATATATATATATATATATATATATATATATATATATATAATTCTATTTTATTTATAGATAAAAAATATTATTTATAATCTACTTTGTTGATATATTTTTAGTTAGTTTATAGTTTTCAATGTTTATATATTTTATTTCAAATTTGGGCTTGTAAATTTTTTTGTATATATATATATATATATATATAATTTTATTTTATTTATAGATAAAAAAAATTATTTTAATCTACTTTGTTAATATATTTTTAGTTAGTTTATAGTTTTCAATGTTTATATATTTTATTTCAAATTTGGGCTTGTAAAAATTGTAAATATTTTATTTTGTATTAAGATCCGAAGTTACAATTATATTGTTATAGTTTTTTCAAAATCGAAGTTAACAATTTACTTTGTAAATATTTTGTTTTGTATTCAGTTTGCTTCTACCCTTTAATCTTACTCCCTCCGTCCACTATTAATTGTCACACTTTCCATTTTTAGAGTCAAACTATAAACATTTTGACTAACATTTTACAATATATTTTTTCATCATATTGATATGCAAAAAATTGCAATGTATAGTATTTTTCGTATAGTTTTTGAATATCTAAATTTTTTGTTTAAAATATCTAATTAATGTAATCTAATTTAACTTTAAAAATTAGTCAAATTGACTTTTGAAAAACGCAACATGACAAATAAAAGTGGACGGAGGGAGTATTAATTTAACATAATGAAAGTTGATATTTCAAAAAAAATATTTTGTACTCATGTGAATTTTACCGTATTTTCAAAAATTTCTATTCATTTAACATTTTTTAAGTTTAGCTTATTACACAGGTAAGTGAAAAAATATTTGATCTCTTTTTCAAATACCGTATAGTTATAAAAAATCGAAAAAAACCCGAAAGAACCGACTAAAGCCAAAACCGAAAAAACCAATTTTATGTGGTTTGATTTGGTTTTTAAATTTAATAAATCGATATATTTAATTTAATTTTTTTTAATAAAAAACCAAATCAAATCGACCTATGTACACCCACATACATATGAACCATTTTGACACGTATATCAATGTTATATTTTTATTTTATTTTTTACCGTGGTTTCCGGGCGTCGCTTTGCGAACCCGACTAGCTGTACCCACCGGGTCCCGCTGTTTCAAGGCGGATCCACCACGGTTAGTTCCACGGGGCCCTGGAGACGCGGCCGGTTTGTAATGCCTCCAGTGGCCCTGCTGGGGCTCGAACCGGCGACCTGAAGGACTTTGTCCCAAGCCTTTACCAGCTGAGCTACCCCTCAGGGTTTATATCAATGTTATACAATATCTCAATAACTTTTTTTTTAAAATAAACTTTTGTGAAGTGATCTAATGGATAAGGTTGAACCTCTATAGTGATCCACAGGATTGAAATACCAACCCATAACAGAAACGACAAAATCATCAAACGTCATCCAATCAGATTGTGCCAACTCAACACCCTACAAAATTGTCTCATCAAAATCTCCCATTTTTTGAAGAAAATTTTCACCAAACTTTCAATTTTGCACAATTTTTCGAATATTCGAATATAAAAGAGTTCATTTTCATCATCATAAATAAATTCCCAGAAAAAAGAAGCAATTTTTTCAATAACCCATTTGATTTCAGCTCTCAAATTCTCCTATATTTCTCAGTTTGTTGAAAAGGGTATGTTTCTTTTTTGAATTCAACTCTCAATTTCACCTTATTTTTCAGTTTGTTGAAAAGGGTATGGTTTTTTTGTTGTGTTCGAACTAAGTTTCTGTTTGAATTTTCAGATTTGTATTTTTTTTTGCTTATTTGTAAGTCAAACTTTGTAGATCTATGGGTTTTTGTTGTGGGTTTTGGTGCTTTTCATGTTTGCATTTGTTTAGAATGTTATATTTTGGGGGAATTGTGTTTGTATTAAGGAAATTTTGAATGTGTGCAGAAATTCATAGATTTGCTGAGATATAGAACAGTATATAAGCCTATTATGCTTGCATATTCGTCCTTCGGCCAAATTGATATGTAATTATGGTTAATAATTGTTTGTTTGAAGTTTTTCTGAAGGATATTTTTAATGTTGTGTGATGAGAAATGGAAATATTGAAGTTTGTTAGACTCCTGAGTGAATTTAATATGAGCATAAATTCATAGATTTGTTGAGATATAGAACAACATATAAGTTTTTTATTATGCTGGCATGTTGGTCCTTAGGCTAAATTGATATGTAATTGTTGTTCATAATTGTTGGTTGGTCAATTGAGGAGATTTGAAGAGTTCATTGTGCTCCCCATTCGTGGGATTAAACTAGGTTTGTTGTTGAGGAACTCATTGTATATTTGAATGTTTTATGGAAATTTTGAAGTTTTCTCATGCTTAGTTTCTTTTCTCGGATGTGTATTAATATCTGTTGCTACATTTGAATAGCACATTTATGCCCTTCAACTTTGGGTGTGCACCCAAAAGAAAAAGATAGTAAGGTACTATGGTCCTAAATTTATAAATTGGAAGAATCATGCCTATTGACAAAGACTTTATTAATTTGCTATGAATGTGGTAAATTTGCTATGTTCTGTTTATTTCTTGTTGGAGTTTGATGTGTTCTTATTTGGACATGGTATAAGATTTGAATATGATTTCTTGCGACTGTTAATTGGCGTTGGGTGTATGGTAATTTATGATCCTGAACTTTTGTTTTTTTCTGGTAGGACCTCTAATATCATCAATTTGGCTAAACTTCTGCATTGTTATCAATTATGAAGTACCTGGAATATACCCCTCTTGATCGGTAAGCTTCGACATATAATGACATTCAAATAAGTACAGAAGATTTTTTTGTTGTTTGGTTGCAATAAATTATTTTATTTGCATGTACAGGATAAATGATTTTCTGAGTCATGTGAATCTTGGAGAGCGAACCATTAAAGGATGTCTTGAAGCATACTCTTGTAAGTGTTTTTAATGATCTCCAAGTAAACAATGCCCCTACATCTGGAAAATCTCATGATGTTTACTTTTGCTTGTTCTTGTTAGGTAAGCACACTGGAACAGATAAGAAACTATCGCTCAGTTTGGAGAATGAGGTAACTTCAATTCATGAATATCTTATCTATCATGTTGTCTTTTACTCTTTACCGAGGGTAGTTTGGGCAATCATTGTACAACACTTCATTTCTCTACTATTTTCAACAATATGGAGCTCGTTTTGCATGAAATGTTGATTGGTGAATGAAAATTACAAGTTTGTGTTAACATCATCAAAAAAATTCTATAAATGAAATCAAATGTATTGAAGTATAAAACAAAAGGCCTCTTTTATTATCAAGCGCCCACCCAAGGAGGGCAGGGGGATTATGCACCCTCATGAGGATGTAGGTCCATGCGTCTCTTGCATGATTTTGATTAGAAATGCAATTTTTTTTAAAACACTTGCGTCCAGACTAGCTTGCACGCTGCTTGACTATTCAATGGGTACCTGCTAACTCTTACAAGCATACGTACGTTGTAACTCTGCACAATAAAGCTTAGCAAATGGGAAGAAATCATATAGGAGTAGTCCTTATGTCCTGCGTAATTAGCAATCCAACTTTAAACTTGAGAGAATGGAAGAGCTTTGACACATGAAACATTATATTGTGCTTATCATGATGTTGCCATTCTTACATCTTGTTTTCAGTCAGAAAGATAAATAAATTTACACCTTCCTCCCAATATGTAGAAATAATAGGAAGCTAGAAATTAAATCTCACTATTTTCAATCCTGGAGAAGCTTTTTTATGCTCATTATTGTATATTTATAGACTGCATCCTCCCTCGTGTTGCTGAAATTCATTTTTTTCTTGTAACTTCAGTTGCTTATGAGAGTAATTCAATTTCTTCTTGTTGTACGAGTAGCTAATAAAGTTTCTTCTTGCGGGAGATCTTAAAGTAACTTTTGGTTGCAGATTTTTGATTATCTTGGAAAATCTTCAGATGCGGATTCTTCTTCACCTGTTGAATACCTAATGTGTAGATCCAGGTGGTGAATCCAGACCTATGGCTGGAGTTTTACGTCTGAAACGAGTGTGTATTGGTTCATAATGCATTTTTTTTTTTTCTAATTTTTCATTCCAGCCGGAAAACGTTGATATATCTACTCCTTTCTCTCTATCACATGTATCCGGATTATGACTTCAGGTAAGTCTCCAACTTATGGTGAAAATAATGTTTTTATATTTGTATTTACTCAAAAAAAGAACAATCCTGTTGTATTTGTAGTATAAGCTGATTGGGTGGATTATGGGTAATGCCACTGTCAGCTTCTTTGGCGACGTGGCATCCCGCTTTATAATCCTTCTCTTACAGCTGTGGGAGTGTTGTCAGATGGATTGACAGACAGTTTAGATCACTGTTGCTCTTGAAGGAGCTGAGAGTTCAAGTCTCTCCATTTCCCAATACAATACTCAAGTTGTCTCGTCTGTCGTCAGTCTTCTGGTTATGCGTGTATATGCAATTTATTCCTGTTTTGCTTTGACTTGCCAACTTTCTGGTTTACAGTGCAGTGAATGCTCACCAGTTTTTCACTGAAGAGAGCTGGGACAGTTTTAAGCAGATATTTGACGTCTACATGTTTGAGGCTTCAAAGGTTATTATATTTCCATTCCTCTGCTACTAAGCTGTGTTTGTTACAGATTATATGTTGGGAACATATTGGCAATTGCCTTGGTTGTCATGTTGGCATTTCTATTGAAATCATCTTCCTACCTTTGGTTTTACTTGATTACGTTGTTTTGATTAACTAGCATGCAACTAGAGGTAACTAATCAAACAAGGTTGTGCTTAGGATCTATGCCTTTAATAGACCAAAAAATCAGATTAATTACTTTTTCTGAAAAGAATTAGACACCGTTATTTGACTATTTCTTTCTAGTGTTCTGTAATAGCATATATGGAGCAGTCAGATGATTAGACTATTTTGTCTTTTCCTTGTTTTCTTTGGAAAGGGTAGTGAGTGTATTTTATGTCGTAATGGATGTCATTATACTATATTTGTTTCAAGGCTTAGCTAAGTTATCAAAGAGAGAACTTCGAGCTTTTTGTTTAGGTATTCTTTGATTTGGGTTGCAGGAATGGCTTGACGCAAATGAAGGTAGTGCTCTGCTTGAAACCTTGTACAAGGCTTTAGATGAGGTGAGTATTTTTTATCAACATAAAGAGAGGACAAAGAGGGAACATGGTCAAGTTGCTTAACTTATTAGCAGTGCAGGTTGTAAAAGTTGCTGAATGTGAAATCTACACTTACAATCCGGAGGCAGATGCAGATCCGTTTCTCGAGAAGGGAGCCATGTAAGACTTTTTATATGAATATATCCTTTTTATCCAATTCTTTTTTTAACTGTGTCAACTTTCTGCATGAGCTTCCTATTCTTCAACTTTTCATTTAAATTATAAACCATCTGATTGAGGTCCTCTCTGAGTACATATTACGAAGTAGCCAAAAACCATGGTCAGGTCAAGGGCAAGGCAGTGGAAGCCTTTGCTTTAGGCTCCTAAAACTAATAGGCTAGAGATTATTATGCAATTATTATGGTGGATAGAAAGTATCAAACTTTTTTTTTCTCTCGGATTTGATTGATGTTATTCAAACGACTGAGTAAATTATAGTAAAATTTACTTATTAATTAGTACATTTACCTCCACATCCAATTTTGATTATTACTCTTTGTCATATGTTTCTTTCCTTTTACTTGAATATGATGATTTGGCTTTCCAACTTCATCTCATTTTGCCTATATAAACTGTCTCTTTGCCCCGTTTGATTGGTTAAAGCTGTAGTTCATGGTCATTTTCAAATTAAAATAAGATTTTATTTACTGATCAAATTTCTTGTTGCGAGTGGTAGTCCATTAACACAAGTCTTTGTATCTTTTCCAGATGGTCTTACCACTTTTTCTTCTACAATAGAAGATTGAAACGTGTCGTGAGTTTCCGCTTCAGCTGTGTGAGGTGATTACTCTACTCTTCCAATGTTCCAGGATGTGAGATTCTACTTTTAACTAGCATATATTTAGGCCTGATCAACTGTTGTTTATTGCAGTAACTTGGTTGGTGAAGGACACCTATTAGACGACTCAAGTTTTGATGAAGATGAAGAGATATTTGATGGCATGGACATGTGAATACAGCATTTTGTTCATAGCTCGTTGTTAGTGTCGTAAATCCTTGTACCTTGTATCGAATTAGTGGTGTACAATTTGACAGTAGGTACTGAAACTATATCGTAAATAAGCATCATCGTTGTATCGTTTAGAGGTTGAGGTAGCGACTCTCGCGCTGCTTCTTAATCAGTTATGTATTTTCTGTTCTGTCATGAAGATTTTTCCAAGTTATTGTTGGCATTACTGTTGTCCCTGCTCTTATTAAGTTCTCTGTGTGTATTTCTGGTGTCCTGCATTGGTCAAGTTGAATTCCGAAATTTTATGGACAAAAGAAAGTGAATAAAAGGGTGTTTGGTTAAGTCTGAGATAAGTAACATTGATAATTCATTCTCTTCTGCTGGTTAAAACTTACTGTCGAATTATATTTTTGGTATTTTTGAATGTAAGATAAATCACCTTTCTGAATACTTTAATGATATATTAATGTGTCTAAGGCTTTATTGTTTTGGTATTTTTGATTGGGAAAAGGATAAATATACTCTGAATTATTGTAAATGATATGCAGATACCCTCCATTATATTATTGGGACATTGGTGCCTCTGCCGTCCAAAAATTAGAGCATATATGCATTTATACTAACATATGATAGTTGACACCAATTTTAGCCCTTCACAATATGGATTATTATCGAGTTTCTTCAATTTCAAATGATTTGAAATAATTAATTTTATAAAAATTTAAAATATTTTTAAGTTCTTTTAAAATAATTGTCATTTTTATAATTTTTAAATAATATATATATTCCTATATAATTATGTATATCACCTTTTATAAATATTCGAAATCATCTTAAAAGAATTTTATTTTTAATCAAATATTTTGTTAATTAGTTTAGTTTAACTATGATTATTATTTTTAGTTAATTAGCTTAAAATTAAGTTAATTATTTTATTTTTTAAAAGTAAGAAGCTAATTAATTAATATTAATTTATTTTATTTAATATTTAATCGAATTCGTCAATTAAATTCAATTTTTGGCTAAATTCTTGAGTCTTCTGGCAAATTTGCAATCTATTAGCCAAGTGCCAAATTCAAATCTAGCCAATTTTTCTTCAAGCTTAACTCTCTTCTCAGCCAAAATTTGAGACCAATATGGCCCAAATTTGCAATACCAAATCGGCCCAAACCTCTCTTTCTCATTCAATACGATCAATATAGGGAAAATTGTATGTAATAGCAAACTATTAATTCAAATTAAATGTTATTTTCATAGTTTGATTTAATTGTACCCCATAGCAAATTGTTGCTATTTCGCCTCTCTCCTGGTGAATCTCGCTCGCTACTCTTGTTCTCTCCCTCGCCTCTCTCACTTTTATACAAACACAAATGTATAAAGTGCGTTTGTGTTTGTATAAAGCGAGAGAAAATTGTATATATACATATTTTCGTTCCCCTCTCCCAGATCTCGCTCGCCACTCTCCCAAATCTCGCTCGCTCACTCGCATCTCTCAATTTATACAAAAACGCAAATGTATAAAATGTGTTTGTGTTTGTATAAGAAAATTGTATATATACATATATTTTCGTTCCCCTCTCCCAGATCTCGCTCGCCACTCTCCCAGATCTCACTCGCTCACTCGCCTCTCTCACTTTATACAAACACAAATCTATACATTGCGTTTGTGTTTGTATAAAGCAAGAGAAAATTGTATATACAAATACATATGCATATGTTTTCGTCCTATACACTTATGATTATACAAATACGATATTCCCCTGCGCAGTTTTCTTTTGTTTTTCTCTCTTTCTCGCTTTATATAAACATAGATTATACAATTGATCTTTTGTATATGTATACCAAAACAGATTATACAACTGCTTTCTTTTGTATATGTATAGCGAAATTATACAACTGCTTTCTTTTGTATATGTATAGCGAAATATACATATTTATGTTTGCTATGGAGAGCAATTATGCAAATTATAGTTATAACATACAAATATGATTTTTATGTTTGCTATATGTGAAAGTTACAACAATTTACAACACTATGTAATTGTGATGATGAGAGTGTAGTGTTATATATTTATAGGAGTAGAGTGAGTACTGATCTGATAAAAAAAAAGGTGGGGGAAGGGGAATGGTTGCATATGGTGACAGATTTGGCAGAGCAGAGTGAGTGCCACTGGCTGTTTAATTTGTTTGTATGTATCTGCTCTACCCCCCACCCACTCTCCTCCTTTAGTACGTACGTACTAATATACGGTTGTTAAAGTGTACACCTGTACACCTTCGTTACATTTTTACTATTTTATCATCATTTCATTTCCAATATAATACAACACGATGTGATACATTTTGAAACAATACGTAACAACTATCCAAACGAAGTGTAAAGACCCAACATAACATTGGTTTGGATCGTTTTAAGTATTAAGGGGTCATTTGGTAAATATTTTTTAAATAGAGTGAATTAGTTATGCTTGCATTAATTATACATAAAAAATTTTTTGTATTATTTGGTTTGATACATTAAAAATAATATGCATTACATATAAAAAAATTTTACAAAGATACCCTACTATTATGGTGGAGAAAATGTAAAAAAGATCTTGAGGGACAGTTTGGTCTTTAATTAATCATGTTAATGCATGCATTAAAATATTATATACACTTTAATATACAATAGAGTGTATAGTTATACATAAGGTGAAATTCACTAGTAATTGATTTTGAAATATTAGATATTATTATTTCTTATCCAAATTAAATAACTAAACCAAAGAAGTTACAATAAATTAAAATTAATTGTGAAAGCAAAGTTTGCATTGGAAACCAAAGCGTTGGCTTATATGCATGAAAAAATGAGAGATTACGTTTGGTTTTCGAGGAATTTTGATAAGCATGCATGCATGCAAAAAAGAGTGTCACCTTTTGGTTTCTCAAGAAATTCTGATAAGCATGAATTTGACTTAGTTTATGTGATATTATTTAAATTTCGAGAGTTAAACTTATTAAATTATATAACAAAAGTTGAAATAAAATTTACACACTGAAAAATTATATAAAAACTACTATAGAGTGACACATTTGTTTATCATATTTTATTTTTTGAGAGTCAAACTATAAGATCGATTTTGTCAATATTTTAAGATGTATTTTATTATCATATTAATATAAACTAATTGCAATTCATTATATTTTCAAATAGTTTCGAATATCAATATTTAAAATTAAAAATATTGAATATATCTAATTCAATTTAGCTACGTCAAATGACTCTGGAGTCTTGATTGTAAAACGATACATCATAAGTAAATGTGAACAAAGAGAGTATAAGTTACGATATTTATAAATTTCTCTCGAAATTTGAAGAGTGCCACATAAACTAAGATGAAAAGAATAATATGAATAATTAAATTAGACCTTATCCAGAAAAACAAGGTGAATAACTCTCTCTATATAAGGGAGAGCGTCGATAAAGAGATTATTATAATTTGTTCGAGAGTGATATATATCAACTATTATACGACAATATAAAATGCCAGGTGGCAAAGGCGGTGGCGGCGGTGGTAAGGGGGGCGGCGGCGGCGGTGGAAAGGGTGGTGGAGGTGGATGCGGTGGTGCTAAAAGTGGCGGTGGCGGCAGCTCTGCCAAGGGGAGCGGTAGTGGCGGCGGGGGAGGGTCGATGAAGGCGCCAGGTGGCGGCGGCGCGTACATTTCAAGGGGAGGCTTTGAGAGTAACCCACAGGGTTACTTCTCTGGTCTCCACTCTGGAGAAAAGGGGAAATGATCATGCTTTATTTTAAATAAAATAAATAAATATGCCTATTAGTGTGTGTTTAATTTCCATGTTTTTTTTTTTTTTTTAGGTTTTATTATGATGTTTTGGTAAGAATTATGGAATATTTTGAAGCATGTAAAAAAGTTCTACAAAGTTTATATGCAAAGTAATGAAGTAAGTAATATATGGATGCATGGTTTTTTGTTGTTCAAATTTTCTTGTATTTCTGTTTTTTCTTTGAATTGTTAATCTTTTAAGTCGAAGAGCTATCTAAAATAACATATGAAGTAAAGGATTGAATTTTTTTCATATCACACTTTGTGGAACTAGATTAGATATGTTGTTGGAGTAATTTTTGTCCGCTTGAAATTCCTAGTGTGGCTGATTATTCAATTTTTTTAAAAATATTCTAATAAAATTAGATTAGATTAATTCAATTTTTGAAATTTACATTAAAAACTATTAGAAAAATTTTGTAAGGTGAAATTTTTTTCCAGCGTTACTTCTTTTGTCTCCACTTTTGCATAAAAAGGGAAAACGATTATGGTTTAAAATTAAGTTTTTAATTTTTTATTTATTTATTAGTTTTTTATTTTTACAAGTTTTGTTATTATGTTGGTTTGATAACTTTTGTGTGACATTTGTGGTTTGACAACTTTATTAGAAAACTCTAAAAAGCGTATATGCATAGTAATTGATATTTGAGTATTAACATATGTAGAACTCCTATGTGTTATGGTTCTTTCTTGTTCATTATAATTCGTTTTAGCTCGAGTTGTTCATCGTCATCGCGAGTCAAACAATTTTTTCCCTCTATTCCAATTAATGCAACACATTTTTCTTCTTACTTTTGTTCCAAAAGGATGAAACACTTCAAAATTTATAGAAATAGTTAACGTTGTACTTCTCATTTTATCCTTAATGCGAAACTTTTATTGCCTTATGATTATTATTGTATATTTAACGCCATTAGTTTCAAAAATTTGATCATCACACGAATTCTATGACGTATTCAGGGGCGAGAAACTAGAGTAGTACTATAGAAAGTGAGTTCAGTAGAACCTAATAGTTTTGGTTCAAACTTATATATCTTTCTTAAGAAAAATCTATTTGATATGTATATCAGTTTAGAACTTTGAGAATTGAGAGGACTAAATTCTTGAACTCTTAAGCTTTAAATCCCAAACTCCACTTTAGATAACAAATTCAAAAGCCGTAAGTTCTTTCTTAAATTCTTTACTAATTCAAACCATGTCAAATACATTGAATAAAGTGACTATAAATGCAGATGTGAAAACTGCACCTTTTTGCTTTACACACCATGATGTGGGTGCTCACTAGCAATATATATTCATTTTTTAATATTTTCGTATACCTATGTAAACTTTACGTCGGGATTAATAAGTGCTCGAGCAGCCACAACACTATAGGTAGGTCCGCCCCTGATGGTAGGTACTAAAGGTAACACACTTAATTAGTAAAGTAGTTATTGTTTAAACTCCTAAAATCAAAACTAAAACAAAACTAAACAGAGAAAGGAGTGTTGAAGATCCATATAGGTGGACTGAATTTATGATATGATTCACCAGTATAGTGAGGCTCAATTGTATCGTCAAGCAAGTTATATATGCCCATGTCCTTGCCGCCTCCATTTTCACTAAAATAGTACGCGGTAGAACAATCATCAGTAAAATATATATGATTGGCCTTGCATCCATACTGTTCAACAACAGCAGTAGAGGCACTAAACCCGAGGAAGATTGCTCTGTTTCCCAAATCATCAACCTCTTCATAACTCTCGTTATCCACATCAACCCTGGCAACGATGAATTCTTCGACGCCATATAAATTTGTTTCGGGATGTTTTTCAACTCCATTTCGAGTGATGACAAATAGTTCACCTAAAGAGTGCACAATGTAAAGTTGCATTCCATAGATAAACTCAGAAGGCACTCCTTCAACAATCCTTTTAATGGGTCGTTCTAATCCTCTTCCTCTAAAGTCAAAAATCACAACGTTTCCTTGAAAATCAACTCCATAAAACTGTTCATCATGATACGTTACATCAGAATAAGCCCCTTCATGTGTCACTGTGATAAACCCCATGTTTCCAGATTTCCAGTAAGCTAATGAACGAGGAACTCCTTGATTAATCATCAAAATATAATCATCGTTTGTATGAGGATGGGAAGAAAGTAGTGCTTTTTCAACATAATACTCGAATTCTATATGATAATCTAAGTCGAAATTCTCCAGGGTATTCATGTGGGGCAATTCTATTAGACAACGAGAATTGAGGTGGAATAAATTCATATTCCCTTTGAGATCAGCTGTGAAAATCCATCCTGGAATTCCTACACCCAAACAACGTTTTCCGACTAACTCTGGAAAATTCATAGTGTAGGTAACACCCTTTATTAAGTCGAAAAACTCACGTGATTCTTCCTTTCCTGGTTTCTCAGCCAGCATCAACAATGGGACTGGACATGCAACAACCATCTTTACGTACCACGATTTAAACTTTATGAATTCAGAATTCTAACTGTGAGGGCCGAGTAATGATATTGCGATTGATAGAGTAAAACAAACCTATCTAAATTGCATCCCTTTTATGAGACTTGAGGAACAGAGAAATTCAATCCAAATTTGGTGTTTCTGAGGTTTACTTATTTCTTTTGGACAACGTTACTTAGGTTTACTACATAAAAAATAAAAAAAAAGATTTCCTTTTTGTTTTGGAATTTATCCAAATCTTTTGTTACATACTCCTTTGATATTTTATGTTTGAACGACTTCCCTTCAACAACAGTATTGCTATTGGAAAAATAAATATATAGATATATTTATCGTTAATTAAAATCCTTATTTGATAAGGATAATCATAAAAGCGCAAATTTGAGGAAACCTCCCATTTGAACTTGGAGAAATTAAAAGTAAATTGTGTTAAATTGATAGAGTCACGATGCGTGGGAGAGAAATAAGATAGTAGAGGTGAGAGAGGAAAAAATTAGTCGGATATAATTTTTAGTTATGCCTGAAATAGAGGAATATGTATAACCATGTAAATTTACTACTAAAATAATTGTCACGCCTCGAGCCTACGCCCTGGACGTGGCCGGCACTCGAAGACCATTGCTGGCCCTCAAGCGAACCCTTGGCCTGGCTTTTTTAACTCAGCGGAAACCTAACTCAACAGAATAACTCCATGCAATGCAAGGACATAAAACATCTTAACTGATAAAATTTGGCCCAAAAAGGCAACTCGAGTCCCAAAATAGAATATTTACATATATACATAGATGAGAGACTCAAAACTAACGGACTGACTGTCTATGAAGCCTCTATAATACTGAGATGGATGTTGGGACAGACCCCGCAACATCCTAATAAAACAAAACTAAGAGAACAAAATGATCGAGTCCTCCGAAAAGCAATGAGGCTCACCACTGACTCTGGAGTGCTCAACTGGATCAACGGCGTGCTGGATGTTGATCCTGGGTACCTTTGTCTGCATCATAATAAGATGCAGGCCAACTGGCACCAGTACATTGAATGTACGAGTATGCAAGCTGGAAAGCTAAGCAACATTGGCTAGAAGGAAAATCTGGAAGAAACTGAATAACTTACCTGACTCAACTCAACTCAACCTGACTGACTCATTTCAATATAATACAATTTAAAACAAGTGCAATATAAAGAAAAACTGTTTAAAACCTGCTATAAACTCTGTGTGTATACAAAGATACAATAAGCCTAAGATGTATATAGAAATACAAATGAACTGATGTATATAAAAATACAATACTTTATGTGTATAAAAATACAATAACTGCTGTGGGAGTTTCTCTAACCGACAACCATCACATAAGAGTTATAGTGATGATACAACGATCGACCTCACGCTGCCAGAGCATCCAATACCCGGCCAAATGTATAAGACCTGAACTGCCTAATGGATCCACTAGTCTATCTGGAAAAGGATTCATCTAAAAAGTATGATCATTTTCTACCTATGGTGGTTAACATGGTTTTATGGGGGCTGTAGATTCCTTGAACGGTCCCCCAACTCGGTGCTCGATACTACTCCCAAAAATGTACTGGCTCTTATGTTTTTAAAACATATTTCTTCCTGTTGATTTGAGATAATTACTCAAAAACTTACCCCAAAGGCTATCTTGGAAATCTCAGTTTCCTCTTGTGCTTCATTTAGAAAGCGATAACTCTTTTTCTCAAAAACTAGCCCGAAGGCTCTTTGGAGATCTCAGTTCCAAAGCTTGTTTAAATGTAAAAAAATATTTCTTTAAAAGTTCTTTGGGAATACATAGTTCCATAATAACTTTTGAGAAATGAACTCAACTTTAAACTCTTGACTTAACTTGAAACTCGATACTCTTTACTCAACTTGAAACTCTATACTTTTTGCTTGACTGGAAACTTTATACTCTTTGCTTGACTGGAAACTTTAGCCTTAAAATGAAATTAAAACATTCAATAAAGACTCTTGAACAACTTTAAAAACATGCTTGGACTTACTTCTGAACTTTGCTTGACTTGACTCTAACTTCACTTTGACTTTGATCCTAACTTTCTTGAATTGAATTATGGATTCAAGGATCATAGTTGTGTTTAGAAGGACCTCATGATGTTAAGGGATGATTTAGGACAACCAAACTTAAGAAAAATTACGAAATTAAATTCTGAAAACAGTGGAGTCCGTGTCCTGTCCGCGACGCGGAGGAAATTTTTGTTCACAGAGGGAACAAGTCTGCGACGCAGACTTGCTTTATGCAAGCTACCCGAATTTCTCCTTCACGTTACCAACTCTAAGCTTCCTTAACTTCAAAGGTTATTTCCCCAAACACTTGGGATCATTAAAACCCTTAATACACAATAGATTCAACTCGAAAACACAACCTAAAACATGTCTCAAATCCACAAGAACTTCAACAACACAACCACAACCTCACCAACCAAACTTCAACAAACACAATCACAAACTTCAACAAACATAACCAATCTTTTCTCGAAATTTAAAACGAGTTTAGCGTGTGGGGGAAAGGACTAACCCAACACTATGAAATCACATACCTAGTAGGGATCACCCCCGACGAAATCCACGACGATCTCTACGAAGTTGCTTCTTCTTCTCCTTCTCCTTCTCCTTTTCTTTCTCTCTTCACTCACAACCCGAACTCTCACTCTTATAAAAAGGAAAACTAATTTAAAAATCAGTCTAACACCTTAATATATATCCAAAAGACAAGGCTAGGGAAAAGACCAAAATACCCTTACAAATTCCGGACTGACTTCCCTTACCAACAACCTAACTTCGAAAGGGAAAAACTCACTCATACGAACTCGGAATCGAGCAAACTCAGCGGCGTTGGAAGATCATTCCACGAGCTTCGCAACCATAACTGGAACAACACCTAACTCATCCTGAGCTAGGAGTTATAACTGTTCAAAGTGGGCCAAAAACTCATTTTTTCCTATACTTAACCAAATTTTCCAGATTTTCAAATTCTTTCCAAAAATGATTAATTCCAATTCTAAGCCTCTTCATAGTTATTTCAAATTGCTGGATGTTACAATAATAATATAGCTCTATTAGATAATTATTTTAAAGTAGGGAAAATGGTATAAAATAGCAAACTATTAATTCAAATTAAATGCTATAACCACAGTTTGATTTAATTGTAACCCGTAGCAAACAATTGTCATTCACCTCTCCCCCTGAATTTCTCGCTCGCCACTCTCAATTTCTCGTTGTCAGTCTCTCCCTCGCCTTTCTCACTTTATACAAACACAAATGTATAAAATGCGTTCGTGTTTATATAAAGCGAGAGAAAACTGTATATATGCACATCTTTTCGTTTGCCTCTCTCCCTAGAGAATCTCGCACTCTCCCAGATCTCGCTCGCCATTCTCACTCGCCTCTCTCACTTTATACAAACACAAATGTATAAATTGTGTTTGTGTTTGTATAAAACGAGAGAAAATTGCATATACAATACAAATACATATATTTTCGTCCTATACACTTATAATTATGCAAATACAGATCTTCCCGTGCCAATTTTCTTTTGTCTTTCTCGCTTTATACAAACACAAATTATACAATTGACTCTTTTGTATATGTATACCGAAACAGATTATACAATTGATTCTTTTGTATATGTATACTGAAATATACATATTGATAGCCATAACAAACATAAGTTTGCTATGAAGCTGCCTAGTCTAAAATTTTCAAAGTTTTGATATTTTTTCTTTAAATATATCAATCATGGATGCGGAGAAAGTTGAAGTTGCAGTTCCATTGTTAATGTTGGCAGAGAAGGAAGGAAACGAAGAAAAACGCGAGTTTTTCGACTTAACAAAAGGTATTACTTACACCATGAATTTTCCACAGCTTGTTGGAAAACGATGTTTGGGTGTTGGAATTCCAGGATGGCTTTTTACAGCAGATAAAGAAGGGAATATGAATTTGTTCCATCTCAATTCTCGTACTCTTATCGAATTACCTCACATGAACACATTGAACGGATTCGATTGTGATAATGAACGCGGTTACTGTGAGTATTACGTTCAAAAAGCAGTGCTTTCTTCGGATCCTCATACAACCAACGATTATATTTTGATGATTAATCAAGGAGTTCCTCGTTCATTAGCTTACTGGAAACCTGGAAAAAAACGATTTTATCACAGTTGAAACTCGCAAAGCTGCATATGCTGATGTAACGTGGGATAATGGACAGTTTTATGGGGTGGGGTTGATGTTCGAGGAAACGTTGTAATTTTGAATTTTAGAGGAGGATTAGAACCAACTATTGGAAGGATAGTTGAAGGAGTGCCTTCTGAATTTATCTGTGGCATGCAACTCTACATTGTGCATTCTCGAGGTGAATTATTTGTAATCACTCGAGATGGAATTTGTAACCATCCTGAAACTAAGACATATGGTGTTGACGAATTTGTTGCTAGCAAAGTTGATGTTGATAACGAGAATGATGAGGAGGTTGTTGATGATTTGGAGAACAGATCACTCTTTTTGGGGTTTAGTGCATCTTTGGCCGTTGAACAATATAGATGCAAGGCTAATCATATATATTTTACGGATGATTGTTCTACCGCGGACCATTTCAGTGAAAAAGGAGGTGGCAAGGACATGGACATATATAACTTGCTTGACGATACAATTGAGCCTCACTATACTGGTGAATCGTATCACAGATTTAGTCCACCTATATGGATCTTCAACACTCCTTTTTCTGTTTAATTTTGAATTTTTAGTATTTGCAGAGTAACTATTTTCTTTGTTGTGTTACTCTTAATTAGTAGCTACTTGTTAATTTATCTTTATTTCCTAGTTTTCTTTTTGTTTTGATACCTTTTAAACAAGAAAGTTGGAATGTAACGACTTATAAGCTTATGGTTTATTGTAATTCTACAATTCTGTTTTGTCCAGTGATTTTTTGGTCTTGATCAAGTCGAGATTCGATTGTCTGAACTATTTGAGATTATAAGATTCACAACCTCTTCTTCCATGATATCACAATCAGAAAATTCAAGAAAGGAAAATTGAACACAAATATAACAAATTCAATTACTGTCGGGAGTGCAACTTCTCCAACAAGTATTAAGTTGTGAAAGTAGTCTGCTCTCGAATCATGAGAAATCATGATCAACACACCGTGCAAGTTGCAACTATGACTTATGCCTTTGAAAACCACGACATATTAAAATACTTCTTATGATGAGCTATGGTTCGATCTTTAGTAATAATGATTGATTTATGAGATTTGTTAATTTTACATTGTTTTTAGAACAAAATCATGTTGGTGCTTTCGGGAAGGAGGAGAGGAAACTTCGATAAAAAAAATCATTATTATCTAATGCTAATTAATTCTTGAAACTGAAACCATAATTCAACAAGTGAAAGTAGACTCCTGATCCCCTAAATTAAAGTTAAAAACGGATTTCCCCGTCATCATTAATTCTCTAAAATTATTTCAATATAGATTATATTAAATAAGGATGATATCCTAAAATTTGATAAAAATTTATTCGGAAAATGCCCCTAAAATTTTCTAAAATTAGTAATTTCTTGCTTTATTATTTATTTTAACTAGTATTATATCATCATGGATGGGAGTATTGTTTTAAGGGATAATTGTATAGAATGACAAACTTATAATCTAAAATAAATGGAGTAACTACTATTTGATTTAATTGTGCCCTATAGCAAACGTTTGCCAGTCGCCTAATTCTCGCTCGCCACTCTCCCTTTCTTGCTTGCTCCCTCTGTGCTCGCCTCTCTCGCTTTATACAGCATAATTGTATAAATTGCGTTTCTGTTTGTATAAAGCGAGAGAAAATTGTATATACACATGCAAATACATATATATTTGTCCTATACACTTATAATTATATAATAAAAATATTCCTCTGCCCAGTTCTCTTTTGCCTTTCTCTCTTTCTCGTTTTATACAAACACAGATTATACAATATAATGTAAAATTATGTTTGTATAATGTATAATTTATGTTTGTATAAAGCGAAAGAAAATTGTATATATACATGCAAATATATATATATATATTCGTCTTATACACTTATAATTATACAATACAAATATTCCCCTGCCCAGTTCTCTTTTGCCTTTCTCTCTTTCTCGTTTTATACAAACATAGATTATACAAATATAATGTATAATTTATGTTTGTATAATATTTAATTTATGTTTGTATAAAGTGAAAGAGAGAGCGATATACAAATATTTTTGTCAATGATTTATACAAATGAGAGGCTAACAACAATTTATACAAATGGCCTGCCAGCAAAATTATACAAATCTGAAGAGGAGCCAACGAATTATACAATTGCTTCTTTTTGTATATATGTATAGCAAAATAGACATAACTTTCAATTGTATATGTATAACGAATTATAAATATATATGTTTGCTATGAAGCGCAATTATGCAAACTTTGCTATAACATACAAATATGATTTTTTTGTTTGCTATATGTGTGAAAGTTGCTCTTGTTTTAATTTATAGATTAAGATGATTTACAAAAATTATTTATTAGCATTATAAGTCTAATTTGGTAATTAAGGACAAAACTATATATATAAAAATGAGTTAAATAAACTCATTTTGTAATTTTGTATTACAGCCTTCCTTCGTTAACCTCGAGCAGAATCTCCGGAGATGAGCATTCCAACCGGAGAAGTCGCCGGAGAGGACTTGTTTGCACTGGCAACTGCAGCCGCCGATGACCTTTATAACTTTCGCGACAACTATTTCCGCTTAACTTCGGAGGAGAGAGACTCCAAATTGCAAAGCCAATCTGATCTAGCTCTTCAAATCCTCGATAAAATTCCTATCGGTAAACTCTCTGTATTATTCAAGCTAACTTCTGCTGAAGTAGTAGGAATTGCGTTGAGTTCGGATTGTGTTTGTGATAAATTTCTGCAGAAAAGAGGAAATTGCCACTTCAACGTGCAACCTATGAGTATCTAAGAGGGAAAATACTGGATGCAGTTCCTGTGTATAAGAAGGAAGCTGAGGATCATCTGTCTAAAGCTGTGAGTGAAAGATAAAATACAGAAAACTAACTGGATGTCCTAAATATGCTTTGTTATTGAGTTAGTAGCATTGTTATTTGAAGTGTTTGTCGATTTGTTCGTTTTAGGTTAAGTTGAATCCATCTCTTGTGGATGCTTGGCTGTGTCTGGGTAATTGCATTTGGAAGAAAGGAGATTTAAATGCAGCTAAAAACTGCTTTACGTTTGCTCTTGGCAAGGTGGTTTATGCTGCTGCTACATTTGTTACTATAAGATTTTAATAGTGAACTATTATATAAAAGGTGTACACATATAATGTTTCCATTTGTTGATGTTTTCAGGGTCCAAATAAGAAGATTCTATGTCAACTATCAATGCTTGAAAGGAAACTGTCTCATGGTGAATATTGCTTTATGCTATGAGTTTTTTTGTTCCTTAACGAGCATCATAAGTACATATATATTAGTCCTTTTCTTTTGATAAGGTATATATGTATACTAGTACTGAATAGTGAATAGGAGGAAATGTGACCATATGAAGGATTTCTTTTACCGAGTGACCAAACCTAATGAAGTTGGGTACAACCATATAGAACTTCAAACTGAATGATTTATTATGTATACTTCCTGTTTCTTTTTTGAGGTCTCCAACATATTATTAATGCTGAGGAATACAATAGTACCTGTTTCACACACACACACACACAAAGTTCTACGATGTATTATTTAGCATTAAATAAATGGTAGACTAGAATTCTCCCTTGGAGTGTTTACTTGATTGTTTGATGTTATTGTATGTTTGTTGAGTCTTGTATGATCCTGTGCCATCTTGGTACTTTATCAATAAAACTTTGACTTTATCAAAAAAAGGAAGACTAGAACTTTTCCTTTCCAAAGATGGGGACATGATATCATGTAAGGAACTTTAAATTCTAAATAGAAATTCAAGCCAATGTGGTCAGACTTGTGCGATTTGCTAGGAACCCACAAATATCACCAACCTGATGTCTAGAGAAATTGAGGCATCCATAATGATGATATCTTCCAATACCTAATTTTAAGGGCTGTATTTGCACTTAATGGGGTTGTATGGAGAAAAATATAACCTTATGGAATCAGTTTGTTGAATAAGTCAAACTGAAAGTAGGTGTGGTAAATATCAGATTGTGGCTTGATAAGTTGCAGGATAATGGAACACCAAAACAAAATTTATTCAATCTAGAACAAAGATGTAGAATCTAGAAGAAACTTTAATGATTCGGAGACTGTCAGAGTTACTGAGTCACTAGAAGAGCTGACACCGGATGAAAACCCAAAGGATTCAGAATTGTGGAGAACAACAGAGGAAAGAATTATTCTATATAGTTGTGCTATCAGAGCTTCTGAGGAATGAAGTCAGTGATAATGTTTAAGGACCATTAAAAATGCTAGGGATAGCAAAATTTCCAATAAAATTGGTTTTTCTTTTGGATGAATAGATTTACTGAGGCATGTTTAACACATTACAACGTGCAAAGAAGATTATTCAATCTCTGTAGTGGGTGTTGCTTTTGGGAAGACTATCGAACATGTGAGACATCTATTGCATAGAAGGTGTACATGGCAAATCTGGTGTATGTTCTGGAATCTTTATGGGACTCAGTGAGTGTGGCTGGCAGTTAAATCAAATAGACCAGTTGGCAGGGGCAGAAATTAAGGAAAGATCAGAGTCAGATATGAAGAACAATTCCCTTATGAGTTATGTCAATCATGGACATTTTGACTAGAAAGAAACCAGACGTTTTGCAGGGAAAACAGAATACATTCTTTTCTTGATTTAAAAAAATTGTGCTGCTGCAATGTGACAATTTTCATCCTTGGAGTTTTCTCTTCTGATTCTTCCTTAGAAAATCTCTTAACTTCAGTATGATCATATAATTTCATATTTCATCAACAGTAAAACCTGAAATGTCATTTACATAGATGTTACTGTAATTTCTGCCTGAGATTTCTATTCTACATGTTCTTTTGAGTCTTAATACAAGTGGACACCACTAAGTTACCCGTTTCAAAAAAAAAATACGAATGGACACCACTTCTATCCCTCTGTTCTACTCTCCAAACTGATCAACCACTCTACTTCGAAATTTCTACCTTTTAGAGTATTTATCTTAATCTTGAAGTATTAGAGTAAAGACTGTATATTTAATCTTTCTTGTCTGTATTTTTGCTTATGGTGAAAGGTTAACATCTTCGCTGGCATTTCTTTTCCTAAGAAGGCTGATCATACTTTGTTCATCTATATTTACTTTGCAGATGCTGAAAATCCAGAAGAAATTGTTGATGAAAGCATCAAACATGCCAGGGAAGCAATCACTTTGGATGTCAAGGATGGATATTCTTGGTGTAAGGAATCTAGTTTAAAGGAGACACTTCCTTAATTCTGAGCTCTACATCCCTTAGATATGTTGTTACGACCATTCTTTGTTCAACCACTGTCTACTTCTTTATTCACCTTTGACCTAGTGCTTGTCAATGATATTAAGTCCATGTTTGCCTTGCTCTAAAACATGTTATAGCTTAGAAGTAAAATGTAGTTTCTATACACACTCAATAATTAAGGCATGGCAACAAAGTAGATTTAGTACTTATACATTTAGAGTGCATGCTACACAAAAAAAGAAAAAAGAAAAAAAAAAGAGTGCATGCTACAATTCACTTTTCACCTTAGGTTACTTCAGCACCATGCACGGCTAAAGTTCTGCTAGACTCATACTCTAACTGATTCCGTATGGATTTCTCCGGATAGATGAACCATGATTCACATTTAATGCATCCAAATTCAAGTTTCTTCAATGGGCTTTTATCTGCCTTTTTTTTTATTGACGAGTATGGCTTCCATCGTTTTTTAACAGATAACCTAGGAAATGCATTTCTCATTTCTTTTTTTGTGACTGGATCATGGGACCACAGCAAGCTTCTACAGTCATTAAAAGCGTACCAGAATGCTGTAAGTATGCATTTGCCGATTTGACTTCTATAAAGCTTATCTTAAACGCAATGTCTCTTGGAGTCTGCACCTGTCCTGTTATAATCTTGCTCATGAACTTCAGGTTTATTGGCTGTATGTTGAGCATTTTAAGTCCGTTATGCTCTATGTTTTATTTAGTAACTTGGAACCTCTTCTAATTCTGGACCCTTTTCAGGAGAGAGATGAAAAAATGAAGTCAAATCCTGATCTGTACTACAGTTGTGCCACTGTAAGCCTTATAACTTCTCAATTCTGATTTATTCTATTGTATAGTAATTTAGTGTGAGATTCTTTGATAACATCTCAGAAACATTATAGCAAAAGCGGCCTTTCTAGTCTCACTTGTTATCCGTTAGAAGTTTGGTTGTGGTTGCAACTGATTGCCTCATTCCTAAACAAGTTGGGGTCAGCTATATGTATAAAGGAAAGAAAATTAGATGGGAAAGTATCCCATAATGAGATTTTACAAGCTGGAAAGCTAGATTTTCTTTTTCAGTTTTGCCTTCTGTCCATCAGCTCTCTACCTCCCAATTTAGGGGTAAGGTCTCGTACCCCACTTAATCCGGGTATGTTGTTGTTGCCTTCTGTCCATCAGCAGTACCCCCTTAGTCCATTTTAGTTGTGGAATTAATGCCTCTTTATGACCACGGTTCTATCGGAAACAACCTCTCTACCTTCACGAGGTAGTGGTAAGGCTTGCATACACTCTACCCTCCCAGACCCCACTTGTTGGATTTCACTTGGTGTGGTGTTGTTGTATGACCATGGTTCTATTTTGCGTTTGAGATATAAGTAGAATGCCAATTGAACTGATCCAGAAAAAAAGGTGTATTAATTAATTAATTTCTCAAAAAATCCAAGTAATGAAATGTCGATTTGGGAGGGTACCTGAAACTTTATAATAAAGACAAAAATTAGTTGATGCAGGGACCTTCATCAGCAAAGAGATCTGTCAATTCAGGGAATGTGATGGAACTTCGAGATGAGGGGAAAACATAATGTGATGTCAACTCATTTAACCCTTCTTTTTTCCTTCTTGAATCCTATCACCTTTTTCACTGTAGGAACACTTTAGCATTTTAAGAGAATATTTCTTCAAAGAACCCCCTTCAAATGATATTTTAATGTATGCATCTATCAATGGGGTGCATAGTTGATGTAGTTTCAAGAAAACCATCAAAATGCATATATCTGCAACTTCAAATGCTTATGTTGGAATTAAAACGAACGAATTGCCAATTATTAACTAGTCCACTCCATTTTCCTCACTAAATCGGTGACTCTTCATGAATAGGGTGCGTAAGTGATTTATTATAAATATATGCAGATATTAACTCTCACTTCATCTTTTTCCTCTTCTCGTTATGCTTAGAATTGGATTTATTAAGATCTACAAATCTATACAAAGTTCTCTCTGCTTATTAAGATCTTAATATTTTTAGTGGCTTGGGCATTATATGCATAGTCATACAAAATTAGAAGCCTATTTAAAGAAGCTTATTTTTCTTCCTTTTTAAAACTAATGTCTGCATGCACAATGATGTCTAAAATGTTATTATATGCATAGTCATACAAAATTAGAAGCCTATTTAAAGAAGCTTATTTTTCTTCCTTTTTAAAACTAATGTCTGCATGCACAATGATGTCTAAAATGTTGTCTTCACTTTCCTCTCCAAATCATTTACAATTAATGCTTGGTTGAATATGATTTGATTCTTAAGGTGAACAAATATCTGGAGAATTATGAGAGGGCCCTTACTGGATTTGAAGCTGCTGCATTAATGGATCCTGGTCTTAGTGCTATGGAGGATGCACGAATGATAGTTCTGCTTCTTGATAAATTAGACTATTTGCTTCGGGTGAGATTCTTTGTTGTGGCTAGATTGCATAAAGTATATCCAGTGATTCTTTGTTTTATTTTGGCAAGCATTTAGGAAATCATGGCTGACAGCACTAGAGTCATAAGGAAATATCTGAAGATTTATGATAGGACACTTACTGTTCATCTAATTTTTATTGTCTGAGATGTAAAGTGTGTGAGTTGTAAAATCATCCAAATAGAACCTTTTTCAGAACCAAAAAAGAAGAAGGGATTTGATAAAATTTCAATGCATTTAAACAG
Source organism: Solanum verrucosum (assembly GCF_900185275.1). Classification (NCBI taxonomy): domain Eukaryota; kingdom Viridiplantae; phylum Streptophyta; class Magnoliopsida; order Solanales; family Solanaceae; genus Solanum; species Solanum verrucosum. The sequence goes on from NW_026020032.1 coordinate 1,196,595, forward strand.
AGTCTTGTCCCTGATATGGAACACACGAGTGATACTTTTGCAGCTTATGATACCTGACTTGCAGATTATAAAACAAAATATCTCCTTTTACTGATGCAATAAAACGTCTCATATGTCAGTCTTTTAGATGCTGTGTCTAATTAACAATTTCTAGTTAATGGTAGTGAGGGGAGACAAATTTATCATGTTAAATTTGTATGACAAGAAAGTCCCAAAAGATTATTTTTCCTTTCAAACATTATTGTGGATCCGTTCAATGCTTGGGGGAACTGAGAAATTAGTTGATGCTAGGATTCTGTTTATACTTTGATGCTACAAAGGTCGAGTTAGAAACCTTAATAAGGTTGCACCAAATTCAATGAATATATTCTCCAATTTGAATGTTTGTCTTTTTGAGCTAGTTGATAGGTGAAAGCAGTTCAGGAGAAACGGGAAATTACTAGCAAAATAGTCAATTAATTAGAGATAGCATAAGGCTTGATGATATACCAGTGCCAGAGAAGGGGTTTTAGCATTCAAGATACTACGAGTACTTGAGACAAATCAATGAAGAATTGACCTTTTCTTACATTTGACCTGCTGATCAATCCAGTTCATCCACTTAATGGGTTTATTTAGTCCGTATTCATGTACTAGTTGTACTGGAAGGTATTTCTTCCAAAATTAGTTGTTTCTTCCTCAGCTCTTCCATGTTTTCGAGCAATGTAGAGGAGTTCTTACAAAAGGAAAAAAAGAAGTGTACAATTCTGAATTTGTTTGTGTCAATCACTTCTGTTTGGTGCATAGAACATCTGTTGTGCATGCCACTTGAAGAATGTTGAATGATTTGGTCATATCTCCCAGGGTCAGACTAAGGCTAAGCGGCTTTCTTCCCTATCATCATCGCTTGCTACAGTTGATTGTAAGGATTTATTTTAATCTACTTAGTTAGCAAAAGAGTTTGATGTTTGATCAAACCTCATTATGGATGAAGGTTTAACCAAAGAACTTCCTGCAGTGAGTCATTCATACAAAAGAGCAACCATGGATCTCCTATCTGAAGGTCTTAATAAAGGAATTGCAGTCACAGGGAAAGTTTGGTTCTTTGCTAAGAAAGAGAGTGTAGCTCCATTGTAAGTTACCTTGATTTCTATGAACCTAGAGCAATTCATTGTTTTATCACTTTGCTCATTATTTATCTCCTTTGTAAATGAAATGGCATTATTAACTGGTTTTCAAACTTTTATCTTATATTCTGCAGGTGCTACGTGCTATCTGATTCCAACCACACGTGTTATGTAATTACGGTGTATGGTATTCGCAATGATGCTGTAAGTCGTCCTTCTGGAGCTGTTTAATGTCTCTTATCATGGTTCTTTGTTTGTGTTACTCAATTCATGAGAAAAGGGGATCTTGTTACGAAACTGAAGAAACAGATTAAGCAACCAACACTTTTTTTGTTTTCATGTCCCTGTTTGTGCTTAACAGCAGCAGTAGCAATACGCTTGATAAATAGTATGGTTTTTCTCATCTCATTTTTCCTACTTGAAAGAAGAATTATAGGAAGTGTAGATACCGTACTCAAAAATACCTTAGCCTCAATAGAAGATAATAATGTGATGTCGTTGAATCAACCATGAGCCCGAACAGTCTATGTCATTGACTGCCTCCTGTAGTAGTATCATTAATATTAGAGCACTGCCATATAAGCTTTTCATTTTCTGCATCACACATCTTCAAGAAGAAATGTTTCTTTTCCATTCCTTATAAGACATGTTCTTTGCATTCATGTAAATAAGTGAATGAATCATTCAAGGTCTGAGTTTGCCCCACATTTCAATCTGACCTCAGATTTGATACAGTGAATACATTCATTAGTTCTTTGGAAGTGTTGCTTACTTCAAAATTGTCACCATATCACCTTCTCTGTCCTGTGTTGACAAAGAACAAACTGATGTGACTAATTGAATTGAACTTTATCTAATGTATTAATTTTGAAAATGAGAGTTGGTGAACGTAGAAATAACCATGACTATGCTGTTTTACCTAGACTTATCGAAGTAATTAGCCACTTTTGGATTGATTTGATCCTTTTGCCAAGGTCCCATAAGTTATCACTTCATTCAAGTGCAATATACTCTTATTGACAGATTAAAGAAGGAGATCAAGTCACCTTATTGGAGCCTTTCTACCGTTTTGTTGATTTTTCTTGGAAAGGGAAGGTAATCTCCTATTGTCATGTTATTTATGTTATACTGCACTTGTTGCAACTTGACCATATACTTTGGATATCTCAAAATTTCTTGTTTCTAGCTTGCGAAAATCATTGTATTTACTTCTTTATAATTATTTTTTAATCAGTAAAATATTAACATTTTATTTATGAGATCACCAGCATATATAATCCTAGTTAGTTACAAGGAACATTGTTGTATTTATCGTGAACCTCACTTTAACTACAAAATAAGCACAGAGAATTCATATGTAGGATTTGACCCAACTCAGATAAAATAGCCCATGTCAACGCTGGTGATAAAATGTCATATCAGTTTCTTCCTAGCAGGTTTTATACTCTTGTTTAGCGTTCATGTTGAATTCAAACTCTCATTTACCCGTTCAACTCGCCAGCGAACTCCTGCTTTATGTTTCCTCTTCCATCTGAGGTCCATGTTATCCACATTTCCTTGCCAACCCAGTCCACCATACCTGACCCGACCACCCCACATCTATACTCATGTTCCTCCTTGTTCACACCTTCTGCCGGCGTGGCTGCATTGTGGAAATTTTTGCAGCATATGAAACTGTTAAAAGCACAAATTTCCAATCAGCTGTGGATTACCTTAATTCTAATAACCAATTACTAGAACTAGAAAGAAAGATAAAACAAAAGCAAGGATTACTGAGTTTGATATCTTTGTTTAAGCTCTTGTATAATTATCCTTCTCCAGCTAGGGGATAATATTGCCAACCTTACCAGCAATTAGGAGTAAGAGAACCCATTGGAAAGTCATTCTGTTTTTTGACTTCATCTTGAATGGAAGCAAAAACCAACTTGTATTTTAATAGAGGGAATATGAACGGTTAATTCAAGCAATTCTTGGAGGACTAGTTTTTTGTGCATTGTGGAATGAAGATTGCCTTAAGGCTGGAAGTTTTTCATTTAGTCTGTGCTAGACTTTTGTCTTTTACATGTTCAAACCTCATCCTCATGAAGTTACTTGTTAATTTTGACCCTACAGCACTACCAGTTCAAATCAGTGCGAGTGGATTTTGTGGAACAACTTCTTGTAAATGGAAAATACTTGTCTTCTCATCATGCAGTTCGTACGTCAATCTATGCACAACACAAGGCATGAATCATAATCTTCTCTTGTAAATGTAAGCTACCAAGAAAAATTTGGCAATTTCTTCACTATGAATTGTTTCTCTTGTAAATACTGATATGTGCAAAACAGCTGATCAGAATTTTTGAGTGCTTGTTCAACTACCCACCCAAGCAAATGTACTGGTTTCTTTTGGTCTGTCATGTCTCTGTTCGTCCTCTTAAGTCTTCTACACTTTCTTGTATTCTTGTCTAATGGCTCTATCTCATGTGAAAGACGTTCTTTTTATTTTTCTTCTCATTTTTGAAATCGATGACATAGGATCTCTTCTGCTTTGTCATTTATATGTATTGTGAACTAATCATTGTGTTTCCTTCAGCAGGATTTTGGATGATATGTTTTCCATGGAGAGGGAACTCCTCACATGTTATATTTCCACTTTCAAACACTAGTTTTATCACTTGAATGTGAATAAAGAAAAAAAAAAGAGGAAGAAAAGTTTTGATATCGAACTAGGTGTGGGGTTTAATGATCTAATTGCACATATTTCAACTGACAAAGTAGTTTGTGGAACTTGAAGAGAGTATTGTTTTAGCATATGTAGCTAATCGTATAGTCTATCATATAGTTTTGGGAGCTTATATAGCGAGTCAATTTAAAACAAGGTTGATGTTTAATTAATTCTTACTCTCCTCTCTACATTTAATTTTCTTGGGGTTGTATTACCAGTTAACGACTGCACATTTAGATCATGAGCCTTTATTCGTTGGCAGACATCTAGTAGAAAAATTAGATCTCAGATTGACATCTTGATACGTAGCAATTCTGGCATGAGGAGAAGAGCTATCTTCTTGCTCGACGTGCCTGCTATTCACCAGCACAGGAGGTGATAGTGATACCGGAGAAAATTACTCAATTTTATTGTAATAGCTTACAAAGTAGCAGAACTTTAAATTAGTATGTCAAAATGCATTTAAGCAGTCACACGGAATAAAGAATCATACAAAGAGACCAACTCTATACATACATGTAAACCTAGATGTGTTTCATTAACTTGCATACAATTCATAATGTGATCCAATGGAAAGCTAGTATCAACAAGCTAGTATCAACAGAGACAACTAACGAATCGAAACCCCTGTTGAGAATGACTCAAAATATACTGCAGAAGCAGACAGACAAAAAACTATCATTGCTGGTAATAGCCACTCTGGTGGGGAGGAAGATGATATGGAGAAGGGACGGTATAAGGAGGTCGAGGCATAGAACCTTGTTGCTGCAGAGGTGCAGGTTGCTGAGGAGGTGCATTATAGTAGGGACCCCGCCACCCCGGATATGCAGGTTGGCCATACTCATGGTTCGGTGGAGGCTGTTGTTGATGTTGAGTTGGTGGACCTGGAGCTTGCAAGTTGTAAGGCGGTGGAGGCTGCTGCTGTGGAGCACCATAAGGTGGTGGATTTTGAGTATAACCAGGCATTGCAGGCTGATGAGGGGGTTGGTAAGTAGGAGCCGGAGGTCGAACAGCATTGGGAATATTCGCGGGGTCTGCTGGTGGTTGGGGATTGGATCTTGTAACCTGATGAGACTGAGCAGCAGAAGGATAATTATAGCCATTTGAACCTTTATTCTCCTGAAAACTAAGACCTGACATTTGTCTCTGCACGTCATCCATCATTTCCCGGCACTGCATGTTTCTTGTCATCACAAAATCACTGCCCTGTTGCTTTACATTTGTGATCGCATCCTGTTTAACCCATGAAAGGAGAATGTCAATTCGTCATTCTTCAGTCGAAGGGCAGAGGAATGTGAATCCCAGCACAGACACACACACACACCCTTTCTCAAACAGATGAATAATTCCATACCTGAAGTGTAACATAGAACTTCAATCCCTCGTTGATATTCTCCTTTATTTCTTGATATTTTGAAATGGCAGCTTCGATTTGCTTATAGGTTCGCTCACGGGATGCTGTAACATTGAGCGAATAAAAATTAACTAATACTGCTGGAAATAGAAATCAACATTGGACAAAAATTAATAGCAAGAACAACATTTGATAGTAAGCATATCAGACATCTATAGTTATATTTGGGTTGAACATGGTTCATTGTTCCTTTGGTATTGGTTGCTACAAATGGAAGCAGCAAGCTTCTACTCTTCCTGACTCATTGACAACAATATCGAGGCCTTTGCCTTAATTCCATAGCCTCCTGGTGTCCCTGGCTTCCGAAATGTGTAGGGTGCACAAGGAATTCCGCTCATCCAGGTAACATCACTTTTGGGTCATTACATTTCTGCACTTCTCATCTTGCTAAATAAGAATACTAAATTGGTCTTTCTGCTAATTGACATTTTGTTAGCCAGTAGTGAAAAAGTCTTGCTTGTTAGTAACTTCTCGATGGTATATTAGAATACTAAGTTGGTCTTTCAATATGGTAAAGCTTCACTCATAAATGAAGAAAAACAGACACCCTAGTGCACCAACCAGAGCTTCCCGCATCCTGTCCTGCAAATGTGATAATAAAATATGGAAACAGATCTATATATGGGTGTGACAGCAGTTCACCATGTTCCTGGGGAAACTAGACTTGCAAAAACAAGTGACTGCGACCTACTTCTATACAGAACTTGTTTATTAATGCCACAGCCCACAGGGCACCATAAAAATTAAAGCTTCAACATGCTTCAGGAGTACCCCTGAAAGATAGTGCAGATACCTTTATAATCCTCAAGATTGAAAGTAGAAGCAAAGTCCACATTTTGAGCCTGCAAATGAAAAATATTATTAGAGAGCACTCAAAGATATACATGGAAATAATAAAGTCATAGTAAGTTGGTCTTTCTAGAAGTGGGATTTTTTATGTCCTTCAGCCATCAATAGGGCTTCAGTTTTACACAAAGATTCTCAAATACTAAGCATTGTTTATCACCCCTAGGAACAGATTAGAACAAAGCAGTGCACTACAAACCCCATAAGAAACACCATTGCAATCAAGTAGTAGATCATCTATTATCTCCTTGACCCTTCCCCTTTTCGAACAATCTCCTTAATAGCTTCGCAAGTTTTCTTTGATAAGGTAGATAATTTCATTAGTAAAATTCCATACAACAGGCAAAAGGGATTACAATATAGAAGCAAACATATCCTGCTTCCCTCACTTAGTTTCAACCAAATATTATCCCCACTTCTCAAAATCAGAAGAAGAAAATATCAAGAATGCAAAGGAAAATCCTAATTTCATTTTAACAAGATACTACTCCAAATATCAATCCAGATGCATAAAATATTGGAAGAAATGCAAAATGTGGCATTGGACTAGAATGTGCAATACGTGCAATCATAAATTCACCAGGTTAATGCCCCTCTAGAATAGTCATGATATTAAAAGCTTAAGGCAGATGCTTCAGCATCTGAAAGAAAAGAGCAGTAAAAAGTGAAATCCCAGAAATTTAAACTTTATATCAGACCTGAATCTGCAGCAACAATTGTTCTTGTGCCTCAAGGTTCTTGGAAATTTCTTCACAAATATGATCATATTTCGCGATCTCCTTTCTGAAAAGATCCTCGTGGGAGCCAGTGGATGTCATCAGCTTAGGAAGTATATCATCCTGTGCAATACCCCACAATATAAATGTAAAGCTGGATCCCACAAATCCTGGATCAGTGAGCAAAGAAGCAGAACAAATACCAAGAAAAAGCACCTTTCCTATGGAAACAAAAATGTTTGACCAAGACAAAGTGCAATTCATTTTCGGTGACCTGTTGTCAATGGATGACGATTAAAGAGCAACCACTAAACCCAGTTAGGAAATAGTGTTAACCTTACGTGTTTGCTTCTTTAAGGCTAATGCTATCTTTCATGTGCAATGGAGGAATCTCTTTGACTTCCTAAGCTCCAAAAGGAAATTGAGCTGTGAGACCACATCTATAGACTTGAAATGAAAAGAAGTCATGATACACTATGATGCCCCCAGAAGGACCATGCACATAAGAATTAGCAACACCAAGAGCAATTTTACTATTAGACAATGAATAGCGAATCACTGCCAGACAACCAAATGCAGTGTGGTCTTTCTTTCTTTGTTTTTGGTTATTAAGCAAATGCAAGGACAAGGATTAATTTACCAGTCCATAATACTTTAAGCAAACATTTATTCTGCTCAGTTTGGTGCAAGCTTATGTGACTTGTACCATGATAAGTACTATCAAGTAGCAGACAAAATAAGACCTCTTACGTGTGAACTAGCAAATGACCTTTGTTTCCGCTTCTTTCAAAGAATTCAAAAGATCATACCTATTTAACAATCCTATGAACAAAATAAGTACATACTTAATAACTATGTACATAAGCTAAAAGTTCTGAACTTGAAAATATGTCCACCTCTTTAGAATTAGAAGTCAAAAGTTATACTGCATAAGGTAAAAGTGGCTATGTTATCATACCTTCCTCTTCATTTCTTTCAGCATATCTTCAAGCCCTGCACGCTGAGCGCCAAGACCTTCTAATTGTCTCTGCAAATATAAGCACCAAAAACTTGAAAGAGTCTGTGGAGGCAGTTATTTCTTTAATTTTTTATGAAGTTTGTAGAAACAATTATTATGACTGCAACTTAAAGAATGTTCATCCAATAAACAAAATATCCCCCAAATATATCCAACAGAAGTCAGGAACCTTGTCTTCCACAGTCCATTTATTCAATCTTCTTTTTATTTTTGACCGGTTTAGGGTAAGTATATTGATTAACAGCACAAGTGAGCGCTGGAGAATATGCACAGTTAGCATCATCGCAACTTGTATAAAGTGCTAAAAAATTCGGTCATGGCTTCAACATCATTAAAAGAAGCTGTATTGCACCAAAAAGATGGTGTAGAAATACATTTGTATTTCACTATACTAGCAGTTCTTTTCTTCTCTCAAAAATAAAAATGTCTTGTGTTCCTTACCTTCCAGATGGACCACCAAATAAATTCAACCTTTTTTCATCAAGCCATAACTTAGGCGTTAATCAGGCTTGTTATTAAGCTTTCTTTTCTAGTGTTGCTACTTATGGTGAATCTTCATGTTTCCTTTTTGTGTATTCACTAATATAGTATTCTTTTAATACACCAAAACTTGCAACATAAATTTTTGCATGGTGTCTCTGTAGGAAAAAGGTACTTGATTATGTCTTATAAGTAATTAGACAATTTTCAAACTGAAAGTAGCTTTGCCTTTTAAAACAAGACATGCAGGTGCTGTATACTTTCTTTTAATAAATAGGTTACATTAACCGGAAACGTTCTTTAGTAAACATCACTAGTGAAGTGTTTTCAAGACAATATTCTTTAGCTACTCTAGAAACGCATATTCTATAGCTGCTCTAGAAACACGACTGCAACATAACCCATGATAAAGGATACAGCAAGAACAGTAACACACATGTAGCCTCGTTAACTCGTCTTACCAAGCTCTGCTTCAGAGCTCCCGCAATGGCATCTTCATTGGCATCCAATGACATGATTGGTCTTGCCAAGGTTGGAAGAGCAGATTCAATCTATCATAGAGAAAGTGCCAGGTTAGGTTATGCTTCAGCTAGCTACTTGGGGAGATATAAAAGTAATATCACATTGTAAGCAATGACTTTAACTATGAACTTCTTCTCCAACTGTAACATGGCATACACATACAAGATACAACATACTAAAGAGGAGGCACTTCAGTGTTGTGTAGTTGAAATCAAATATCTAAGAATCTAAATATAGTTATTTTAACCATTTAAAATATGAATGACAGCATATATTTTTTTTTAAAAATTGGGAGTAACAGAAACAAAAACAAAAGCAGCCTGGTGCACTAATTTCCCGCTATGCGCGGGGTCCCGTGAATGGCAGCATATATTAACTACATGTCAAACAAATCACTAAGCTCTCTCAAATCCCAATGTCACAAGTTGTCGAAAAGATCTTATTTTGATAGCTCATAATGTGACGAATATCCTAAGAATACCCACTAATATTATGTCTATTTACAGAACACACAGCGTAGAACGTCAGAATTCTTATCTACATATCTTGATGAGTGAAATTCGTGACGGAGCTAAATACACATTACATGGCTAGTTATCTAAAATAAGGTTTCACAAAGAATCTAAATGCTCAGTAAATACATACTGGACGGCGGTCAAGGATCGACATTAGTGCTGCATGATCCCTCACTGATCGTTCAATCCTGGTATCACTCTCTGCAGCTTGCTTCAAGTTACCTGCAAACCTGTTTAACCTATCCTGTAGGTTCTTTGTAAGAGTACTAGATTGAGGTCTTGTCCATCGTGTTCCAAATTGACTTCTAAATTGAGCATCTTCTGTTGCTTCTTTTTGCAAAAGCTCCTCAGTTTGGATCAGTAATTCCTGGTTCACCCTCTTCAGATCATTGAGCTGCTGTAGCTCAGCTTCTAAACCAGCTGGACCACCACAAATTTGAACTGCATCTACATCTTCTTTTAAGGCCATGGGTAGAGTTAAGTTTCCCTCCAATGCAAGAATAGAATCAGGCAAGTCCATTTCCTTTAGCTTTACTCGAGCTAGCTCACTTCCCTGTTGCAATCTCTCAGCTTGAGCCCGAATGACGTCATCAACCATTTCGGTGTACCTGGACAGAGCTTTAGCACTGTTATCAGGAACAAGACTGGCAAACATCTTCTCCTTGCTTGCGTCCAGAACATCATTCATTGGCATAGGTTTGACCATCGCAAATGCTGGAAGAGGAGGCAGGGAACTGGCTTGTGGAACTCTCATGAGGTATACTCTATCATTCTCCTTCACAGCTCTCGCCAAGTTTTGATTTAAATTAGCATCTAGCTTATTAATTGCATCCAAGAGCTGCTGTGCTGCTCCTTTTGATGATGTTTTTTTGGCCTCTGACAATGCACTAATTCCACTCTTCAACCTCGCAATTTCCTCTGCAATTTCTTCTTTCTCATGGAGCTCCATACCGTACCTATAGCAGGCCTCAGCATAAAATAAGGCAGCCTTTAGCTGAACATGAGCCAGCCAACCCTTGTCAAAGTGGTAGGTTAAAGGTGCAACATTTAATGCTGCCAAGGCTTCCTCATAATAAATCCCTACCTGTAATCATATGTGCAAACTCATTTTAAAACCAAATGTTGCATTTATTAATGCAAAGAGAAACTTCATCATCTTACATAAAAATAACAGACCAGCCAGAAAATGTCATGGCCTACATAATATCAAGAATGATTTTTTAATTATAATCAAATATCGGGAAATGTATTTGCTGAATCCTATGCAAGAGGGGTGTTTGTTATCTACCATACAATTAAATAAAAAGTTAACTCGACTAAACTACAGAGAATATGCAGTGGCAAAAGCTGAAACAAATAAGGTACTATAACCAATAGACAACCTGTCTTGAAATCTTTGCACAGACTCCAGGTGTGCTTCCCTTGGCAATAGTATTCTCAAAAACACACTCCTGAGCCTGCGCTAGCATGAGTCTTTCCAACATCCCAGCACATTCCACTGACATGTCAACTGTGGTGGAGGTACCCATTGATGCCTTCATTGCCACATTGTCTCTCAGGAAGGCGAATGCCCCAGCTGCAGCAATGAAGGAATGTGATGCCTGCCTTCGCCCCTCCACTGCGGATCGATCCAAACTCAATCCCATCTGACTGTGCACTGCCCCTAGATTGAACAAAACTGCAGCTTTCTCTGTGGCAAAAAAAAAAGGCTATATAAATAATATACCAAGATGATATTAACTAAGCTTAGATTTGACTTCTGTAAGTTTGTAAGGTCACCATATTATATAGAGAAGGTACAAGTTTGAATTTTAACAACAATTTAGATATTGGCATGAAACTAATCATTTAATACCTTTGCCCTGTTTGGTTTTGAAGCTCCTACTTATTTAATCACTGTTTTCTGTTATACGAGATTTTGTGATCAAATCCAATGGTCAGTTACTCCTCGAAAAATATTAACTTTTGCAACTGACCATATAGTTTCAATGACACTGATTGATTATAGTCACCTACCTAATACCAGCTTTTCTAAACAGTCATTCATTTTCCAGATCCCAAACCAAACAGGACCAGCCTCCAAATGATGCATTGCACTATTTTTTATCTATTACCTTCTGCATCAGTTAATTAAAATCTTGATCTTGTTAAAGTTTTTACATCTCTGGAGCAAATTCGGACGTTATTCCAAAATCCAACTCCACGATACTCAATGCATTTTGAAATGAAAATTAGACCAGTGTATGTTAGCAGCTCAAAATCAAGAGCAAAGCAATTCTCAGTTGTACTTCACGTATCACCTATTGTACGCATAATTTCAAGTCCAATCAAATAAAAAAGTTGAATTCAATACCTAGATGAATGTTCTGCTGCACAGCTTTCTGCTTGATCTTGAAAGTATCGTACCAAGTAAAATACACAGAATTGATGTGATCCTTATCAGGTGATATAGGGAAGCGAGATTCAACAGCGCAGAGGGCTTTACAGTAATTTTGTAACATGTCACGGCGAGCAGGTAGCGAATCGGCGGGAACACGTTCGATTTCGGAACGGTACTGTTTGATAGTTTGGAGATCATCTTCGAGGTTTTGAGCTTCGCGTTCGGAGTAGTTGAAAACGATGTAGTTTCGTAATGGACGATAGAGATCGAGTGATACGGTTTTCTTCTCGAAGATCGCCAGCATGACGTTGGCCGACGACGACGGCGACGCCATGTTTTCCGGTTAACTTTTTGTAGTATTGATGATTTGCAACGAATATGGAGTTCTGTATTTGTTGTATGAAGAAGAAGAAAATGAGAGCTTCGGCGAAAAATCCCAAGCGTGTATTTTGGTGCGTATTATTTCGAGGGAAGTATTGAAAACATTACACGTAAATTAATATTTTGTCTTAAAAACATCTTTTTAGCTGATTAATTGAATTTAAATATACTTTTAATTTTATAACATGAGTGAAATATATATATAATTTTTTATTAAAAATTTCATGCTCCTACAAGAGATTGAGACTACTTGATATGTCATGTGACAGATCGGGAAGTATCTAAGTTTAGTTATTCAAGCAGAAGAGTGTTTTTAAGATTGTTAATAGCTTGGGGGACGAAACTTATAATTTACGTAAGGTTCAGGGGGAGGGGGTTAAGGGTTCATTTGATATGAGAGAGAATTAATTTGGGTATTAATTTCAAGACAAGTTTATCTCATATTTGATTGAGATAAATTTGGGATTGTAGTGTAATTTTTATTTCACATTAAGGATGAAATAATAATTTTGGGCATAACTAATTCTGAAATGACGTGTTTTGCAACTAAATGAGCCCTAAATTTACTAATTTGGATTGTATCTAGCTTTAATTATCTTATTATTATTTCTTTCTCTCTCATTATTTTCAGCATGACTACATTACTTGAACAGATAATCAATCAAAAATAATTTATCTATATTCATGAGATAAGAATAAGAATATGAACATATTCATTTTCATAAACTTCAATTTGTAGAATTACATCAGGTATATTATTGTTACAGTAAGCTCTCCATAGTTTGTATCATGCTTGTTAGTATGTTTCTTCTAAGTATAAAATTAACACATTAAATATAATATTTAGGTTATTTTATCTAAGAGAGTATGAAATAATTAATATTCTCATTATTTATTTGTTTTATTTTATTTTTCAACTTTCTTTTTAAAAAACTTTATTCTTTTTTGTGTGACAATTCTATAATTTTAACTATAACATATTTGAACACCACCAGATAAAAAGAGATCTCACTATATTTTACATAATTTTTAATTTAAAACAACTTAAAATAAAAATTATTTTTTAAGTAAAATAAAACAAATAAATTGAAACACAAAAATTATGTAACAAGACTTTAATTTTTTATCTTGCTTTTTTCCTTTTTCTATATATACCCCCAATTCCTCCATTTTATCTCTCTTACACAATTTGGGCATCTCCTATCAACGAGTCAAAGCTCGTCTCCCTTTTCAACAAATCTTCTCATTTTTCTCCTTTTCTGGTTCCTCAGGTATGTTGATCTGGAAACTCCAGCTATTTTAATATCCCTTGGCCTTTTTCTTGTTGTTGTATACTCTTTTTTGGTGAATTTTATGTGAGGTTACTAGCATTTCTAGGGTTTTGTTCTGTTGCTTCTATTTATGTTGAAAATCTATACTTTTTTGATGAATTTTATTTGGTGAGGTTACTTGTATCCTAGGGTTTTATTCTGTTGCTTCTGTTTACGTTGAAAATCTATACTTTTTTGGTGAATTTATTTGGTGAGGTTACTAGCATTCTAGGGTTTTGTCATGTTACTTTAGTTTTGGTTGAATATCTCGTTAAATTTTAGTCTAGGAAGCTTGATTTGTCCTCAAATCGTATAGTGCTGAGATGGGTTTTGTTCTGGAGCTTTTCAATTTCTCGTTACTTTTAGTCTAAGAAGCGTGATTTGTCCTCAAATTGAATAATGCTGAGGTGGGTTTGGAAACGCTATCTAGTTCAAAATTCCTTGTCTTTTTTCTTGTTTGGTCTATTCTTTTTGGTGAGGTTACTAGCATTCTATAGTTTTGTTCTGTTGCTTCAATTTACAGTGAAATTTTTGTTAATTTCAGTCTAAAATGCTTGATTTGTCCTCAAATCGAATAGTACTGAGATGGATTTTGTTCTATTGCTTCAATTTACATTGAATAGCTTGTTACTTTTAGTCTAAGAAGCGTAATTTGTCCTCAAATTGAATAATGCTGAGGTGGGTTTGGAGTGTAAAAACGCTACCTAATTCAAAATTCCTTGTCCTTTTGCTTGTTTGTTCTATTCTTTTTGGTGAGGTTACTAGCATTCTAGAGCTTTCAATTTACAGTGAAAATATTGTTAATTTTAGTCCAAGAAGCTTGATGTGTCCTCAAATCGGATAGTACTGAGATGGGTTTGTTCTGTTGCTTCAATTTACATTGAAAAGCTCGTTAATTTTAGTCTAAGAAGCTTGATTTGTCCTCAAATCGGATAGTACTGAGGTGGGTCTGGATTGTAAAAATGCCAGTTTTTTCCAAAATTCCTTGTCCCTTTTCTTATTTGTTGCATACTTTTTGGTGAGGCTACTAGCATTCTAGGGTTTTGTTCTGTTGCCTCAATTTACATTGAAAATCTCGTTAATTTTAGTCTAAGAAGTTTGATTTGTCCACAAATCAAATAGTACTGAGGTGGGTTTTGTTCTGTAGCTTCAATTTATGTTGAAAAGCTCGTTAATTTTAGTCTAAGAAGCTTGATTTGTCCTCAAATATAGTACTGGGGTGGGTTTTTTTCTGTTGCTTCAGTTTATGTTGAAAAGCTCGTTAGTTTTTGTCTAAGAAGCTTGATTTGTCCTCAAATTGGATAGTACTGAGGTGGGTCTGGATTGTAAAAACGCCAGCTGCTTCCAAATTCCTTGTCCTTTTCTTGTTGTTTACTTTTTTTGGTGAATTTTATTTGGCGAGGTTACTAGCTTTCCAGGGTTTTATTCTGTTGCCTTGGGTTGAAAATCTCTTTATTTTAGGTCTAAGAAGCTTGATTTGTCCCCAAATTGAATAGTAGTGAGGTGGGTATCTAAATCAGGAGGGACAAAGTTCTACATGAAATTAATTTTAATCAGGGTGTAGTTCTTTTTATTGACGAAGCTAAGGCAGGACAGGTATCTAATGCTTTAGAAACCGATAGGGAAACTTCCTCTGCTCCTTTGCCCACCCCAAATCCATGTTTCTCTATACTGGGAAGCACGAACATCAAATTTCATGCTGCCTATACTTTTCACAATCAACTTTGACACAACATTGATTCATATATGACAGCCATATAGCTATGTATCTACTTGTATCTTTTATATTTGGACTATTGGCACCACTAGTTTTGAAGTGTGGTTTTTCGTAATAGAAAACATTTTATTTTAGGTGATGCACTTCACTATATTGTTTGTGATGTTAGACCCGTAAAGCTAACAAAGTATATCCCATTTGCCCTTCATTAATAGTTACCAATTTATTTCTTGAATGGGTACTACTTGCTACTTCTTTAGTTTTATGTTTAGAGCATACAGAGAAATAATATCATGTCCTCATAATTTTTCAAATTTACATGCCAATCCATGTCCATGTGCAACATAATGCTAGTATGATGTAGTCTTGCTTAGCTTCTAAATGCGCATAAAAATGTTGCTCAGTTCTTAGAAGGTTTGCCTTGTAGAAGGTTAAAAGGTTTTCCAACATTAATTGGAAGCGACAGGTTGGTTCTCTACAGATGCGCATACATTATATAACAGTAAATCTTCCCCAAAACCTAAGGCACCAAGTCAAGTTATGTTTCACCTTTTATAGCTCTTCTTTTACCCAAAAGTCCAGGCAATCATTGCTAAACCCACATACAACTAATAACTGACCAGGGTTCCAACAATGCAATCAAAATTCAGAGTCTCGTCAAAAAAATTGAATTTATACCTGAATGTCAAAAAACTAGAAGTTCAAAACATACAGAAGTAGACAGCGCTGAGACAGAATTACAACTATAACATGCTGTTACAAGAAATTCTTGTAGGGACACAACCTTTGCAGAAGACCAAATTTCATCTTGATGAAAACAATGCCCCCTATTAGGATTCAAAGAAAAATTCTAAATTAATTATCTACAGCAAGAGACAAGGAAGCTCTCTCATAAACTTATTTTGAGTTGAAGATTCAATAAAAATGTCTTCTATTATATATAAATAGGTAAACTCAATATCTTGATAGAATAAGTGAGGAAAACTAACCCCATCAACTGCCCCCAAGGCCTAGCTTGAGTGGCAAAAGGTGGAGGATATGTGGCTTAGGTCGCAAGTTCAAGTCCCACACCATGCAAAGCGAAGCCTGGTATTTAAGTGGAGAAGGGTAGAGGGGCGGGCCCATTATCCACCGAGTTTAGAAGGTTGTGATTGGTCCAAAGGGTGGGTCACAGACGGATTTCTCAGTTATAAAAAAAAAAAAACTAACCCCATCAATTTATAGTAATCAATTAAGAAAAAAAGTATATCAGTCCATTAATAAAGGATGTTATATTGTCAAGAAACTTACTGTTCGAATTGCAAATGGCCATTGAATAGTTGTCTCTTTAATCATGAAAAACAATTGATTCATATTGTTTAGGTGTGCAAAAGTTGTATAACCTCTTTTTTTCTTTTTTTTTTGGAAATGCAGATTCTTTGGGGAAGTTGGTAGGGGGGCAATTTGAGCTAGAGATTGGACTTTTGGCTATCTGTTTCTTTGTTATAAGGTTAGAGACCTGTTTCAGTTTGCAATTCTATTTTTTTTTTTCGTCTTTGCACCCGTCAATTGTAACTTCATTTGAGAATGGTCTTGGAGAGGTTACATGGAGTTTGTCTAGTTGATTAAGAAATAAAATCTGAAAGTAGTTAGAACCTGCTTATGATAGCTTGGTTTGTTATTTTGGTCTAGGCTCATGGTCCAATGGAGTGTTGTTCTTTTTTACTGTTTTGAAAAGCAGTCTTATTTAAGCTTCTCATCGATCTGTTTCATGTATAGTCTGTGTTTTTAATTCAATAAGTCTATCATAGATAATTGTTATGCTTACTTTTAAATTTTAGCATCTGATTGATGAATTCTTTAGTGCTAATTAGCTAGATAGAGACGCAAATAAGTGTAAACCAATGACAATGATGAATATTGAAATATATTGTGTTGCATAATTATTAGTGCTTGGCTTGGTGGTTGGTAACTTTTAATGTTTGCAAATATTTGCCATATATGTATTCAGCGTTATGCTCAAATAATGAGAAACAATATGTTACTTAAAGGACATAATTAGTCTAATTGCTCCTAGATATGAGATTAGAGCCTGTGACATATCTGGTTTGATAAAATATTACAGTAACAAATTATTTTCCCATATCATTAATGAATCTGGATTCCTGGTTTGATACCATATTGCAGTTAAATTTTATTTATGGCCTGAAGTCCTTTGTGAATCATTTTCCTAAATCGTCCACATTTCTTACTGTCCCTTGGGTAGGTCTACTTTGGTTAATAGCCTATCACATATGCATGCTCAAACTCTCTGCATGGGCATTTGCCTTTAAATTGATCATCCTTTGTTCAATCTGAAGTAAATTTACTCTCTCATACAAACAAACAAGCTCTCATTAATGGTGGATATTAGTGGTGGAAGAACTAACATTGTTTCCTTTCTCTTCTTTGAGATGCACTTCTGGTCATCATCATACCAAAATGCAGAGATTTGTTTGTCTCTTACATCTGGATGGATGCCAAGAAGTTTATGCAGTTGGTCGAGGAGAAAAAGAAGAGAGCTCTTGAGAAGAAAGAAGGCCACTTGAAATGGGAGCAAAAACTTGAAGCTTCAGCTAATTTGAAGTCTGATGCTGAAGCTGGAGAGAAAACCAAGGCAGCTAAGCATAAAAGGAAGTCTGACTCGGGGTCTGATAGTGGGAGTGACACTGACAGTGAATATGAAAAGAAAAAATCCACGAGAAAGTCCCATAAGAAACACAGGAAGCACCATAGCTCAGATTTGGTTGATTTGGATAGGAAGGACAAGAAATCCAAGCGGAAGCCAAAGAGAAGGTCCTCTGATTCCGGTGATGATAGCTGTAGGGAATATGATGGTGATTCAGAAGAAGAGAGAAGAAGAAAGAAGCGGGGCCACAAGAAGCATAGGCATCATGATAGATACTCTGATTATAATTCCTCCGACTCTTCAGATGATGAAGACGTGGGAAGAAAACACCATTCAAAGCATCACAAACATCATCGACGATCACAACCGAATGGATCAGAGTCTTCCAGTGATGATGACCATGTTGCAGCTAGGAAACGAAGCAACACAAAGCATCATAAACGCCGTGGAAGGTTGGACTCAGATGCTTCTGTCTCTTCTAGCGATGGAGAAAAAGTGAACCATAGTAATCACGGGAAACATAAGAAACGTCATCACAAACCCCATAGTCACGACTCAAGGTCTTCGGATCCTGAAGATTTTAGGCATGAGAGAAGTAGATTCTTAGGTAAATCCTCTGATGAGAATGAGGAATTAGATAGAAAAGATAAGCACAGAAAGAATCATCATCGACATGGTCATCACCGTCATCACCATTCCAACCATGCGCATCGCCGCTCAGTTGAAGTGTCGAAGGACAACCATCAACCTCATGACAAAAAGGAAAGAAATGGCGAGCGAGTGGACCATACTTCTGAGGTGCTCAAGGAAAGTGATAACAGTGGTGCTCGTGTGATTCAAAATGCTTAGGATGCTACCTAATTCATGTTAATTTTCCATTTTGTGGAGACGTAAATGTCCATTGCGAATAACAGTTGGACTGTAATATTCATGGGGTCTAAACCCCAAATTTCCTACTGTTGAATCTTTAAACTGATCAGCACATTTGTGCTACTAATGATTCTGCTGTTTATTAACTGAATGACATCTTGTTGCTAAACTGTTCTCTTTATGTTTAACAGCAGGCTGGTCAAGTCACATATTAATGTAAAAGGTGGATTATGAACAGGTAAACTTCTGGTTGGTCAGTTTGCAATCTGAGGTGGTGTCATGTGATGTTGTATAGACAATATAATTGACTTCACCTAGATCTAAAGATGACAACTGATGGCTTTATAGATGATATATCTTAGACCTTTCACTTGATTGAATGACATGTGAAATACCCTTGTGAATTCATTTATTGTATTGAAGTATTTGACTGCCATGCTAAATGATTGTCGTGAAAGAAAAAAAAATTGGTGACAAAAGTTGCTACTATACTTTTAACACCGATTCATATAGGCTCTAGTGAGAACGAGAGCTGCCACAGTTACTAACTTTAAGTGGCAATATATAAGCTTTAGCAGCATCTACAATTGCCAATAATGTTATCTGGGGGACAAACATAAGCTTTAGCGGCGACTATACTTGCCACTTATACCTATTTATATAACGGATAGTATGGTAGGCCACAAATTGGGAGAAGTTGCACCTACATTACATTTTAAAGGATTGCATCTCATCGTTACTATTATTAAAAAATCTAGATGCTTATGATTCAATAGTAGGAGACAAACCTTATGCTAAAGACGAAAAAAAAAAAAAGTATATGCCTTAGGTGAACATATATCAATGTGTGCACTTTTAGCGTCGACTGATGAAGATTTAGCACGAATAGACTTGCATCTAATATTTACCTTTAGTGGCGGCTATTATGAGCTGTGGCGGCGATAATAGTTGCCACTAATAGATATTTTTGGCGACGAACAGACTTGCATCTAATATTTATCTTTAGTGGCGACTATTATGAACTTTAGCAGCGATCTTAGTTGCTGCTAATACACACTTTTAGCGACGAATAGAATTGCATCTAATATTTACTTTTAGTGGCAACTGTTATAAGCTTTAGCGGCGATAATAGTTGCCACTAATAAATACTTTTAGCGACGAATAGGCTTGCATCTAGTATTGACCTTTAGTGGCGACTATTATGAGCTTTAACGGCGACTAGAGTTGCATTTAAATATTCCTTTAGTGGCGACTAGTATGAGCTTTCGCGGCGACACTAGCTGCCACTAATACTAATTTTTAGTGGCATTTATTTTGAGCTTTAGCGGCGACAAAACAATTGTCGATACTCCATCAGTAATGCCTCTCTTTCAATTATCATAAGCAATCTAACAAAACAACAACAATAACGTCTTAATCCCAAATAAGTTAGGGTCGTGAACTATCCTTTTTAATTAACCCTCTTGCGTCGCTTTTGGATTTGTCAGTCAACCTGGCATGTCAACATTGAGATTCCTCATTGAGGTACACTTAGTAATCCTCTCATGAGAAAAAACTATTATAATCCACTCACGTTTCATGTGCCATAACTTTTGAAAGAGTAAATGCTAAAACAAAACTATGAGAAATTAATTAATCTTCTTGATCATTTCAAGTCTGTAAAAAATAAGTACTTTTAGTTTCAATCATATATTTAACTTACTTCGCCCATTATATTTGATTGAAACTGAGAAAGTCCCCAAATCCTATAATGGTAACACAAAAAAAATAGCATAAATTAACATCTTGAGCTTTCAAATGTTATGCACCTCCCTACTCAATAAACAAAAACTAGCCAGAACAGTGGTATTATAGTCTTTGCCTTCTTTAGTGCTGTCTATCCAACAATTAATTTGATTGAATGCATATATGAGCCACGTTGGACTTTGTACAGCCTGATGGCTAACATTGTTACATTATGTTGTTTGACCATGCTGAATAAATACCTTGAAGCCAGCAGGTGAAATCGAATAAATTGATTTTATACTAGACACTAATACAACACGATGAACCAAAATTGGAATTGTTTAGAAGTTCTTCAGAATCTTCTCGGTTGAGACTCCATCTGCTACAAGAAGTGAAGTCACCTCCTGCAAGAAGAATCAGGGGATAGAAATTGTAAATCAGGGCCGAAGATCCAAACATATTGATGCTTATGTTAAACTGAAAGCTTCTGCACTCATGTCTAGTAATAAATAGTACATGGCACTCATAAACCAAGAATATTGAACCCCTTCAACAACAGGCAGGTTCTTCACAATTATACTGATTGGCAAGAAAAGTTACAGAAAATACTCCTTCCTAAATAATAAAGCAGTTCACAATAAGTAGGTAACATGTTACAACAATAATTGGCTTATGGATTCTCACGCTCTGTTTTTACCAGTTTGGATATCCATTAAACAGTGAAAGTTGCAGAAATTCTACATCAAAATAAGTGTTGTTTTAATATTTCAGTCACAAACTAAATCAACTCGCAGTTAGAGGAACAAGTCACTAAGTTTTAACCGAAAATGTTCGATGAAAATAAGCTGCCTGCAGAATTGCATTCCTCTTTTTTAGGTTACCTAAAATTCTTTGCACTTAAGGCGGATGCTGGAGCTGCTGGCTTATATGCAGATAATGACTTGCTTGTGTTTTTCCAAATATGCGGCAGGAAACTAGGGAAGTTTGTTATTCTTCTTCTTTTCAAGCAGAATTATATTGTGAATGAATTAAATCAATGTATCCAAGTGATATTCTTATTCCTACTTTCAGTTGGAGGAACGAGTCGCATTTATCTACCCGGTCGTGCCAATCCAAAACTATATATACACTTACCAAAAATGCACTTGCTAAAGCAAGTTACGAAGTAGACCTTTCTTAATGAAAGTTAAAATCCCATGGGCCTAATCCCATACAAACACCAAGACTTCCAAACTAAGCACCTTAATCAATGGACAAACGGAATCTAACCACTATGTTCTACACTCCTATTTTATAGAAATACATCCAAGCAAGTCTCTTGTCAAATTTTATCATCCTAAAACATATGTTGTTCAGACTCTTCAAAAATATCAACAGGTGCATGTTGGATCCCCAAAAGTAGTCTATTCTTGGAAAATCCGATACAGGTGCAACATCGAAAGAGAAGAGTCTGCGCAACTTAGCTCATAACTCATAATTTTCTATAGCAGAACTCAATTCATATTAGAGCTCTTATTCAATCAAAATTAATGTTTTCTTTTCAAGTTCTTCTTCGTAAGTTATTGACTACTACTATTATTTTCATGACAAGGGAATCCGCACGTTACCTTTCAAGTGCACACCGGGTGAACTCCAGTCTAGCATAATAGCTAGCAAATCACACAAGAGATGTACCGCACTAGGCAAGCCCCATGCGATGAGCTCGACCGAGAAAGCATGCAAGAGGTTTTGAACTTAAAACCCCCTACTCAACCAACTCAGTCGCCCTTAAGGGTGGTTACTTGTTTCATTAATAGTCCGAATATGAGGTAAAACACAATGAGAATCACAACAAATGAAGAACACTAAATTAATGAAGAAAAGCAGCAACTTTTACAGAAACTACCAAAAAGCATCTCATGGATTGTGTAAACCCACAAAGTGTTTATGGAAGTTAACAGTTTAATGAAGGATAGATCATTGTGCATTGTTTTCATTACTTTCCTTACAAGAGACAGCATTGGTAGTACACCATATAGGATTTACAACCAGCCAACTTTTTAAGTCCAGAAAGCATGTTATTTGGCAAAGTCATCGTTAAGTATTAAGTACTTCTACCACACCAAATTGTCACATTAACTGATGAGAATCACTTCTTCTGTTTGCCTTCTTAATCATCTTTTAATAATATATTCTACATCAAAATTTTCCCATCCATTGGATGTCTATAAGATTAATATCTTTGGAGTTGCGAATCCCTAGGTCAGGGTTACTGTTGGGCAGAGTTATTTTAGCAGTAGTGATCTAATTAATGCACCATAATGTCAAAATTATCAGCTTTCCTAATGCTCATCTGCTGTTTAACTGACTTAAAGCAAACATTAATTTTTGCTCTACAATCCATGGGATCGAATCTCAGCTCTTGATGTTCTAGATTACATATAGAAAGCCTTTATATCTTCCTATTGTAATCACTTTAGGTCTGGGTCACCATACAGCATGTCCAGGCATCTTATATTTATAATACTGTTCTACCATTCTCACACAAAATCTCGGCTCTCTTGATTCATAGATGAATAGTAAATGGTGAGGGGTCAAGTAGCAGTGAAACAAAAACAAAGTGCAAAATAAGAGAGACCATTAGCATCTCCAAAATGCAGAAAGAGCAAGGAAAGACACAAGATAGGAACAGCAAATCTTCTGAAGTAAACAAACTACAAACCTCAGCCATTTGCTTTTGACCACAGAGGACTGCTCCGGTAGATTGAGGATTAAAAATGTTTTTAGCTCGGGCAAATGCTGCCTGCAAAAGCAGATGGTAAAACAACCATTATTGTTGAGTAACAAAGAAAACCAAAATACGATGATAAGAGGATACCAATGTAAACATAATCATTACCTGAACATAGCCATCTTCACCTGTCCAAGCATCATCAGGCTGAGACAACACTGGCACAACCTTGACCCCAGAGGATGCCCAGTTTTCAAACCTATCCTGTAAAAGTTGAAGGGCAGAGAAATCAGACAACAGGTACAAAGTTTATCTTGTATTTCTGCCACAATGAAGAAAGAATTTGTTTACATGTTGCAAGCAAACAACAAACCTGATATGCCATTCTCTTCAAATTCCGTGCACCATAATATAGCCGAACATCAGATCTCTTGTCTGCACCAAACCCTGCCTCAATCAGGGATCTAATTGGGCTGCCAAAAATAGATTTGAGATCAAGGAATGAGCAACAGGCGAAAGAAAAACCGAACTAATTCAAAGAGAATCGTGAAACCTCAACATATTTTCCATCCTTTCACTAACACAAATATTAATATGAAAAGGATGAAACTGCATGATGCAAAGTTCAACCATTCACATTAGGAGAAGTAGGCTTGCAGCTATGTAATAGATCACATCTACAACCCAACGATCCATCTATTGAAAATTGCAGCTTTTAGCATTGGTGAACTTCAACTTGATAGAATCAGCTATGTACTCACAAGATGACAATCAAATGATGATTAGTGATTGGTTGCTAAAGTTCTAACCAGCTTACTGAAGCTAACTAGAAAAGAACTTAGAAAAAACTACTACAAAAGAACACCGAAATGTGATCTAAAGTCAAAGCGGCATCTCACACCTCTACACTAGGGAAAAATGCAAGAGCATCTAACAACTATGATATAAGTTGAGTTTGCAGAACATATTAACGATAGGCTTAGCTAGTAGATTTTTCAAGTAGTTTTCCTACAATCCAAGCTCATTTACAGCTTACTGAATATGCAATTGACTTCAAAAGTTTAACCATATAATCTCATCAACCATAAAAAGAGGTTCTTACAGAGAAAAACTATTCCATAAATCATTCATCTCAATTTAAACTCACTCTGGAATATATTAGCTTATCGCTGAACCAAATCTATCAAACAATCTCAAAAGCTCAACACAAAACGAAAATACTCCTCTATACTCCAGCACAAACGAAACTACAGAATAGAAAATCATTTTGGAAAGTAGTACAGAATCAAGCTTAAATTTTATGTTTCCGATCGAGTCATAGTTTACCTGATTCCAGATCCCGTAGCGAAAATCACGACCGTCTGATACTCTTCCGCAGGAGAGATTTGATCCAAATCAAATCCTTTCCCCATAACCTGACTCAACTCCACAACATCACCTTTCTGCAATCCACATAGTAGCTCCGCCGTAGAGCCAGAGATACTTTTCACAAGGAACTCAAATAAACCTTTTGCTGCAGCAAGCGAAGGCGGCGATGCAATCGCTAAAAACGACGGTTTCTCAACGTCAGGAATCCGAAGCTGAAGATACTGACCTGCCTTGGTGTGTGAGGTAGCTAGGTCAGGGTAATCGGACACGTCGATGGTGACGTGGAAGAGAGATTCAGCGGCAGGTGAAACGGTGACGAGAGGTGCGGTTGTCCAGAGATTAGTGTCTTGACGGACAGCTGCGGCGGCGGAGATGGAGAGACGACGACGGAGGTGGTGGTGGAGTGGTTTGAGGAGGGTCATGGATGAAGAAGGGTGGAGTGATTGGATACGGGAGGGAGCATGGGAACTGAGATGGGAGAGAGATGGATTTGGAAATGGAGAAAGGGAGAGAGAAAGGATTGACATTTTGTTTTCAATTATATGGTGAGAAGGAAGAATCGTAGAAACTAGAAAGCGCCGCCGAGAAGGGTGGAGAGGCAAGAGAATACGGCGGCGTGGGAATCTTATTTTTAAATCAAAATAAATTGGTAGTTTCCACGTGTTACTTCATGATAAGGTAGAGGAAAATGAAATCTACTACATCAAATATATATGTCCAAAAGGGGGAAATATCTCTTTAGTTGCACAAGATGTATAACGAGGAAGTGTGAAAGGTTGGCAATGTTATTTGAGAAGTATAAAAAAAGATCGAAAAAGTATTGAAAAGTAATATAACAAGATATGACTTTTTTTAAGTTATCAAGGGTAAGTATAATCTTAGTAGATAGTTGAGAATTACATCTTCAAGGATCTATCGGGAACTCTATTTCATAAGATGGGTATTGAGAATTACGTCTTCAAGGATCTATCAAGAACTCTATCTCATAAAATAGAAAATAAGATCTACATACAAGAACTCTATCTCATAAGTTAAGGGTAAGATCTACATACCCAAGCATATTACCATCGTAGTAAGCATCATATATATTCTGCCACAGACATGACCCTAACTAAGTACAAGTAGAAGGTAGCTTTAAATTATTGTCAAAACCACTCTAGTCAGCGTTTGGGATACACATACGACCAGAGTTCAAACTCTCAGTCAATTGAGCATGCATAGTCTACCAATAAAAAGTCCTCGACATTATCTCTCAAGAATGATCAGCAGAAGGGCAATTTTGAGACCAGTATTCACTATTCGACATGAATATTGATCCATTTACTGGGAATATACCACCATGACGACTAAAAGACTAGAGAAGATAAACATTATTACGACAGGCAAAAAACTGGAAACCAGAAAGTATTCAAGACGAAAGTAATGAAAAGACAACCCCTCATAATTTGGGCAACCAACATTCTCAAGATGAATTCAAAGTAAAATATACAAGTTTGCCGTTTTACCCCCTTTATTATGCGACATAACAGAGAGTCAAGGGTGGGTGTTTGGCAAGTAAGCCTTAGCTCCATGTCTTCTCTATCACAATTCCGGATTGCATATAAAAACAAAAACCAGAAAATCTTGGACCCCTTAGTCCTCCCAGGAAAAAATCCAAGTGTCACAGAAACTCAAATTATTTCTGTAGTTATCGATGAAGATAATGAAAGAAAGTTGCTGGAGTTAATAATAATCTAAGCTGCAGATTCCTTGGCAATCTTCTCTGCCTTGGCAATGACCTCCTCGATTCCACCGACCATATAGAATGATTGTTCTGAAAGGTCATCGTATTTCCCATCCAGGACTCCCTGCAAAAGTCAATTACAAAACGAAATAATCAGCAAATTGGTGCCTGAATATGCACAACATAGCAGGATGTTATCATCTCAGATACACTTCACCAAAAAATAGGGAGGAGGAAAAAATCATATAGCAACATTTAATTCATAAAGCATCACTACAACCTGCTGAGATGGTGGGCTATGCAATACCAGGAATAACGTGTAACAAAAGGTGTAGTAAAACAAAAAGTGTATGGTAACCTAAGCAAGTATAGGATGCTTTTCTAACCAACCACAGTATCTTACAACAAGATTCCAAATTGAGATTCGTTACCTGGAAACTGTTAATGCTCTCCTTCAAGTCAACATATTTTCCAGGAGCACCTGTGAAAACTTCGGCAACATGGAAAGGCTGACTGAGGAATCTCTGGATCTTACGTGCACGGGCAACAGTCATCTTATCATCTTCACTCAGCTCATCCATACCCAAAATGGCAATAATATCTTGAAGATTCTTGTAGTTTTGAAGAACTTTCTGTACCCCACGAGCAGTATTGTAATGATCTTCTCCCAAAATGTGAGGTGAGAGCATACGAGATGTAGAATCAAGTGGATCAACAGCAGGATAAATACCAAGCTCAGAAATCTGGTATCCAAAATACGCGAAGTCAGAAAATTGTAACTGCATTTTACTAGGGACAAAAAATAAAGTTATAGTTCAAGTTAAGAAACAGTATCATACTTGACGGGACAACACAGTTGTGGCATCCAAGTGAGCAAAGGTAGTTGCAGGGGCAGGATCTGTCAAGTCATCAGCAGGCACATAGATAGCCTGGACAGATGTAATAGAACCTTTCTTGGTTGTAGTGATACGCTCTTGAAGACCTCCAAGATCTGTAGCCAAAGTTGGTTGATAACCGACAGCAGATGGGATACGACCAAGCAAAGCAGAGACCTCTGAGTTAGCCTGTATTGATACAAAAGCAACTAGTAAGCAACGGTAGAGTGGTATAAAATAAGAGAACTTTAGCAGTCATAGGCAAGCCAACCTGGGTAAATCTGAAAATGTTGTCAATAAAGAGAAGCACATCCTGCCCCTCAGCATCTCTGAAGTGCTCAGCCACAGTCAATCCTGTAAGGCCAACACGGGCACGAGCACCAGGGGGCTCATTCATTTGACCATATACAAGAGCGCACTTGCTTTCACTCTAATCAATCCAATAAGACAAAATGTCAACAACAGGGGACAACACTGTGGACTAAAGGGGTATAGCAATTAATTCTGACTAAATAGAACACTTACTTGCTTTTCACCAAGCTTAATAACACCACTTTCAATCATTTCCCTGTACAAATCGTTGCCCTCACGAGTGCGTTCACCAACACCAGCAAAGACGGAGAAACCACCTGAAAGAGTTGAGCCTCATTCAGATAAGTTTCACACTGACTTACATGTGAAATAATAAGAAAACCCATAAGCAGCACTAACCATGTGCCTTTGCAACGTTGTTAATCAGTTCCATAATAAGCACGGTCTTTCCCACACCAGCACCACCAAAAAGCCCAATCTTTCCTCCCCTTTGGTAAGGGGCAAGAAGATCAACAACCTGGTTAGAAGTTAAGCAGCCATAATGAAATTGGCATTGTCATAACGTTGAGTAGAAATTACACTTCAGGAACCAATATATGCTCGGAAAGGGAGACACATACGAGAACATTGAATAAAATTGTTTGATTAGCATACCTTGATACCAGTAACAAGAATTTGTTGTTCAGTTGCCTGCTCAACAAAGGCAGGAGCTTCACGATGAATTGGCAAGAAGTGATCGGTTGCTGCAGCGATTTTCAGAGATAGAGATATAACTTTCAGAACTCTTCACACGGAACAAATAAAACAAGGGATAAAGTATTTAGGACTTACTAATGTCGCCTCTCTCATCAATAGGCTCTCCAATGACATTCATAATACGGCCAAGGGTGGACCTACCAACAGGGACCTGCCATCACAATGAAACCATCAGCTCAGCGCAAAAAAAGTAGTAAGTGAATGGCAAATGGATCTTCAACCCATATTCCCACTGAAAGCAGGATAACAACTGAGACGAAACATCAACTACTGCACCTCAACCCAAATTAGCTGGGTCAGCTATACAGCTACTACTCAATTAGTTTTCATTAAGGGTGAAAACAGAAGACAACAAAAAATTTAACACTGAACCCACACGTGACTGTGTTCCCCAGAGGAAGAGGGGGGACAAAACAAAACAATTTTCGAAAACATCAATGTTAGGAGGAAAAATTGAGTTGCAGAGTAGGAGTTTTTTACCATTCAATTGGGAGAAAATAAGTGGAATAATTAAAAAAAATTCACATCTCACAAAACAACATGAATTTCTTCCAGTAATGCAGTGGTAAATTCGGGTATCAATTGAAGCACTCTACAGTATCTCATTTGATTGTGAATAAAGATGAGCAAATCCACAAACCAATAGAGGCACATTTAAAGCACCAAAGGTACCTTGCAGGGAAAAATACAGGTTTTACTAGGAAAACCAATATTTTCCCACACATTAGGATCCAAACTACCACAATCAAGCATATGTACTACCATTCAGGAGCAAAGAACTGTTATTTACTACTTAGATAATCATAAGCAAGCCTACATGCAATTGACCCTGCTATAGTTACAGATTTACAGCTTCAACAACCTGCAATTTATATGAAAATAATGGTGCTATGATTGATTGACCAACCCAAATATCTAGATCAACAAAACATTTCATTAAAGCATAATAAAACCACAGATCTTGTAGAACTATCAAATAATATCATTTCCTAGAAAACATATTAAATAGATCACTCTCAAATTTCTAAACTCCTGAATTCCAACGCTATTGACTACAATATTAAACAAAGAAATGAATGGAAGTTCTAAACCAGTAAAGTAAATATCTTTGAAATATAATAGACTGAAAATAAACAATTTCCGATTACTCACAGTGATAGGAGACCCAGTGTTAAGGACGCGTTGACCACGCACAAGACCTTCAGTACCATCCATAGCAATAGTCCTAACCATATTCTCACCCAAATGCTGAGCAACCTCAAGCACAAGACGGATCTGGTTATCCAGAACCTCAAGAGCAGTAAGGATCGGAGGCAAACCTTCATCGAATCTCACATCCACGACAGCACCAATAACCTGGCACACTTTCCCGACCGCACCAGCGCCAGTGAACTCATCGGTGATCTTACCGGTAGGCTCATTACCAGAGGATTTAGGAGGTGTCGCTGACTTATCAGCCGGAGCAGCAGCTGAGGTAGCGTACTTAACAGCACGATTTAAGAGGAATCCCGCTGGGGAGGCGCGTGAAGTAGTTTTGGGGATGGAATTTGCCAATGGAGATCTGGAAATAGCGCCGCCGCGCTGGGCGGTTGATCGGAGGAGAGAGGCCATAAGCCTCCGTGACGCCATGGCGTTGATAGGGTTTGGTCTATTGAGAGAGAAAGGTGAGGTGTAGAGAGAAGAAGAGAGAATGCTAGGGTTAGTGAAAATGAGTAGAGAGACTTTTTATCTGCAGAGGTGCCGATGGGCGATGGGCGATGGCTGTAGTGTGAGTGAATCTGACCACTTCCACTCTGTTTATTTCTAGTTTGAATTTCGAGAGTCAAAAAAATTAATTTTAATTATTACTCTCGTAAAATATAAAATATTGAAAAAATAACATAACTACATAAGTTTTTGGGATAAGGATCTGAAAAATACCTCAACTTTGGTCGGATTTGTTGTTACGATACTAAACTTTCATAAGGATCTATTACCTCTCTAGACTATTTAGTACCGTATTTTTTACCCCTGAACTATTTAATAGTGTATTTTAAAGGTATATATGTGTCCACGTGGACACATTACTATTTATAATTTGGCATTATTTTTTATGTCCACGTGGACACATTACTATTTATAATTTGGCATTATTTTTTATGTCCACGTGGGTTAATATATATGTTTAAAATACGGTATTAAATAGTCTAGGGAGGTAATAGGTCTTCATGAAAGTTTAGTATCGCAACAGCAAATCCGACCAAAGTTGGGGTATTTCTCAGACCCTTATCCCTAAGTTTTTCTATCATAAATATCAATCAATTTAGTAAGCAATATCTACCTACTATCTCATAAATTAATAATTTTGTATCAAATTTCAAGTCAATGATATCATTTATTCAAATTGCAAGTCAAATATGTGCATCAAAGATACTAGATAAATACATGTTTGATATCAAATACATTCTGAAATATAAATACATAGGAAAGTGAGGCGAACGATAGAGAAAAGAGACAAATGAGAAAGTATGTGTATACAGATATGTGTGATCACAATACTTATTGATTGAAAAATCTCTCTCTATATATATATATGTGTGTGTGTATGGGGAGAGAGGACGAGAGGGGGGGAGAGAGGACAAAAGGCAAGAGAGAGAGGACGAGAGGGGGGGAGAAAGGACAAAAGGCGAGAGAGAGAGGAGAAAAGTGAACAAATAGGAGAGAGATGAACGAGAGAGTTAGTACATCTCAAATATATGTGAATCATGCTTGAATTTATTGTATATGAAATAAATCACATCTAATTTGATCCGCTTGTATATGGAGAAGTAAATGTGATATGAAAGGTAATTTCGAAAATTAAAGTGAAGGCATATAATTACGCTTTAAACTAATGAAATTGGTGTTGTTTGTTCATTTATTTATTATATATAAAGTATTATAAATCATAATAATTATAATTTTAAATATAAAATTAAATACTTAAATCTCATAATTAAAAATTGAAAGAAATGAAAATATATCGAAAAGGAAATTAAATGAGGGGTATTCAAATTGCCTTTTTCACTTTTTTTTTATATATAAAAGTTGTATTATGTGGAGTTCAAAAATATATTCCCAACTTTGGGGCGAATAATTCGAATGGTACATTGTTCACTTGTTTGGTTCGAATTGTTTAATGGGATAATTTCAAATATGTAGCAAAAAGTTATTAGTTTGTAAAAATTATAGTCAAGAAAATAAAAGGATGAACTATAGTCAAATTCGTTATTTATATATAGCTATTTGTAACAGTTAAATCATGGCTAAATAATGTTATTTCTACTTTTATTAGCCATGATTTATTTTTATTTTTTATTAGCTACGATTCGAGCATGGCTAAATATTTTTTATTTTATTTTTAATAACTAACAGTTAAGTAGTGTATATGAAACGTATCAATGATGTATACATAATGTATAAAAAATTAATTAAAAAATGTAAAATAATGTATAATAAACATGTATGAATATTGTGTAATTGGTATATGAATATGTATATATGATATATAAATAATTATGTAACGTATCTACATTGTATAAATAATTATGTTGTGTATATGCAATGTATCAATATTATATAAATCGTGTATAAATATGTATCAAATATCGTATAAATTGTATAGAAACATGTGTGTGTGTGTGTGTATATATAATGTACAAATAATTATGTATTGTATATATAATATATCAATATTGTATAAATGTGTATAATCGTGTATCAAATTATATAAATAATTATTTAATGTATCAACATTTATTTAACTATCATTCATTCTCACCTTAATAAATAAAAAATAAACAAAAATAATAAAAAGATATAAATATTCATTTTCCACCAAAAAGTGAAAAATTAAAGAAGGGGAAAAAAGCACAAAAAGATTTTTTTAATAGCGTTATTTAGCCACGGTTTAAGTCGTGGCTAGGTAGCAATAAACTGTGGCTTATATGTTGATTGCCTCAAATATGACCTTTTTATTCAAATTGAGGTATTTCAGATCATTTTGTAAAATTGAGCTCTAAAAATGGTTAATAAATGTTATGGACTCTCAGTTGGTGTAATTTCCCTTGTTTTATCTTAGAGAAGTTTTTAATCAAATTGTCATGGTCCAATATGGTACATACTGTCAATTTCGACGTAACAAATTTATTTCTTTGTAAGACTATACTATTATAAAATATGAATTAGGATTTTCAATAAGAGAGTTTAATTTATCTGTTTCTTGTTAGCTTTAGTTGCATTGTTAGGATTTTGAGTAAGGGAATTTAATTTATCTGTTTCTTGTTAGCTTTAGTTGCAGAGTCAGGATTTTCAGTAAGGGAATTTAATTTATCTGTTTCTTGTTAGGATTAGTGACGGAGCCAGGATTTTAATTAAAAGAGGTTACTTGGTTGTGTTACGTTTTTCCTATTATTTGCTAGATTTAGTTGCTATATATGTCTTATTTACTGTTGTATTCTCCTTTTTAAACAACTTTATTATGCGTTACTTGTATCGATGGTCTTTCCGTAACAATCTCTCTATCTCCATGAGGTAGGGTTAAGGTCTGTGATTCACTTGTGCGATTACATTGGTACGTTGTTGTTGCAAATTGATAATTGGTCTGCATGCAACCTTTTTGTGCTGTATGTTAACGAGCCCAACATTATTATTTTTTTACTCTAGTTTAAAAATAAGGTTTGCGCTCCACTTGTGGGTATATACTGGATATGTTGTTGTAAACTGATAATTGGTCTAACAGTAGTGGTGAATGCAGCCTCTGCTCTGCTTGTTAACTGACCTCAACATTTCTTGACTCAAGAGTTTACAAGTATGTGAAAAACTACTAAAATTTCAATAAATACTAAATCGGAAGTCCGCCTTTGTTGTTTAAGGATTATTTAGGTAACTTTGCGCGCTTTGTCTTAGATTCATTCTCCATGGCGATTATTTTGGTAAAGAATGAGTCATATGCATCATATTGAAGCATGTTTTACGGTCTTTCTTATGTTCTGACTTTTTTTCCTTTCGAAATATTTAGGACTCAAAATGACAATGATATGTCTGTAATCATTTAAAATTTATTAAATATAAATTTATAAAATGATTCGAATTATATTAAATTCATGAATATATTAGTTCAAATAAATATCATGAATTAATATAATTGGCCTAATTATTCATGTCCAATAAATATGAATTTAATTAAAGTCAAAATTAATTGATTTGGGCTATAGATGAGCCCAATTTGTTAAGTCCAATGTCATCTTATCCTAGATGCCCATTCTTTTGGTGTCACGTGGCAAATGACATGGCATGCCAAGTCAAACAAAGAAGCCAATAGGATCATGACGTCAAAGATGACAAACCCGCTCAAGCCCATATGCCATGTTACTTAAATCTGATTGGCCGAAGGGAATCTTGTTCCAGTCGCAACTCCTCTATTCTAAAACTATAAATAGGGGTTCTCATAATTTAGAAAAGGGACAAAAAAATTTAAATAAGAAGCTAGAGAAAATCCGTGGTACAAACGCCATAAAAGAATTCAAGCATTCAAGTTCAAGAACGATCAAGATCAAGACCATCAGATTCAAGAACAAGCTCAAAGCCCTTGAATTGAAACAAAAGTCAAGATCAAGATAAAGTTCAAATTCATTGAAGATTCAAGATCAAGCTTTAAAGCCCTTGAATTTATATTTGAAAAGGCGAATTGAGAGGAATCATAGAGATTGTAACACTCGCACTTTGAAATAATAAATACGATTGTTGCTATAATTTTCCGTTCTTAACTATTGTTTTCTCAACGCGAATTTTATTGTCTACAATCTCATAACGTTGAAGGGGACAAACTTGATAGACTTACCAATCTTCCTATTAATGTCAAACACCAGATTCAGGAGCAATTGTCTATGGAGGAAGCTACAAGAATGAGCGTTTTGTCTACACCGTGGAGATATGTTTGGGCTTCAAATCCCAAACTTGTATTTTCTCCTCAGGTTTGCCCGAGAAAGCCATTAACAGACGTTGTTGATACAATTCTGATGCAGCACTGTGGAGACATTAAGACATTCTACCTAAACATTTCATCAATACCTTGTTCTCAACACTCAGTTATCGATCAATGGATGCTTTTATTGTCAAGAAAAGGTGTCACTGATCTCACCCTTCGGAATCAATCCAATGCTCTTTACAAATTACCTTGAGCCTGTCCAACTGCATTTTCAAGCCGCCATGAGACTTTAGGGGTTTCCACAAGCTCAAAAACCTCACTCTACTTAAAGTTGTCTTGGAATTAAACGACGTTAGTACTTCTTTCTTGTGGATGCCATACCTTGTGACTCTGCAGGTGAGGGTGTGTAGTGGTTTTCCTGACTCGAAACTATATGCTCCAAGACTTTCTGAAATATTTTTCCTTACCATGACAACCGAAAACCTTGAGTTGAGTCATTTCATGGACTGTCGGAAGATGAAAACAGTTATACTTGTATCATCAAAACAGAATCAAGACAAACCGACAGTTACTACCTCAAGTGTTTTGCTACTGAAGCAGAGAGGCTCCCGGCATACCTCAACAGCTTGAATGCTATCACTATATTTGAGTTCGATTTTGATGATGAAGATCAAATATTTTCTCTTCTACGACTGCTTAGAGTTTCTCCGAATTTGGATGTCCTTCATTTAGTGTTGAGCTCGAAGAAGAAGAAGACAGATGGCATGGAAGTGAACGTCGTAAATCATTTTGAAGGACCAGCCTACAGGACACTAGGAGTACTGAGTTCGATTTTGATGATGAAGATCAAATATTTTCTCTTCTACGAATGCTTATAGTTTCTCCGAATTTGGATGTCCTTCATTTAGTGTTGAGCTCGAAGAAGAAGACAGATGGCATGGAAGTGAACGTCGTAAATAATTTTGAAGGACCAGCCTACAGGACACTAGGAGTACTGCACAAACTTCAGAGATTGATAATAAAAAGTTTCCATGGTTCAAAAATCAAAATGTTCTTTGTAAAGTTTATATTCGTGTCTGCACCTTTACTCCTGAAGACCATCATTCATGAATATGCAGAAATTGAAATTGAAAATGCATGTAAACCGTCGATCAAACACAAGCATCTTGACTCCGGATGGTTCGAGTCAGGTTGGAGGGTCAGTGGAAACACTAATGATGGCGTGGAAAAACAAAAAGACATCTTGACTCTTGTCTTTATAAATGACTAAAGAGTAGAGTATTCTGTAATATATTAGAACAAATCTTGACTTTGCCCAAACTTTTGCGCGGCAGCTTGGTGTACAAAACATTCCGTGTTCTTCTGTATAAACAGATCACACAAATGATAATGGCAGGTACCTCTCTTAAATGTGGGATTTATAAGCAAATAATGTAAAAATCCTTTACATGATTACATGTTGATGTATACAAGTTAAACTCGAAAAGAAAAGGTGTTTGTGACAAACACAAAGGAAATAAGAAAATATATATAGGGTGTTGGTATTTATTATTGTGCATTATTTGCAAATACATATAAGATTCATGTCTGCAAATTGCTAGATTTATGGTAATTTCACCATAAATATCAAGATCTCCCACAAGTGAAAAGTTGTGGGAGTAGTCTTATATGAGCTGAGATTTTGGGTCGTGACAGATCCAAAATCTCAGGTCATGATGAGTCTCTTCTCGAGTCTAGAGAGATCATGATCAGCAACTCGATGAGAGATACGTGTACATTCATGCACAAGCTTGCCATTATAGAAAAAATATTTATGTTTTTAGTACAATGAAGTCCGAAAAAAAAAATATATATGTTACAATCTTTACATTATAATGTTCTGCATTACAATTCTGACACTCTAATCTCTGCATAACTTGTGTGTCAACTGTCAACCAGACAACCTCTCATAGGAGTACATACACGACTTGTCATAGACGTCGAGCCAAGCATTGGAAAACGTGCACCACGCCACGATTCCTTGTCTTGTACAAAATGAAGAGGACACCCAAGAAGCCAACACAAAAACCAGGTGCAATTCCAGCATAAAACCACTTATGTTCATCAACATCTTGATCATGATCATCACCTTGAGGAGTTTGTTCATTTACATGAGATGTTCCATTGCCGTTGCAACTTTTCTTGATCAATATTCCACAAAGTCTAGGATTACCAACATAAAATGATTGATCATCCAAAGATTGGAGCTGATTTCCAGTAGGAATTGGACCCGAAAAATCGTTATATGACAAGTTCATGTAGCTCAAATAATTCAAAGAAGCTAAACTTTGAGGAATTGAACCAGAAAGTTTGTTATGTGACAAATCAAGTGACTCCAATTGCTTCAAATCACCTATCTTTTTTGGTATGCTCCCATTAAGACTATTTCTAGACAAATTCAAGTATTGAAAGTCAACCAATTTTGTTAACTCCTTAGGGATACCTCCAACAAGTTTATTTTCAGAAAGATCCAAAATTCTAAGAAACAAAATTTGTTCACCAACATACTCAAGTGGTATTCCTTTCATAAAACTTTCAACTCTTTGTCCAAATACTTCGCCAGGTCCACGAAAATTACCACACGAAAAGTTTCCAAAACAACTCGGAATAGTTCCATACAAGTTATTACCAGCAAGATTTAGCCAACATAGAGATGAGATTTGACATAGTTCTAATGGGATAACACCGTAAAATTGATTAGAATTTAGCCTCAAGAGTTCCAAACTCTGTAGCTTTTCGCCAATCCATGTAGGAAAAACATCCTTCAACTTGTTTTCTCCTAAGTCAAGTCTTTCTAACCATGTCAAATTTTGAAAAGACAAAGGGATTTTACCTTGTAAGTTGTTCTTTTGCAAATGCAAAAACCTTAGTGTCAAATCACCTAAAGAACTTGGGATTTCACCTTCAAGACTATTATCAGCCAAATTTAATGAACTCAACTCTTCCAAGTTACTCAAACATGAAGGGATTAGTCCGGATAACAGATTCTTTGAAAGATCAATCGAATTCAAAAGTTGAGCATCACACAACACGCTTATACCACCGACTAATTTGTTAACAGAGAGATCCAGAGTGGTCATGAACAACGTTATATTGCTCAACCAATTCGGGATCATATCAGAAATGTTAGCATCAGACATAATAAGAGTATCAAGAATTGACTGTTTTTGTAGCCATTGAGGAAAATCAGGCCCTACTTTTACTGAAGCCATCCCAATCTCTTTGACTTGGAAAGTTGGATACCAATTGGAACTCACATTCAAAACCAAGTTTTCGTTTTTAGACAAGTGCAATTTCATCAATTTGCTTAATTTTACAAAGTGGAGTTCAGAAACAATACCGGTGAATAAGTTCTCCGAGATATCTAGCTCTTCAAGATTCGATAACTGTCCAATACTCGAAGGAATGCTCCCATTCAACTTGTTGTTTGATATCCTTAGAAACCTCAAATTTGACAGCTTGCTTATTGAAGATGGAATTTCACCATATAATAAGCTATTAGTACTGTCAATAACTTCAAGATTCTTGTGCATTGACATTCCTTCAGGAAAGAAGTCACTGAATTTTGTATTTCCCATGTATAGCTCCTTCAAACGATTCTCGAGACAACTCGATGGATCTCTTATAAAAGTTGGAAGCAGTCCACTGATTTCATTATCTGACAAATCAAGCACACTTAATCGACAGAAAATGCTCGTTAAACCCTCGGGGATCAGCCCTTTTAACGTGTTAAATCTCAACTTAAGTACAGAAAGTGAAGTCAGATTTCCAAGTAAATGGAGACTAGAGAAGTGGATGTCATTCCCTAACAAATCCAAATAAACCAAGTTGTTCAACTTACTCAATGAACTCAACAACGAATCGCCAAATCCATTATTAGAAACATCTAATACTCTTAGTGAACTAAGCTTCTCAAGAACATTAGTTGGATCATCAAACTTGTTTTGACCACCAAGATGAAGATTCATGAGCATTGTAAGATTAGAAAACCATGGAGGGATGATGGAGGAATTCTCCGAGCTCATTCCAATCATGTTATCTCGGATATTGAGTGAACTAAGAGATGTGAAATTAACTTGTGTAAAAGAAGGCAAAATGTTGAGATTACAACCTTCTAAGTTCAATGAAAGCAATGAAGGCAACATGTTAATTGAATTCCAAAGATCTTTAGTATCTTCAATAACCAATTGAGAAAGATCAAAACTTTTCAAAGAAGAAAACTTAGATATCCAACGCAAACTATCAACTCTGAGATCATTTCCTGGTCCGATAACGTAGCCATAACATCCACCAAGATAAAGATGTTCTAATCTCGACAAATTCCCAAGATTTTTGGGAATATATCCACCAAAACCAGCACAGGAAAGATTAAGAAATCTCAAGTTCATTAACAATCCAAAAAAAGGTGGAATTTGGATACTTGAAAAGTAGTTGTGACTCAAGTCTAAGTAACTCAAATGTTTCAATTTAACCAAAGAAGGACTTAACTCGCCTCCCAAGAAGTTTTTAGTGTGATTGTCTAACACCCTTTGTGGATATTCACCATCTAGAAGATAATTCTTGTAATGCAAATCAATTTTGACAACATTTCCTGTTTTTTCATCACAAAAAACTCCATCCCATTTGCAACAATTTTGTCCTGTCCATGATGACAAACGATTCGAGTTATCAATTAGGCCATTCTTGAATTCAATGAGAGCTTTTTGGTCATTTTCAGAACAAGTTGTATTGGAATGATGAGTTTTCGTGAAACCAACTTCAAGATTGGTGACAAAAACAAGAAGTAGCAGAATCAAAAAGGGATGGTAGTTCATTTTTTTTAATTTGAGTATAGTGCTATTGTTCTGTTTTCTTGAGGGGTTTTAGCTTTTAAGAACTTCAATATCTGTTCTAAGTGTTGAAGGTATTGAAAAAATAGAAGTTTGTTGAGAGAATTCAATATGAATGGTAGACTATGTCAAGTTTGATTTTTGAGTTAAGAAGTGTGAAGTTGACATAATACTAGTTCGGCATAATACAAAAACATGATCATTAACTTGGGTTCAACGGATAACTATGCCCTCTAAATTTGAGTATGCACAAGTAGACACTTAAACTTGTATAAAATTGAATAAATAGACACACGTGTCCTACATGCCATAATACATGTAGGACACAAAATTTCCATGTAGGGTGCCATGTAGGACGGATGTGTCTATTTGTTTAATTTTATACAAGTTTAAATGTCTACTTGTGCACATCCAAAGTTAAAGGTCATAGTTGTCAACTGACATCAATTTAAGAGTCATGTTTATGTATTATGCCTACTAATTCTAATAGACTATATATTGAGTGTGCGAACATAGCTAGTTTCATGTTGATGATTGAAAAAAATGAAAGTAAATATAAGATGTAGGATGTATCGAGACTTGTATTGGAGTTACTAATGTACGAAAATAGCATGGGGCCCGACTCGCTGTCTTTGCTGACTAGTAGGCCATTTTACTATCTTTATTCAACACAGAGAGAAGTTTATGACATAGATGGTTATAAATACTCAAATAATTTGGGGTGACACATAATTAAAAGGGGAGGTGGGCGGTGCAAACAAAAAATCATGTACATTGAAAAGAAAAGGAAACTACGTGTATAAAATGTATGATAATATTCTTAATGATGTAAGGCTTGTTGGGGAAATCGTTCGAGTTTGACTCAAAGCGAATAATATTACATCTTGGTAAGATTATCGTTGGGTTCATTTAGCCAAATATTATGGTCAAAAACAGATTTAGGATCTTAATATGACTAGTTCAATTTTTAGATTCTTATCAATGAATTAAAATTATGAATTTGATATACTATAATGTTTATTAAAATTTTAGTATATATGTATATGACTTGGTCAACTTGACTTTTGCAAAGACTTGTCAATTTATATGTAGTGGAAAAAGACTGGCATCTTAATATGCTAGATTGCTAGTGAAATATATATATATATATATATATATATATATATTAATTTGACTATGGTGCACTCGTTTTTGCAATTACTTCAATATAGTGGAAAAAAAGACTGGGCTAGCCCAACTCGTGTATATTTCAATTAAATTCATCGAATATTTACCATTTTATATCAACATAAATATCAGATAGTCTTGGTATCATTATTGTTTTTTGTATAGAAATTATTTATTAGTTAATGATACTATAAGAGTATATATGTATATTGTTGTGGTATCATTAAGGTTTCTTGTTAAGAAATTACTTATTAGTCAATGATATTATAAGAGTATATATATATATGATATACCTTAATGATACCAATACAATATATATATATAATGATTTTGTATCAATTTAACGAAATTATCAGTCTTAATGATACCAATATAGTATCAGATACTGATTTAATATTAGTTAAGCGAAATTAGTAAAGAGATTATAGTGTAATTATTTAGTGAATATGAATGTAAATGGGTATATGTTTGTAATTATTTTACTTTTATGGGGTATTTGCTTATTTTCCCCTAGTCTTTATTCACTAAAGCTTAGACATATCAAAAGAAATAATGTGCGTATTTTTATATTCACAAATATTTGAATTTAATACTTTATGACTAACCATCTATTTCATTGATTACTAAGCTACACCCTCAAACACAACAATTCAATAACATTATTTCAAGCCATAAAGAGATGTAGAATTTCTCAAATGTTTACATTAGTGGGATAGATTTATAAGTTATAAACACCATAATATAAAAAATAATTATTTATACAATTTAACATATTATAATAATGTGTGTATTAGAAAGAAGATTGCATATGAATAAAATAATTTTGAAGTAGAATTTTAAAACTAGTATATTATTTTCATTTTTATCTTTT
Organism: Solanum verrucosum; assembly: GCF_900185275.1. Lineage (NCBI taxonomy): Eukaryota > Viridiplantae > Streptophyta > Magnoliopsida > Solanales > Solanaceae > Solanum > Solanum verrucosum. The sequence continues at coordinate 1,237,546 of NW_026020032.1, forward strand.
TATTTGTTAAGTAACTTGATGGATTAAATAAAACAAATTTAATAATTAAGAAAAAACAAATATAAAAACAAAGGGAGGTATATCATATATGCAATAATTAAAACAAAATTTTAATATATTTTCGCGGCTTTTTATGAAAATTCAAAAAACTCCCGCTATTTTTGAAATTGCTATTTATACCAATTTTCTAGTACGATTTGGCGGGTTTTCGATTAGGGTTTCGGATTCGGAGAATTTTCTAGAAAGATGAGCGCCGTCAACATTACGAACGTCGCCGTACTGGATAATCCGGCACCGTTTCTCAGTCCTTTCCAGTTTGAGATCTCGTATGAGTGCCTCGATGCTCTTAAAGACGGTAAAATTTTCGTTCTTCTGTCGTTTTATTTCCTTTTTGATGTCAAAATTGTTTGTTTTTGAGGAAAAATTAAGCAAATAGTTTGCAGTAGCAGCGGTGATATAGTTGTAAATGCGTTTTTAGTTGAGCTTTCGAAGTCAGAATTCAGAGCTTAGGTTTGTTAAGTTTGGAGCCTAGTTAGGTGGGAAAATTATTCAATTTGATATTTCTCTGTTGCGATGTGATTTAAATTTGTTATTTGAGAAGAGGAAATGAGATTATCGAGATGTCAATTCCTATTTATCATTGACTTTTTGGAACTTGATTGATTATTTTTAGCGGGTTAAAGTTTTCATGAAATGATGTTACTAAGTTAAATGTTTTATTACACTGCTACTTGTGCTATGTTAGAAAAAATAATTGTGATCATCTATCGAAAACAATCTCTCTATCACTGAGTTAGGTATAAAGTCTATGTACGCTTTGTCCTTCTCAGATCCCACTTTGTAGTTATGCAAGCATGCACCGGTAAGGTGACTAGAAAAAATTGTAACAACTGTCATACAAAGTGAAAACATGGTGTACAGTAAAATGCTTAGCTGAAAAGATACAAATAGATATGTTAATGAAATACGAGGCCTCAATCAAATGGGACAGTGGGTAGAGTCGAGCTTTTTTCAACTGAGGAGTAGCCTTTGGTCCTTCTTTTGGTGCACCTATAGAATTCCAAGTTGTATAGGAAATTGAGTGGAGGTGCTGCTACATAGTTGTTCTCATAGCATATCAGTTTTGAACTGAATTTCACTTGCTTTGTTGAGAAATCCTTTTGTTTCTAAGTCAGTTTCCAAGAATATACTGCAAGTAATGGTTGTGGGAAGGGTTCATTTCTGTTACCTGTTGCTAAGATTTCCCTATAGTTATGTGAATAAGACAAAAAGACTTGTCCACTTCAATATAAATCGTCCACTTCCACAACTTAATCTATATCGAAACTCTAAATATCAGAATAGCTTATATAGTTGTGTGGAACAAGGTTAGAGTAAAATTGGTAAGATCTTACTTTAGCTTTTGTGACACTACCTGCATCAATACTCATTCTCTTCCTGAAGCATTAGTGCATGAGTTGAGTAGTCTACTTTATCTTGAAAACCCCACTCAAAAGAATGTTCCCTCTAATACTTTCTCCTATTATCTAACGCTCTGATATGGGTCATTTAGAAAAGAGAAATAAGAGAGCATTTGAGGGGGTAGAGTCAAGTTTTACTCAGGTGAGGAGTAGCCTCTGCTCACTTATCTTCTTTTGGTGCACCTCTAAAGTTCCTTATTGTATAGAAGAATGGGTGGATTTTGTAGATTCTTTACCTTTTGGTATATCCTTTATATGCGACCAGCTCAACCATGTCTATGAATGAAATACTTTTACCTTACAAGAAAATAAATAAATCATCTAATGCTCTGATTAGTGATTACCCCCTTGTGTTAAGTGTCAACTATATATAATTTTTCCAGCATCTTGTGATTTGTCTCAACCCTCAATGGTTATTGGTTAGGACTTTTAGAAAGGATCTAAAATTAAGCAATCCCCAAAGAGAACCCCCTTGGGATCAGTAATTTTCTTGAACTACATTTCTTTTTGTTATGGTCACTATTCAAACAGTTTCCTTTTCCTTGTGCTCTTTTATTTGTCCTAGTTGTCATAGACTGTTCATAACTTCATGTAACTTAAGTTGTTACCGAAACTTTCTGTCTTGCATTCATGGTTCATCTTGTCTGAAAGATTGAAATTCTTTAAGGTTAAATTAGTTGAGTATGTGAATTTCGCAAATAGGATTTCCCTTCAGAAATCAGAAGTATCAACTCTACCTTCTGACCATTTCATTTGTTTCAGATTTAGAGTGGAAGCTGACTTATGTGGGATCTGCTGAGGATGATACTTATGACCAACAACTAGAAAGTGTTTTTGTTGGACCTGTAAATGTTGGGAAATATCGTTTTGTGCTTCAGGTAACGAATACTCTTTTTAACTTTTCAATCTCACTTAATTGTGCTAGAGATTGAGACTTATGCTGAAACCAATTTGCAGGCTGATCCCCCTGAACCATCCAAAATTCGCGAAGAAGATATTATTGGTGTCACAGTATTGCTATTAACATGCTCTTATGTGGGTCAAGAATTTATTCGAGTAGGATACTATGTGAACAATGATTATGATGATGAACAACTAAAAGAAGAACCGCCTCAGAAGGTTTTGGTTGATAGGATCCAGAGGAATATTTTGGTTGACAAACCTCGAGTCACAAAATTCCCCATTAATTTCCATCCAGAAAACAATGAAGATGGAGAACAAGCTCCTCCTCCTGACAATGCAACAGAAGAAAAGGTGCTTGGAGAAGAGCCTGTTTCTTCACCCAAGCAATGTAATGAGCAGTGTCCTCAAACTTGAGAAACAACAAGCAAGACAAACTGCTTTGGCTGTCAAAAAATTCTCCCTTCAGAGTTTGATATTTCAATGATGTAGTGTGCCATCTTGTTATAATCTACAAATCTTGAGTGTTGATGGTATATTTTTAATTTCTGCCTCAACATGTACACATCGATTGTTGTATCTGCTATAGTCATATCTAGCCGAGACAAGTGATTCTCAAACCAAATGTTGATTTGTAATCCAGTATTGAGTTACATGTGATTTCTGCAAACGTTTTATCTTTGATTGTTATACTAGATGATATTCCTGTCTCTTATTTGGTGCTTGAATTTCCATTTTGTGCTTTGTTCTTGTTTATATTGACTGGCTTGGACTTAGCTTGACGTTCAATCCTAGATGTCCGAAAGGAAACTGTGGAGTCAAAAACTTGGTAGTTATGGAACACTTACAGAAGCAGAATTTTGACAGAGGTTGTGATTGTTGTTCATTACTAAGTTATGCCAACAGATATGTCAAACTAGACAACTCTTGCGAGTCCTATAAGAAGAAACGTTGTATGTCACCCTTTTTCTGCGAAGAAGTTCACAGATCTCCCCATTTACCATGGGAGATAAACTTATCCAAGTCGATCTTTCCATGTATTTTTAGAAAAGGAAGAATTATGGAAAGAAGAAACCAAAAGTATTTACAATTGCAAGCACATTTCAATATTAGACAAAAAGAAAGCTATGAAGGAGAGAAACTGTGTCGCAGTCTAGCAGAACTTCAAGGAAACTACGTTACTTTCCTTATCTAGGTGCTAAGATATGTACCAATGTGTAATGCTTCAACAAATTATATAGATTTTATAGAATACTATGTTAAAAGAAGTCGTAATCTTATTAATAAAAGCAATTCTGAATATGCTCCTTGAAATGAGTAATAAACAGTGATATTAGTCCTTGGCACTTTGAATTTCCAGCAATACTGGTGTGAGATCAAGAACTTTCTCTTTTTTCATAAGTAAACAAAGTGGCAATTTCAGATGCCTTACTTCATCTTGGAAAAAGCTTTTGATGGTGTTTCTTATTGGCGGATCCTAGCATGGCAGGTGATTTATTCATACCTCTGTGATGCCTTAGTAGTTGCCACCAACGAAATTTGTTTATCACCTTCTTATTGCTATGTTGTTCTTTGTCTACTGGTCTACTGCTGCTATGTTTCGACTTCTTTGAATGCTGGATATGTTGCATCAGCCCCCGAGCAAGGGTATGAAATTGGTCCCCCTTCGGCTTTTTTCCATCTTGCTTGTCGATTGCTGACTTCCCAAACTTTTCCAAAGCCTTTTCTCCATATGTTTCATCCTTGCTTGATGAATAGTGACCGGGGAACCTTTTCCCTCTCTGCCTCAACAAAGATGTCTTTTTCTCCTTAGCTTTATCATCCTTACCATGATGGTGATGGTGGTGGTGATGATGGTGAAAAACTATTGCTAGCCTGTCTTTCAATTTCTTCCACCTCCCGTTATGTTTCTTTGATTTTTTCGAGTTAGCAGACTTGTAGGCACGTGCAGGACTTGACCTCTTTGATGAAGAATCTGCTGAGTAGTACGAGAGTTCTTCAAGATGGTCAGACCCTGAAGGATCAAGTGATGAGGATCTCTCCCCCTTTCTTTCATGAGGCCTTTCACTACTAATTGGGGATGAGTTACCCTCACGGCCACTGCCGCTTGAGCTGACCGTATAATCAGTTTGACTACTATCTCTTCGAGGATATGATTCCTCTTCTCCATAGCTGCTTGTTTCATCTGAATACTGTGTCTTGGTTTGAGCCTGCCTTGGCAAGGAATCATCTTTGTCACTACTGTAAGTGCTTGTCTGCTGCAAATCTGTCGAGCTGGAAGAGTAGGGTGAGCTTGAATGTGAAACCTCTGATTCCTGTTCATGCAAATGCCTTCTTCTCAGTTGTTTCATGCGATTCCTATTCTTCAGATATTTACTAGAATTCTGGTCCAAGTTTGCATAAGAGCTCCTGGATGGTTTGAATTGACCTAACTTGTGATTCAACGCTGATCGCCTCATTATTGACTTTTCTGAATAAGGTGAATCCATTCTGCTCTCATAAGTACCGGGCCAAGTTAGCTTGCTCCCGTGATCAATCAATCCTGGAGTGCCTATGTTGTTTCTCGAAATATCTGCTGCAGGCAGCCTGGCATTCAATTTTCCTAGCTGCCCAATTTTCTCGTTTGAAGGCATTTGGTTTTGGTTCAGGTTCTCGTTGACCAACATCGCAGGCAAAGCAGCATAATGATTCTGTCTTGAAGTACTATTATTTTGATCCTTTAATTGGCCCAACGGCTCAAATTGGTCAACAACAAACTGGATGCTCTGATGATTAATTATGTTTCCTCTCTGTATCTGCCACGGATGCTCTTCAACTAAGTCTAGCTCTGTAGACATATCACGATGCTCAGCAGGGACGATGTTTGCTACTATCTGTTGTTGTCTCAACTGATTTGACTGGAGACTAATTGACTCAGGAGGCGGCGATTGATCTGCTGAAATATTTGATATTCTGATTGATGGAATAGTATATCCCGGATACAGTGAACTTGATGTGCCTTTAGGTTCTTGACTGTATTGAGTAATCACTAGCTGTAGTGAGTCAAGTTTATCATTCTCGACAGCTCCCTCTATCTTCTTGATGGGACTAGCTAACTCTACTTGTGGCACAAAGTTAGTTATCGGTTTGAAGTTATGGTCAGCTGCATGTCTATCAGCAAGAACAAGGTCCTCAGCATCCATCTGCAAAGCTGAAATGTGCAGTTCGAGTTGTTTAATGACATCAGCAGTTGAGAGATGATCATGGTTCTGATCAGGTACCGATCTTATCAGACCAGAAAAGTTATGCACGGATTGTGTAAGATCATTAGCTGGTCTGTCTGATAAGGAAGCCACAGTTTCTGCACCGCTTGATATGCAATGGAGATCGAGCACTTCTTTCGGCTTTCTACTTTCAGTGCTTACTGATTGCAATGCTTCTTGTTGAATATCCCGAGAAAAACTGCCGAATAGACTATTCTGCTGTTCTTGCAACGGCACGACCTTTGTAGAATGTGAAGCTTCTATTTCAGAAGATTTAGTGTTTATACAAGGAACAAATGTCTTTTCAAATTTGGGGCGCTGACAGATTCTGCAAAACTTTCTTTTCTTTCCAGTTTCACTTGCACTGAATCTAAATTTTGGACGCTGCATGCTAGCTGTCTGAGTAACTGGAACGATAGATTCCTGCTTCTCTTTCGATAAGGTGGATTCCTCCATGACAACTGGCTCATTTCCACAACTTTGAATAACAGCTGAAGATTTTGACATGTCTAATAAAGCAAGAGGATGTTGCTTCACCATGTCAACCAGATGTTGAGGCTGAGGTAAGTTGTGCACATGCGCCTGCTGTGCTATGATCTGTGGGCAGTAGGAATGATACGATAAGTCTAAATAACAAAGATCTAACAATAAAGGTTCCCTCAGAAAGCAGAGAAATTTTTTACCACTGGTATTTACTAAGAAAAGGCCAATTTTTTGCACAAGAGATAAAAAGAAGAACCAGACAGGTACCTCAGAATGAGCCTTAAGAACATCATTCGTTGTTGTATCGAGTAAATTCTTTAACATGAGTCGCGCTTCATGGTCCAACTGTTTGAAGAAAAAAAACAAATACTGTCGGAAATAGGCGTTAAGAGTCCTAGACACGCGTATATAAGATGAAATAAAGGAGATATATTACTCCAAGATTGCTATCCCGACCATCAAACAGGCCAGATACTAGACATAGAACACAACACCACCTAAAATAAAATTTGGCCAGTCTACCACTTAAATATAATCCCCACCACCCTGGTATGCTTCTTCTACAAAAAGGACAGCCCGGTGCACAAAACAACCTCCATTCATGCAGACTAAGGTGAAAAGCCGTAACTCAACAGTATGATGTAGGCAACTTACCGTGACACAAGCATTAATGACTGATTCCACAGCTCGAACATATGTCATATAGAGACAACTTCACTATTGATCCACGACATTAGTGAAGCCAAAGAGAAGGTAAAAGTAATTACTTTGTCAAGTACAGTAATAAAAGCTTAAGGCCACACGAAGTTCATAACATCAAACTTTTTTCACCTCAACCCCTTTAAACCCCTTCTTCCCCAAAATCAAGAAATTATAATCCACCAAGCAAACAAAAAAACGAAGCTATGGTAGGAATCTAAATTCTTGAATCTCCGTCTGACTCGTAACTCCCACCATTAGCCCTCGCACAAACTAAAGCCTATTACGAGTTCAACAACAACATAGCCAGTGTAGTCCCACAAAGTGGTGTCTAGAGAGGGTAAAATGTATGCAAACCTTACCCCTACCTCATAGGCAGAGAGGTTTTTTCCGACCCTCGCCAACTGAAGCCTATTATGAGTATATATGACCATATAAATACGCACAAAAAAGAAACTTACACCATCAGAGTTCAAATTCGACACGCCATCTCTGTCATTTTGCAATAGACCATACAATTGCCTTAAAGCAAGAAGGTTTGATTTTATGTTGTCAAGGTCCATATCCTGGTTGACAAACAAGAAAAGTCAGTAGAAATCAGTGTGAGATTACACTACTACACTGCTACAACTACCTAAAAAGATAGAAAATTACTTTACGAGAAATTTTTTCAAGAATATACTAAAATATAGGTTCTAGTCAAAGTGTGCCATTTAGTTATTCACCAACTTCAAGCTAGCGTTTGACCATAGATTTTGAAAATTTATATTCAAATATATGTCTGACCATGAAATTTGATCTTCCAATTCCCCCAAAGGAACTCAGACCAACTTTTAGATTTTCTCGACTTTCGCTCACAATACATCAAATCATTTTTTCAAAATAACTTCAAATTCAAAAAATCACAACTTTGCCAGATTTTGGGTTTTTGGGACTTCCACCCATAAAACTTCAATATTTTCCCCAAAAATCACAACTTTGCGTGTTTTTGAGACTTCCACTAACAAAACTTCAATTTTTTTCCCCGAAACAACTTCAAATTCCAAAAATCACAACTTCAAAAACTCAGTTTCAAGTTTCAACTTCAAAATCTACGACCAGACAATAGCCAAATGTTGAGACTATCAAGTGATAACATAACTTTGTGATACTCAATGACTGAAAAATCATATTACAAACCCAAAACTCCCTGAAATTTCATGATTTTAATCACCCAAAACACACAATTTAGACAAATTTATTTTTCAAAGCATACATTTGAACAGATTTCAATTTGTTTTCTGTTCAAATTGTTTACAAAAAATAAATAAATACCTTATTCTCCATGAATTTAAACAGATAAAAAAAAAAAAAAAATCTGCAAAATTTTGGTGTTCGCGCCTACTCCTGAATAATTGACAAAGCGGTTTGTTTGCTGGCTATTTATAACCGCTTCCAGACATTTGTTTATACCATTTGAACTTTATTTTATTTTTAAAAAAATATAAGTTTTTTATTTTTTTATTTTTACCGGCATCTGGTACTCGCATGGGTCATTGGCACAAATACCCCTATTTTGGGTGTAGTTTTTATGCCCTTATTATTTTAAGGTAAAAAAAATGTGCGACAATATTACTGACAGTAAAATAATAAATAATTTTTATTCAATATATATTTATATTTTCGTATCACAATTTATCATAAATTATGCTGTGTAATTCCTACGAAACATATATCGTAAAATCGTAAAAAACTTTACTTAGTTCATGTAGGTCTTAAATTGAGCGAGACAAAAACTCAATTTCAGAACTCATAAATATATGAGGTAAAAGAGGCATAATTTTTTCCTAAAAGAGCTTAGGTCCAATGGGGCATAATTTGATTACACGCTTTGTATGATATTTTTAGAGCGATTCTTCTAATAAGACATTTTACATATTTAAGACTTAAAACTAAGATATTTAATAAAGAATAAGGATCCCAAGTCCTAACCATTCTGTTACAATTTAAAATGACATTTAAATTTAAATTATTATAAATACGACAGTGATTTTACTTCACAACCAGTGTAATTGGTTGTTACTTACCATTATTTTTAAGTAATTAATAATTAATGGTATTAAATAAAATAGTGATTAGTGTATGGAATTATAGTTACAGTTTTTAAAAACTTCTTTTGGCAACACCTTTTTTCTCTCTCTTATTTTTTTAATATAAAAACTAGATATAAGAGTGTGTTAATTTTAGCTCAAAAAATGTTGTTTTCATTGTTCTGATTTAATTGATATAAATTAGATTTGAAAAGTCAATTCAATTTTTATATGTTTTTAAAAATATTTGAAGTATTAAATTGTTGTAATTTATAGTAACTTTTATTCTATTTTAAAATAATATGTGTTTCTCCCTTTGTTCCTATTATGTGGCACAAATGGAATTCGAAGAGACAATCAAATATTTTGTATGATTTTTAAATATTTTTAAAGTATTAATTATTATGACTTATAAATATTTTTAACGCGATTTTCCAAAAAAAAAATATTATCCCCATACGTCAATTTATGTGGCACTAATAAAATTTCAAGAGTCAAATAATTTTTTTTATATTTAAAAAAAAAATTATATTGTTATATTGTAATTTATAGTCCTTTTACATAGTTTTTAATATATAATCAAATATTTCAAGTTGCTAATATTAATTATTACAATTTATAATACTTTTAATATAATTTTTAAATATATAAGAAGATTAAAAATAGTAAAACAAATAAATAAACAGAAAAAAAATATTGAAAAAGCCCCATTACAAACACATAACTTAGATAGACAAGTCATTCGTGGATGCAAGATTATCATTAAGGGGTGACAATAGTTGCTAGAATACATAATTTCAAGGAATTTTTCACAATAACTTAATCATCTTTATTAAATTTTTAACTTGTGTTAAAAAATGCCAATACGTATATATATATATATATTTATCAAATCAAAATTTAACCTTTATATACCATGTAACTGCTTCTTATAACATAGATAATTGTTCAGAAAATTTACTCAATAAGAAGCAACAATTTTGCTGCTACACCTAAAACATGATTCAAATTTTGGCATTTTTGGTGGAAACCTATTTGTGTCATGTTTTTGTAATTTCCTCAAATTAAGACGGGTGCTATAACCTAGTTCCAGTGGTCCACAACATCAATTCATGCTTTTTTATTTATTTAAATTATGATATTATTTTGTTTCAACTTAAGATATTTTATTCATAAGTCCAAACTAATGACACAAAATATTTTAATTTTTTTTCATTACTTATTTTGCACATATAAATAAATTAATTAACCTTCAAAACTTTATTAGCTTCACATGAATAAAAGGTCAAAGGAAATAACATATTAAATCACATTGATAACAACACATATAAAAAATTAAGTTGAATTCTGAAATAGCATCAATGTCATATAAATTGGAACAAAGAGAATAACATATACTTTCTCTGTCCCAATTATACATTACGTTTTTCGAGAGTCAAACAATTTAAGTTTGATCGGAAATTTACACATGAAATCATCAATTTTTTTGTGAAATTTATAAATTTGTAAACTACGTAAAAAGTATTATAAGTCACAATTATTGAAAAATATTTAAAAGATATATGAAAATTCAAGATCAAAGATAGATTTGTTTGATCTCAAAATCTGAAATATGTCACATAAATTGGAACGAAAAGAATATTATTTAAAAATTATATTAAAAAATATTATAAATCACAATAATTAACATCACACAAATACATATACTAGTATCCAAAAAAAATAAAATATAACAAATTCTCAAACTTCCTCTATCAACAAATCCAATCTCACAAATTTTTTTGCTTTTACAAGAACAAGACTTGACATTTTCTCTATTTCTCATTAAAAAAAAAATACAGTCTTTTTCTAGTATTTCAACTCTTTTTACAATACATTTTCAAAAGTGGGGCTTTGCTCTCCTCTCACTTTTACATAAATCTTGATTTCTCACAAGGTATTTTTCAAATAGGGCTTTATTTGCAAGATCAAGACTTTTTTTTAAAAAAAATCTCTTTTAAAAATTCAAGTTTTTTTACAAGAAATTTTTAAAAAGGGTATTTTTTATAAGTTCAAGACTCCTCTTTTTTTCATGGAGAATGTAGAAGAAGGATTGTTATTGAAAGAAAATGAGTTAATTGAATTGAGATGTGGAGTAATTTGGGAGGAAATGAAGGAAATTGGTTATTTGGCTGGTCCTATGATAATTGTGACACTTTCACAATATTTTTTGCAAACAATATCATTAATGATGGTTGGTCATTTGGGTGAACTTGCCCTCTCAAGTACTGCTATTGCTGTTTCTATTGCTGGAGTCACTGGTTTCAGCTTTCTTGTGAGTAGATATCTATTATTCTAATTTATATGATGTACTTTTCTTTTTAGTTCGTTTAAAACGAATGTTACTTTTCTGTAGTTAAAAATAATTTAAGTTTAAATTTTGTTTTTTTTACGGTTGTTAGAGTTTCACATTGGGGAATGGACGGATGGTAAGCTTATATGGACTTGGATAATACACCCTCAATAGATAGCTTTTGAGGTTTGATTAGGATCATGTGTCAAAACTAAGTCCATCCCTGTTTGGGCTCTCGGTCCACGATTCAGTTGGGTTGGGTGTGAAGGGGGTGTTACTTGTTAGAGTGGTTAGATAGGTTTGGGGAATTGACGGATGGTCTACTTATATGGATTTGAGTAATTCTCCGTCTAGTTAGCTTTTGGAGTTGTGTTAGGTACATGTGTCGTATCTTTACTACTTTTACTAAAATGATTTATAGTCACACTAATATCTAAGGTTTATTTTAGATTACAAATTTCAAAAGTCGTCCTAATCAAACAGTGCCACATGAATTGGGATGTAAGGAGTATTATTTCTTGTATTTGAATGTAAGTTATATACGTCATCAGTTTAATTGCACCCAATTATAGTGGGTTCTGCCTCTATTTTTCAGTAACCATAGTAGCCTTGACATGAAGAGTTGCATAGAGTTTAAAGTTCTTTACTTTGAAGGTTGGAATCTTTCTATTCCGTACATATTTGTTCCTGAGCTATTTGGCATAATTATGTATCCCGACTGTTATATCGCCTTTATCTTTATAGCAGAGTCCTTATTTTTAAGATTACAAGTTTCCTCTTCTTTTTTTTCGGGAGGGTTAAGAGTATAAATGCTTCAGTATATGCAGTTTAATTGGTTATAGTAGGTTCATACACTATTTTTCCAGGTAATTATAGTAGGCTTAACATGAAGAGTTACATAGAGTTTTAACTTATATACACTTACTGTTGGTTCACCTTTAGCGGGTAGTGCGTCTTATTACACTATGGATGTCGATGTATATAAGTTAAGCTCAGTTTTACTTGTATATATATATTTTGGATGACCTTATAGTGCTAAAAGTCATTACACTATGGATGATTAGATGTTGATGTATATAAGTTAAACTCGGTTTAGTAGTATGTATGCTTTAGCTGACCTGATAGAAGTTAAATATTATTACTCTGTCTATGTCGATGTATGTTAATCTCAGTTACTTATAGTCGTAGATCAATTTTTAAGCTATTGATGAAATTAAACTAGTTGTATTTTAGGGTGTCATACTCATACTCAATACCTATATACAGTGTCAGTGGATAGAACTGAAACTCTTTCTTCTATATGTAACTTGTAATGTGTTATAGTTTACAATTTTGGGAACTTACTAAACTACGTGCCAAGTCAAACAAAGTGACCTATAAACTATGTTGCTCGGATTGTCCAAAAATGCATAGCTTGTGGAGGATCCGACACACACTTGACAGTATTTTTGAAGAACCGAGCAACATAGCCTATAAATGCTAAGGGGAAACAGATAGAAGAATAAGAATGTGTTCTAACTAGAGTTAAAGAACTGAATATTTTTGTCATTTTCTATTTTCGATTTAGAGGGCATAGTTATAAGTTATATCTCTTGTGTGATTAACAAAGCATTGCTTATAAATGAACAAATTGTCTAGTAACAAGTATTACATTTTACCATTTTTTTGCGCCTCTCCACCGACTAAAATCTGAAAGTGTCATGTAGTTGGGAATGGCCACTGCACTAGAAACTCTTTGCGGTCAGGCTTTCGGAGCTAAGCAGTATCAAAGACTTGGTACTCAAACATACACAGCCATTTTCTCTCTCATCATTGCTTGCATTCCCATCGCAGTTTTATGGTTATATGTGGGGAAATTGCTAGCTTTCATGGGGCAAGATCCTCAGATTTCTCATGAAGCCGGCAAGTTCATTAAGTGGATGATTCCTGCTCTCTTTGCTTACGCGAATCTTCAGTCACTTGTTCGGTACTTTCAAATGCAAAGTATGATTGTTCCAATGCTCATAAGCTCTTGCATTACGATATGCTTCCACATACCACTGTCTTGGGTGCTAATTTTTAGCTCTGGCTTAGGTAATATTGGCGCAGCAGTGGCTGTTGGTATTTCGTTATGGTTGAATGTCATAATTCTTGCTTCATACATGAGGTTGTCTCCTGCTTGTGCAAAAACCCGTGCACCAGTGTCATGGGAGATCGCCAACGGAATGAGAGAGTTCTTTCAGTTTGCTATCCCTTCTGCTGTCATGATTTGGTACTTCAACAGCCTCACTTGGCCTATTTTAGTAATTTACGTACACTTAACCTTCACATGTCATTCTACGTAACTCATGCTACGATTGTATTTGTAGTCTTGAATGGTGGTCATTTGAGCTGCTCATCTTACTATCCGGACTATTGCCGAATCCCCAACTTGAAACTTCAGTACTATCTATATGGTATGCTCTAAATCTTGCTCTTTGTTTCTCAGACTCTCCAAAAATGTTGCCGCACCCATGTTGGATCCTCCAAAAATACATTACTTTTGGAGGATTTGACACGTAGCGGACAACATTTTTGAAGAGTCCGAGCAAAGATAGATCTCACTCGTAAATGATTTATTCAATCAGTAATATGATTTACAAGGTCCTAAAATTGCTAGTTTCTTGTGATATATTCCATGGTGCAGCCTGAATACTACTTATACCCTTTATGCAATTCCATTTGGTCTCTCTGGCGCTGTAAGGTATTTTTGAATATCTAATCGAACATTCCCTTTCCACATAGTTTTTTTTCTCAAATATGTGGTTACTGAACTCTTGTTTACTTTCAGCACTCGAGTTTCTAATCAATTAGGAGCTGGAAATCCTCAAGGAGCTCGCGCATCCGCGGTTTCTGTAATGCTCATTGCTGCCGCAGAGTCAATACTAGTAGGCACAACTGTATTTGCTTGTCGAAATGTATTTGGCTACATTTTCAGCAATGAGAAGGAAGTCGTGGACTATGTCGCAAACATTGCTCCTCTTTTATGTCTATCAGTCATTATTGACAGCTTTCAAGGAACCCTTTCAGGTTAGCCTTTCTTTACATCAAGTTACTACAGTAAAATGTAACTACTACGAGTGGCGAGCCTTGTTTTCAACTGAATCCCCTTTGCCGGAAAATTGTACTACGTATATAGGTTAGACTTTTTCCACATCAAGTTACTACAAGAAAATTATAAGGCAGAGTCACGTCTACCAAAGGGTATTCAACTAATTAATCCCCTTTGCCAGAGAATTATACAATGTATATAGGTGAGACTCATTCTACATCAAGTCAATTACAAGAAAAGGTATCATATACCTGTGGTGGAGCCACATTTACCTAGCGTTTTAACAGAATTCCTTTTGTTGGAAAATTGTACAATGTATACAGGTTTACTACAAGAAAAGGTAACAAATGTCGGTGGGATAGCCACATTTAACTAGGGAGGTTAACTGAATCCCCTTTGCTGGAAACTTTTTCCACACTAAGTTAGTACAAAAAAAGGTAACGGTAAAGATATGACACTTGGGCATAACTCAATCTGGAAAGCTAGTTCGTAAAAGGAGGATTGTCGAAATCCATGTAAGCAGATCCTTAGTCCATTCTTCAACCAATGTGAGACTCTAAAAGTAACAAATACCAGCGGCAGAGCTACATTTGCTGGAAAATTGTACTATGTATATTGGTGATCTTTCTTCTTAACGTGCATATATATACGTTGTTGAATCTGCCACTTACAGATACATGACATGAACGGACGTATAATTAACTGTGGTATAATGCACATTGTAGGTGTCGCGAGGGGATGTGGTTGGCAGCATATCGGTGCCTATGTCAATCTTGCTTCGTTTTACCTTTGTGGAATTCCTATCGCTGCTTCATTAGCGTTTTGGCTCAACTTTCGAGGAAAAGGCCTGTGGATCGGCATACTTTCTGGTGCAATTCTGCAAACTATTCTACTCTCTGTTATAACATGCTGCACAAATTGGAAAAAACAAGCTGCAATGGCAAGGAAGAGGTTTCATGCTGATGAAAATTCATCAGTAGATAACATGTTGTCCTAAAAAAATGTGGAAAATTCTCTTCGAAATACTCAAATAATGTTGATTGGTTTCTATGAGGCATCTTTGCTCCGTGAAACCGAATAACAAGAGGCCAAGTGTCATTTCCTAATTGTTAGCAGAGTCACAACAACCATCGAGATAACCTCATTGAGGTCGAGGATTATGGTAGAAGGTTAGTAGGTACTTAAGCAATTGTTACACTTGTTTTGTGCATTGCTATTTTATTATCTCTTATTTCTTCTTTTTTTTATGCGTCAATTACATTTCGTATGAGCCGTGGTTAGAGGTAAGATTTGTGTACATCCTACCCTCCTACTCATACTGGTGATAAAAATATTTGTGTTTAAGAAATTTAAGACTGATTACTGATTTTATAGCCACTTGTGCTAGATTTTAGATAAGAAATTGATAGTTAGGCTAAAAAGGTTAGTTAGATGACCAAATAACTCGTATTTTTTCTCGAAATAGTAACCGTATCATTTTTAAAAAAAATACACCCTCTGATTCATTTGTTATTGTGTTTATATGATTGTTATTTTAAAAGATTAAAATATAATTAATTATTTATTTATTTCAATTTTTACCCTATTCAAAAAAAATGAAAAAGAGATTAATACGACGACAAAAGATAGTTTTAAGCTGAAATTAAAAAATAAATAAAATAAATTATTTCATAATATATTGTATTTTATTGTATAATTTTAATGAATATAACGTTTAGATAGATTATTTCACGCTCCATCGTTACGTAATGTCCTACATTAGCAATTTGAATGACAAATCTACAAGAAAAGTAAGCTACAAACTAGAGCTATTATGAAAAGGTAAGATAAATGAAAAAAAAATATAACTATTTAATAGTACATAGATAAAATGAAAAGAAAATATTAAGATAACAATGTGATCACATCAAATCAGTTGTTACATTAAATGAGACTTTCATTGTTATTTAACGATAGATTTAAACGATACAATATAATAAAATTTAAGTAACAATTAAAATAAATAATATATTTAAATTAACAATACAATACCACGGATAACCAGTAACAACCATCCAAACAAGGTGTCAAGCAACCACTACAACTAATAATGGATCTAATGACTAATACCTCATGGCATATGTCCATCTTCTTGGGAAACAAGGAAAGAAAGATTAGTTTAATGCTAGTCAACCAAAGTCAATATTTTTTTTAAAAAAATAAAATAAAATCTAAACCAAAGTACAATCTTTTTTAAAAAAATAAATAAATAAAAACTAAACCAAAGTACAATCCAAGAACCAGTCAACAAAAGACAAACAAACACCTCTTCAAACAAACCATTAGGCATCATTGTATAACAAATTTCTCACACTTTCTCTGGCTACACTTTTTCCATTATTTTTTTTGGGTTTTCAAAAAAACAAGATTTTTATACTCTGGTTTCCTCATCAGAGGTATCTTTGTCTCTGTCTCTCATAAATATACAATCTTTTTCAAAAAGGGAGTCTTTTTTTATTAATTTAAGATACATTTTACATGGTATTTTCAAAAGGGGTGGCTTTGTTCTCCTCTTAAAAATCTTGATTTCTTACAAGGTATTTTCCAAAAGGGGTATCTTTGCTCTCCCCACTCTTTGTATAAAATCTTGAATTCTTACAAGGTATTTACAAAAAGGGTGTTCTTTTGGAAAGTTCAAGACTCTTTTATTTAAAATAAAAATTCAAATTTTTTACAAGGTTTTCTCAAAAGGGATCTTTTTTACAAGTTCACGACTTTTTAAAAAAAATAAAAAATCATGGAGAGTGTAGAAGAAGGATTGTTATTGAAAGAAAGGGAGTTAGTTAAATTGAGATGGGGAGTAATTTGGGAGGAAGTGAAAGAAATTGGTTATTTGGCTGGTCCTATGATAATTGTGACACTTTCACAGAATTTTTTTGCAAACAATATCATTGATGATGGTTGGTCATTTGGGTGAACTTGCCCTCTCAAGTACTTCTATTGCTATTTCTATTGGTGGAGTCACTGGCCTCAGCTTACTTGTGAGTACATATTTATTATCCTAATTTACGTTACACACTTTCCTTTTTAGTTCGTTTGAAAAGAATGTCACTTTTCCGTAATTAGAAATAGCTTAGCTTTTGTTAGAGTGGGTTAGAGTCCCGCGTTGATTGGAGAATGGATATGGACTTGGATAATATACCCTTAATAGCTAGCTTTTGAGGTTCATGTGTTAGAACTAGGTACATTCCTAGGTCCATACCTCAGTTGGGCTTGGGCGTGAAGAAGGTGTTAGAGTAGTCGGGGAGTTGATTGATGGTCTACTTATATACTCCCTCAAGAGTTTATCTTTTGGAGTTATGTTACGTGCATGTGTCATATCTTTTACGACTCTTATAGTCACACAAATATCTAAGGTTTGTTTTAGATCACAAATTTTAAAAGTCTTCCTAATCAAATAGTGCGACATGTTGGGTCGTAGGGAGTATTATATCTTGGATTTGAATTTAAGTTATATACCTACGTTGTTAGTTTAATTGCATCAATTATGGTAGGTTCTGACTCTATTTTCAGTAACCATGTAGGCTTTACATGAAGAGTTACATAGAGTTTAACATATGCTTACTGTTGGTTCACCTTTACCTTTATAGCGGGTAGCGCTCCTTATTACACTATGGATGTCGTTGTATAAGTTAAGCTCAGTTTTACTTGTGTATATATATTTTAGGTGAACTCTTTCTTCTATATGTAACTTGTAATGTGTTGTGTTAACAATTTTGGGAACTTACTAATCCGTCCGTTTCAATTCGTTTGTTTTACTATCCTTTTTAGTTTGTTTCGAAAAGAATGCCACTGTCCTTTTTGAAGGATCTGACACACACTTAGCAGTATTTTTGAAGAGCCGAGCAACATAGCCTATAAATGCTAAGGGGAAACAGATAGAAGAATAAGAATGTGTTCTAACTAGAGTTAAAGAGCAGAATTTTTTTTGTCATTTTCTATTTTCAACTTAGAGGGTGTAGTTATAAGTTATAACTCTTGTGTGATTAGCAAAGCATTGCTTATAAATGAACAAATTGTCTAGTAACATGTATTACTTTTTACCATGTTTTGTGCCTCTCCACCGACTAAAATCTGAATGTGTCGTGTAGTTGGGAATGGGCACTGCACTAGAAACTCTTTGTGGACAGGCTTTCGGAGCTAAACAATATCAAAGACTTGGTACTCAAACATACACAGCCATTTTGTCTCTCTTCATTGTTTGCATTCCCATCGCAGTTTTATGGCTATATGTGGGGAAACTGCTTACTTTCATGGGGCAAGATCCTCAGATTTCTCATGAGGCCGGCAAGTTCATTAAGTGGATGATTCCTGCTCTCTTTGCTTACGCAAATCTTCAGCCACTTATTCGGTACTTTCTAATGCAAAGTATGATTGTTCCAATGCTCATAAGCTCTTGCATTACAATATGCTTCCACATACCGTTGTCTTGGGTGCTAGTGTTTAGCTCTGGTTTAGGTAATATTGGTGCAGCAGTGGCTATTGGTTTATCGATGTGGTTGAATGTCATAATCCTTGCTTCATACATGAAGTTGTCTCCTGCTTGTGCAAAAACCAGTGCACCTGTGTCATGGGAGGTCGTCAACGGAATGAGAGAGTTCTTTCAGTTTGCTATCCCTTCTGCTGTCATGATTTGGTACTTCAACAACCTTGCTCTGCCTCTTTTAATAGTTTAATTACACTTTACCTTTACATGTCATTCTACAAAACTCATGCTACATTTTGTATTTTATAGTCTTGAATGGTGGTCATTTGAGCTGCTCATCTTACTATCCGGACTATTGCCGAATCCCCAACTTGAAACTTCAGTACTATCGATATGGTATGTTTGAATCTCGTTCTATGTTACTCAGACTCTCCAAAATGTTGCTGCACCCATGTCTGATCCTCCAAAAATACACTACTTTTGGAGGATCTGACACATACCCAACAACATTTTTGAAAAGTCCAAGCAAACATAGATCTCGCTCGTTAATGATTGATTCAATTAGTAATATGAGCTACAAGGTCTTAAAATTGCTAATTTCTTGTGACATCCCATGGTGCAGCCTGAATACTATTGCTACCCTTTATGCAATTCCATTTGGTCTCTCTGGCGCTGTAAGGTATGTTTGAATATCTAATCGAACTTTCCGTTTCCACATAGTTTTTTTTTTCTTGAAATACGTGGTTATTGAACTCCTGTTTACTTTCAGCACTCGAGTTTCTAATCAATTAGGAGCTGGAAATCCTCAAGGAGCTCGCGTATCCGCGATTTCTGTAATGCTCATTGCGGCCACAGAGACAATACTAGTAAGCGCAGCTGTATTTGCTAGTCGAAACGTATTTGGCTACATTTTCAGCAACGAGAAGGAAGTCGTGGACTATGTAGCAAACATGGCTCCCCTTCTATGTCTATCAGTCATTACTGACAGCCTTCAAGGAACCCTTTCAGGTTAGACTTTCTATACATCAAGTAACTACCAGAAAATGTAACTACTACTAGTGGTGAGCCACGTTTTCAACCGAACCCCCTTTTGCCGGTAAACTGTACTCCCTGCGTCCCAATTTGTGTGGCACCTTTTGTTTTACGAGAGTCAGTTTGACTAATCTTTGAAGCTGCATTAGATTAGATCAACTCTTAAAATTAAAATTTAGATATTCAAAAACTATACGAAAGTACTATAAGTTGCAATTACTCTCATGTCAATATGATTAAAAAATACCCTTTAAAGTATTCGTCAAAATTTACATAGTTTGAATCTTGAAAAACGAAAAGTGTCTCATAAATTGGACACATTAAGTAACAGATACCAGCAGCGGAGCCACATTTACCAAAGGAGGGTCAACTGAGTATCCTTTGCCAGAAAATTATACAACGTATAGAGGTTAAGACTCTTTCATGCCAAGTTACTACAACAAATACCTTTGGCTAAGCCACATTTACTTGGGGGGTTCAACTGCATCCCTTCACCGGAAAATTGTACTATGCATATTGATGAAGTTTTTCCTAACGTGCGTATATATAAATTGTTGAATCTGCCACTGACAGATGCATGACAAGAACGAACGTATGACTAATTGTGGCATTATGCACATTGTAGGTGTCGCGAGGGGATGTGGTTGGCAGCATATCGGAGCCTATGTCAATCTTGCTTCATTTTACCTTTGTGGCATTCCTATCGCTGCTTCATTAGCGTTTTGGCTCAACTTTCGAGGAAAAGGCCTGTGGATCGGCATACTTTCTGGTGCAGCTCTGCAAACTATTCTACTTTCTGTGATAACATGCTGCACAAATTGGGAAAAACAAGCTGCAATGGCAAGGGAGAGGCTTCATGCTGATGAAAAATCATCAGTAGATAACATGCTGTCGTAAAAAAATGTAGAAAATTCTCTTCGAAAATCGAAAGCCTGAATAACAAGAGGCCAAGTGTCATTTCTGAGTTGTTAGCGGAGCCATGACAACCATTGAGATGACCTCGAGATATGTGCTACACTTATTGTTGAGGTCGAGGATTACAGTAAAAAGTTAGTAGGTAGTTAAGGGTTATTGTACTTCTAGTTGTACGATTTAGGTACCATGTAATTTCTTGTCTCCAATATGTATTAATATATGTTGCTACATTTGTTTTGTGCATTGCTATTTTGTTGGCTCGTTTTTTTTTCCTTCTTTTCTGCGTCAGTTCCATTTCGTTTGAGCTTAAGGTCCTACCGGAAACAATCTATCTGTCCTTCAAGGTTTGTGTACATCATACATTCCTAGTGATGAATTTTGTGAACAATTATAATGATGTTAAGTGATATTAGTCCGATCTCCTTTCAAATTAATAGTTACTTTAACTCAAAAAGTTATCCTAAAATAATTATTTGTTTAAGAAATTCAAGACTAAATTAAAGTTGGCAATTATTTTCAGTTAAACTTTAATATTAATAAGAATGTGCAATATTTTAGAGGACAATATCGATTTACTTTTCATTAAATAAAGACAACTTGTTAAAATATATCTTTGTATAATTTTTTTAATAGACGTATAAAGAGTTCTTTTAAAATACAATTAAAATGAGAGTGAGGGAGTACTATATACAACAAGTTTCTCCACTGAGTAAAGAGTCAAATTCAATCTAAATATCTCGAATTTTTTGGGTTTTATATCTTAACTATGAAGTGTGCGAGTTTTCTACTTGAACTATTATCAAATATTTATCGAAACACATCCTAACTATCAATTATTCACTATTTCTACCTAAACAATAGTGACATTTGAGGTAGAAGCTGACACACCTACCTAAAATATCACCAATTAAAATGAGATCGAGGAAGTATTATATACAATAAGTTTCTTTATTCGAAGAATGAAAGGTCAAAAGTGTATTCTTGTGGTGTCTCAATACCTTTAAAAATGAGGTATCCGTCTTAGGTCCCCAAATTTGTATGCCCCTTTTTTTTTTAGTAATAATAGAATTATTATAAGTATTTCTTAAAAGTAAATTATATTGTGTCTGTCTTACCGTTCGTTTCAAAACATTAAAGAATGTTTTTTTTTTGTCAACTTTTTAATTTAACTTTCTCATGACATGTTTAAAAATATTTTGGTATATTATATGTTGAAATAATAATTCAAAGTTGGAATTTGTTATTTTTTATATTTATTTAATTATGTCTAGTTATGATTTGTTTGTCCAAGTTCATGTAGGAATAGATTTTTCTAGTATTAGTTTAATTTGATTTCTTACTTTATAATTCAAAATAGATAAAACTTGAAGTAAGATTCAAGAACCTTTGAATTTATAAATGAAATATTTTAATTTATTATATTTACCTTTAGTTTAACAGCATAGAAACAATAAAGTTTTTTCATTAAAAAAAAAACTTTGATTTAAAAATAAAAAAAAGTTAGGCCTCGATTTTACACATAATTAAGTGTATTTTTAAATAGGACAAGAAACTAACAGAAACGACACCGTTTAAAATTCATACTTCAAAACCCCCAACCCTCTTCATCTTCTTCTCCACTATTCTGTCTGTCAAAAGGGTGGAGGGTTTTAAGAAGAGAGAAAAAAAATGGGAAAAGCAGCGAAGGAGCAATTGAATAGAGCTCTCAGTGAGCATCTCAACACCATTTATGAAACTCTTGAGGTTTAATATTTTTTAAAATTATTAATTTTGCAGTTTCCTATTATATTTGTATGATGTGATTTATGAAAATTGAGTTTTTCTTTTGTTTTTGCAGGCATTGTATCAAACACCATCTTCATCTCTTGAAAAAGTCAGCTGGAAAGAGGTTATTCAGATGGGTGAACAGCTTTATAAACAAGCCACTATGGGTAAAATTCTTTTTTTCTCTTATGTAGTTTTACTTTTCAAAAGTTCCAATTTTTATACTCCCCTTTATCCCAAATTTAATTGTCATGTTTTAGTTTCCGAGAGTTAACTTGACTGATATTAGAAGCTAAATTGGATTACATTGACTCGATTTCTTATAACTAGATGTTGCAACTTTTCTCGTGTTAATTTTGATGGAAAATACATTTTTAAAATGTGGGTCAAAGTTTAAATAGTGTGACTTTCGAGAAGCAAAACATGACAACTAATTTGGATCGGAGGGAGTACTTTATATATGGCATATTTGTACTTATATTTCGTTTTGCTGAAATGGGTTTGATTCCATATTTATGTTTCTACCCAATTTATGATAGATTTATGGGTCTCTTTCTTTGTTTCTCTTTTATATTTAGTTTTACCTCTCAAAGTTCCAATCTTTGTACTTATGTAGGCCATCTTTGTGCTTATATTTTGTTTTGTTGAAATTGGGTTGATTCCAAATTTTGTAGTTCTATGTAATTTATGGTTTTTTTGGACAAATATAGTAGTTATGCGTATATATTAGTATATTTATAGGATGAAGGTTGATATTGGAGGTTCTTTTTCCTCCTTGAGCATTTGATACTCTCTTGTAATGCTGTTTGACCTTTCTAACCTAATATCCTTTTGATTATAGATGATATCATAGAGTAACGTTGAATCTTATTGGATATATATTTGGGTGTGTACGCGATACAGATGGATGTTTGTAAGCTCAAAACTTTAGGCATCATGAAAGAGATTGATGATTGAAACTGATGTTTCTGAATAACACTGGATGAAAACGAATGGAATAAAATGCAGAATAAGTGACTAAGTTCTAAATGAGTGGTATTCTATTTATCCTATGGACAAAAAAAAAAGGTAAACATTGCACCTAGATTATACTCCAACTCCTTCCCCATTTGCTCTTATGATCCATTAAAATTAAGTGCTGCAAGGATATCGACCCAACAAGACATGTAACAGATTTCGTATAGTATGGATCACGAGTCTTTGCATGTTACCCTTCATTTAGCATTCAAAAAAGCTACCAATCTCGCAATACGAGCTGTAAAATTTACTTCACAACTAATTCAACAAGAGCAAGTACAGCTTCCCCTAAAGCCCATAATAACTATCAGGAAGTAGTTTAGTTTGATAGTGGTTTGTGAGCTTAAAGTGAATGAAAAACTAGAAAAAAGAAATACGAGCAAAAAGAAAAGAGAGAAAATAAGACGTCTTTGTTGACAGTTTTAGGCATTAACAGTATCTGTTTCCACACTAGAAAATTTATTTCAGTCATTGTCAATTTAATATTGTCTATCTATGTTTGATGGTGAAGTATAAGTACTTATATGTTGTAGGTAAGCTAGTAGAGACTATCCATAAGAGAGGAAGTAAATATAGATTTGGTTATCAGAAACCTATCCTAAAAGAAGAAATTTATGACATGGATGTGGAGTGATTACGCAAAAGTGTAATTATTTAAACCAGCGGATGATTACATATATTACCTTTCAAAACTTTATTTTGAAGTTTCTGAATCCTTGCCTGACTAACCGGGCAATTGTACTTTGTAAGTTTCAGGCATTTACCTACCGGATAGTGTTGGTAATTGACAGTTTCTTTTCATTCTGGTGCAGTTGGAATGCTTTGGACTGGAGAAGCTCCGGAGGTTAAAGCACTGGAGGAGAACATGGCTTCATATTTTAATACGCTGCAAGGGCTCCTTTTGCTTTCCCACTCAAGTACAGTGGGCGGAGGATCTACCCTGTGTTCCTGCATTCATGCGTCCATTAAACAAGTTGTTGATAGCAGTTTCATGTTGATGAAAGAGTCCGTGTCTTCATATGGTATGTATCTATCTGTATATATTCTATGCGCAGCCAAGTCCATGAACATATGAAAAGCTTACAATTACAAAATGTTAGGAAGTATAGTGTATCTGAAATGGAAAAAGGTCGTCATATTGTTTTACAATAGTGTTTATCTTTTCTCAGATTATGCATCTTTTACACATCAGCGTTTACCCACTTCAATCCTTTCTTAAGTATATGGGGATTCACCAGTATAATCCCTCTTTCCTATCACATGTTGTAGTTTCATAAAGAAAATAGAAAGAGCATAAAAGGCAGGACGTAGCTAGTTACCCAATGACTGAGCTACTAGACCTGTTAGTTACTTCTTGTGTTATTTTTAATTTTTTTGGTAATTTGGGACAGCATGTTGAAAATTATGAGACAAATAATTTGAGTTTAGCGAAAGAGCTTATCACCCCAAAGCTACTGACAGTTACCTAACAGTTGAACATCCAAATTAGTGTCCATGTTTGGCTGATGTGCTTCATCAAAATCTCAAAAGCGTATACACAATACATGTTGAACCGTCTACCCCACAAAAAAAAGAAAAAAAGAAAATGGAGGCAGAAGGAAATCAGTTAAAGGGGATATCTTGCAAAATTAAAATGGCAGAACAGCTGAAGGAAAAGAAAGAAGCCCTTTCTGCCAATACGATCCCCTCCCCAAAAGAGAGAACTTTTATAATGACACAAAACTGTCTAAAGATGTAGATAGCTCCATTTGCTTGGGTGTAAAAAGTCATTCATCTCACTTTTGTTCTGCTTCTAGTTGTGGTATATTGTTTTTCAGTTTCATTCATCACACGTATCTGCTGCATCTACTCCTCATGTATTGATTTTCTTTTAACAGTTATATATCTCACGACCAACTATGTTTGCTGCCCAAAATGATTGTGCAGGATCTCACAACAAAAACCAGAAATTATCAATCCCGCAGTTGGTTGGCACTGTCTGGGAAGCTTGTTCTGCTCTTAAAAAGACTCCAGCCACAAATATTACTGCTATAGGTCGAGCAATGACACAACTTGCTGTTTCCATGAAGGATGTACTTCGTGAAATGAATGAACTGAAGCCAGCGTCATCTGATGTCGGAGATGAATCTTCTGTTCAAGATTCTGCCGAAGGAGATCAGGATAGTGATGATTCATTTGCAGGTGATCTAGGCAATGATCTTTCTCCGGAGGAAATGGAAATTGCTCGTTTGACTAGTGATGTGGTATCTGCAACACTTGTGGTCATTAAAGAACTTATTCGCTCCATTACAAGCTTGCTTAAGCAGGAAAGTACTGCAGATACTGCTACTTTTGTACCCTCTCTAGAGACACTACTGAAACTTTCTCAAGAAATCGGACTTCAAATTGACGAACTTGGAGCTTCTCTGTATCCTCCACAAGAAATTTCTTCATTGAAGACTGCTATAGAGAAGATATCATGTGCTACTGATGAAATATTGGTGGAGCTGGAAAAACTTAAAGGGTGTTCTGAAGATTTTGTTAAAGCATGCAATGGTTTGCGGAGTTCATTGAAACAACTGGAAGCGGAATTAGATCACTCAGATGCAACTGATACTATGCCCAAGATAGAAAACCTCACGATCGCGTAATTATAGTAAAAGGGAAAGGGAAGGAAGAATATGCTTTTGAATGAGCTTCTTTGATTTGTAGCTATGAGCATCAAGTTGAAAATTCTTTTCATTTATTTGAATATGTTATTGTTTTTTTGTGACCTTATGCCATTAAATGAATATAGTGTTATCAAACCAGCTGCTTATTTGATACTACTGTTCGAATCTTTCTGTAACAATCATCTATATAGCAACATTTTGCTGTAATGGCCATTTTTTCTTTAGAGACGATTTTTCATGTTATGTGATATTACATATTTTTTGTAACAACAATTTTGCCAACAACACTGTTTTAAAGAGGTTTGATGCCACAAATGAATTTCACAGAAATGTTCATCGAAAGTATTTAAAAGAATAGTTACAGCAACCTAAACAAGATCATTACATTCACAAATTCTTCTTTTTGGTCTCTGAAATGTTTTTACCTTTTACTTCATATCCGAGGCCAGAAAGAAAATATAATGCAAACTCATGACTATTTTCTTTCATATATTAGTGAAAAGATCCAACATAATGTCTTTGGGAATGGAGTGTCAGCTAACCTCCTAATTATACACATTGAACAGTGACAATAGCAAATGATTCAAAAAACAGATCATATATCCTCTACTCAGGTGTCCTTTATATGCTACATGAACCTTGGATCCCTGTGCTGTATGCATGATCATATTCTACTACTTCTTGGTATATCGATGCAAAGAACAGAGGCCGCAATCGCTCATCGCCCAGAAAGCTTAACCATCCATGCTCCACCCAAGTAAAGACCCAAAAGGGGGCCAGCTAGAAGCATTTGAGTAAGGGGATCAGTTGATGGTGTGAGCACGGCAGCAGCAACGACAGCACCTACCACCACGTATCTCCAAATCGACAGCATTTGATCTCCCGACACAAGACCAGTTTGTCCCAGAAGCAGTTGAATGACAGGAACCTGTAAAAGATATGCATTATAGAGTTGCCTATTAGATTAAAGCAATTTGAATATCATGAGGATGCTGATCAACATCATACAATAGTGTGAATTCACAAATATTTACTAAGATGGAGACCATGCTATAATCTTGACTGCTTCACCACTGAAAATCATCATTCTCACTTGTTTAAGCGCACCTCTATTCCACCAGGTACTTATTACCTTCGACCAACACATTTACTAGGTAACTCTGTCCATCAAAGCTTAGGTAGATGAGAAGAAATCGCCTAACATTTTTTCTTTCTACTGGATTTGAATTATGAATTTCAGTCACTTCATTGCCCGCTAGGCCACAACCTTGGGTGCTTAGTATTTGGTATACTCGCTTCTATTTTCATCCCAAAACATTGTTCAATTATGGTCAAGGTGCTTATAAGCAAGCATTAGTTACAAGTCGAACCAACCAAGAACACAAAAGTGAAGTATGGCCAAAGGTTTAAGAAGCTCTAGATTGAAAAACTAAATTTCTTACCACTAAACTGTTTATCATGAAGCATGTTCTTATATACTCATGCAGAAAAGAAAACAGTACAAGCCAAACCTGGAAAGACAATCCTGTACTGAACATGAGTACGAGCACAAATTCGAAGTATTGATCAATGGACCAAAAAGATTCCACAGCCCCTTCTGCATAATTAACAAAGAAATTCAAGGCTGCTGGAGTGAGAACCAAGTGTGAGAAAACAATGCCGGCGTAGAAAAGCACAGAGGATCCAAGGACAATTGGTGCCAGGAATCTTCTTTCTGACATTGTTAAACCAGGAAGAACAAAGGCTATGATCTCGTAGAGAATCACAGGAGCTCCTAAGAGAAGGCCACTATATCCTGAGACCTACATCAAAAGTGTGAATAGTATTGTTAATAAGATGAACATGCCATAGTAGTAAGAATTACAATATTAAAGTTGATCCCAACAACACGAAAATCATGTCATTGTGACCAACTCTAATCTGAGGTTTGAACCTTTTATTTAATCATTAGTTTCCTCGATATATTAGAGAAATAATTTTAAGTAAACATTTAGAAGTTCCATGAATGAATATAGCTATTATAAACATATTTTTAGGCTAAGCCAATAATAAACACATTATAGAATTAAGAATCAGAAGATGCCAACTTAATACTTCAGTAATAGAAGATTAATGTGAGAGAGAGAGAAAAAGAGCACTTCAGTACTACAAGTCCCATGAGTTAAAGTATTCAATAAAACAGTCTAGCTTGTTGAATTCCTTTTTCAAACATCACCAGCACTGATTTACTATTTTTATTAGTATGCCAACTGGTCCCAACTTTCTGATACCAAAAATAGCAAAACACTGTGTTCCATAACTTCCATTTCTTTGACATATTCAGCATACGCTATCTGACGCATCTATGTATAGGTACATTAACTACTACTTGCATTTAAATGTAATTACCAGTTTGACTCATACATGATTTTGAAGATGAAAACATTGACATTGCAATAGCATGCACTTTAAGGTGAGGATTAGTTTAATGTACGTGGATAGATTACTTGCAGGTTTCTTTAGACATCAAGATGTGTTAAAAGAGAGCAGTTGAAATTTTACAAACTGTAAGGGGTAAGATACTCACTATAAATGTTAATTATTTTGTAATGGTTCGAATATAAATTATGACATTCAATCGAAAGGAAGTACATATTTGATATTTCAGCATAACAAGCCAGATATCAGGCACAGCGAACAAACTTTTAATCCTTAAAAAGCACTTGAACATGAGATATCTCTACCTAGTTCACGGAAAAAGGTTCACCGTGGTTAAATGGTTAAGGAAAGAGTGGCAAAGGAGATTTAATTAAAGATGCATTCTTACTTTTAAAGTAGTGAAAAAGAACTCTCCTGGACCTAGTTGCAAAAATCGAACACCTTGTGCTAGAACAGGGGCTTCAAGAATCAAGATAAGTTCTTTTGAGAAGGCAAAACATCCCACTATAGCAGCACCAACGGCCAAAACAGACACAAAGAGTCTCTGACGCAACTCCTCCAAATGATCAAATAGAGTCATTTCTTTATCATCTGGTAGGAGCTCTTTATTAGGGTAAAGGAAATCATAAACAACACTCCCTTCACTATCCGATTCACCGTTCTTAAATATACTCTCGCTTGAGCCATCACCGACATCTGGATTTCAAAAATAAATGCATTATTACAATCTCCTTGATCAAAAATGCATTATTACAATCTAAATACATGATTTTTTTTGCAGTCATGGACAATCACCAATACAGCACAACGAGAAAGAGGATAAAAAAAAAAAAGAACAATTTTATGTATAATAAAGGTGATGTTCTGGAGACTTGCATCATACAAGTGTTGAATAGTGCACAGACGACTGTACGCCCACAAAATAAGCAAAGTATCTATACGAAAGGGAACTAGTAAACTAACAATTTTGTGCACATTCTTTCCTAAAAAGAAGAATGTGAAGTTGTTTTCAGCAGACATTAGACAGTTCAATTTGTTCTTCCCCTATGCAACACTCTCACTTTGGCACGGCATAACAATTTGCTCTTGCCAAAATACATTAACATACATATATACATATTATTCCCTGCATCCCAAT
The DNA here is from genome assembly GCF_900185275.1 of Solanum verrucosum. Lineage (NCBI taxonomy): Eukaryota > Viridiplantae > Streptophyta > Magnoliopsida > Solanales > Solanaceae > Solanum > Solanum verrucosum. The sequence goes on from NW_026020032.1 coordinate 1,267,201, forward strand.
TCATGTGAACCATTAGATTGGCGCATAGTTTAAGAAGAAAGGAAGACTTCTGCAGCTTGTGATCTAAAACAAACCTTAGACATCTGTGTGTCTATAAATCATTTTAGTAAGGGTAAAGCCGTAAAGGGCAATTTTAAAGTTAAGTTGTTTCTAATTATAGAAAGGTGCATTCTTTTAGGGACCAAAAAGGAAAGAGTGTCGCAAAAATTGGGACAGAGGGAGTACTACATTAGGGAAATTTACTTCTCCAGAATTTTTTTTAAAAAAGTGTTTATATAAAATGACTAAGAAGTGAAGAAAATGTGCATTTTCTCACATTTTCATAGAAAAAGATATGCATACTCACATTATAGACTTAGGACAAGGAGAGCAATTTCATTAATTTAAAAGGTGCATCATATTCCTGTCAGTCACAAACAGAAATGTGTATTGCTATCAGCAATTTAGTTAACCCTATTAGTACAGGGGAATGAACCCTCAAGTGCTCCCGTGGACACATGGAAGGAAAGAAATAAAATAATTGTTTAAGGAACTCTTACAAAAAGCTATTACAATGCTGGTTCAGGGGGTCGGGGACTCAACAAAACAGCATATAGTATATCGACAACTAACCCTGGAGCTACTTCGCTGGACTGTGGATAGGAAGAAACATCAGAGCTTCTGGAAAAATGAAAACGTACTTAGACTCAAGTACAAATGCCTCATTTTAGCCTTCTGGTTTAATACAACTGATGTAGATGAAGCAGAAACCTTGTTAGGCTTCCTCAGCTCATTACAAACACTGAAATGACTTGAATTTTTGCACTCTGTAATGACCCCCCCCCCCCCCACACACACACACACACCTTTACTTTATGCTGAGGAGAACATATATAATAATATGACCCTTACTTACCAAGAAGAACAGAAAGAGAAAAAAAACACAGTTGAAGGAACTCTTAGAACCACTAGAGATTTGAGACTGAAAATCCCTTTTTTCCTTTCACTTCCTGATAGTGATGTAAGTATTAAAGCAGGATGCTAAAATTTTCAATAGATGCGGAATGGATTAAAGGGTTTAAGGTTAATAAAGTTAACATGGAAGTTGTGGAGATCTCCATATACTATGGAAAGAACAACATAATCCATAAATATGGAAAGAATTTGTATGTATACAAACATCAAATCTTACCTCTAGTGGACTACACTTAATAATGAAGGAAAAAAGACTAGACTACATAACATAACCTTTTGCCAAGGTGTAACTACACTTTGCACTTGCTGCTTAAGAAGAAATCTTTTTTATTCAATAGACATTAAATTACTATCAAAAGATTTCTTTTCAAACACGAACCTTAATCTTGGATGAAAGAGCTCAAGCTAACAAGTTACAACCAACAACAACAGATAACTAGTGAAGTTATAGGAAGGATAACAAATCTGAAGTTCAATAGCCATAATTATTAATTATACAACTACTTAACTCAATTGCTAAAATACAAGCATATACCAAATATCACTCTTGCTCAGCATACCCCAAAACCAAATCTTTCCAAGATCTCCATTTTATAGTCTTACCATCAGAGCAATCATTTCTATGATACATACGAATGATTAGATATGACAACGGAAAAACAAGTCCTTTCAGAACATTTGCAGCAAATGAAGAAACATAATTAGCTAAAGGACCAATATGATTAAACATACACCTTTATAAAACTACCCATATCAGAGAACTCCAGAAGACCATTAAAAGCTCGATCTTTTACATAATAAACCATAAAACAAGCATAAAGGACCAATCCAATTAACTATTACACCTTTATGCAAAACACCATATCAGAAACTCAAGAAAATCAGCAATAAAGATCCATAATTAGCTAATGGAACAACACAGTTAACTGCTACACCTTTATACAAAATACCCATATCAGAAAACTCAAGAAAACTATTAAAAGCTCAATCTTTTACACAATAATCATTTGGGTATTTCTCTTTTGTGTTTATTTCTTACCAGGTCTATCTTCAAGCGCTGAACCAAGACTACTAGCATTTGCTCCACTAATTTCTCTCTGTTTCTCTATGGAATCTTCAACAGCAGAGCAAACAAGTCTGCTGAACTTTTTGATGTATCTTCTGCTAGAAAGATTCAATTTTGGCCTTGTTGGGTTGATATTCAGAGAAGTTCTTGAATTTAAGCATTTGAAACAGTGAGTTTGAGTCAGGTGAAGATTTGAGATGAGAGCACTTGAACTTCCCATCTCTTTTCTTTCTTTTTTTTCTCTTTGATTTGGTTTTGTTGTGGTGATATTCTTCAGAAGAAAATTGTGTCTGAATTTGGCTTTGAGGGGATGATTGGTCCTTACTGGTCTTTGCCAAAAGATATCTTTAGATCCTGGTGTAACCTAAAAATGTAAATAAAGTAAAGTGTTTGCCAATAAATTGCATAGTATTTTATTTCAAGAAAAAAAAAAAATGTTCACATGTTCTTTGATATTAAATAAAAAATAAGTGAGATTGAGATAGTTCAAATACGTGAAGAAAAAAGCGTGTAGATATCCACTGAGGAGGTGAGAGAGATTAAGTATGGTGGGATTTAGTAGAAGTAGAGATAGGACGAAGAGGCATTTGGTAGAAATGATTAGCCCTGTCTCCCGATTTTGAAGACACGACCTTGTATAAAAAGTTATTGAAGTTGCAACTATGGTGTAGGTAGTTACGTGATACGTGGTGCACTTGTATTTTGACTTTAGTCTAATGTTTGCAATAACTTATAAAATTATTTACTATCATCTAACGTTTTTCATATTTTTTTTGTAATTTCCTCAAAATATTCTCTAAAGTGAACTAAAATTCCATAAATAGCAAAAATAATTTAAAATAGAGCAACTTTCACATATAACAAACACAAAAATCATATTTGTATACTACAACTATAGTTTGCATAATTGCGCTCCATAGTAAACTTTGGCTATTAATGTGTATATTTCGCTATACATATATACAAAAGAAACAATTGTATAATCTGTTTCGGTATACATATACAAAAGAATCAATTGTATAATATGTATTTGTATAAAGCGGGAAAAGAGAGAAAGATAGAAGAAAACTGGGCAAGGGAAATCTATATTTGTATAATCATAAGTGTATAGGACGAAAATATATGTATTTGTATTTGTATATACAATTTTTTCTCGCTTTATACAAACACAAACGCAATGTATACATTTGTGTTGGTATAACGTGAGAGAGGCGAGTGAGAGTGGTGAGTGAGATATGGGAGAGGGGAACGAAAATATATGTATATATACAATTTTCTCTCGTTATATACAAACGCATTTTATACATTTGCGTTTGTATAAAAGCGAGAGTGGCGAGCGAGATTCACCAGGGAGAGAGGTGAAATAGCAACAGTTTGCTACGGGGTATAATTAAATTAAACTGTGGTTATTCATTTAATTTGAATTAATAATTTGCTATTATATACAATTTTCCCTTTAAAATATTTATCATTTATTAAACAGTTATCTGGAAAAAAAATTGAAGTAGTCTGCTAAATCAGCCCAAAACCTCTTTGGGCAACAGGCCCTCTCTTCTCAAAAAAAGACCCAGGCCCAATCCAAGGGGTATCTCTTGCCGCAGCACAAAAAGATCCTTCACTCTCAGTCCTTTTTCCCGCCAAATTTTCTTGTCTACTATTTTTCTCTCCCAAAATTCCCTCTGTGAAAATCTAGCAAAAATGGGTGTTGAAAATCCAGCAGAACAAGGTCAGATTCTGCTAAGAACAAGGCTTTGCAATCCCAATTTTATTTACACCATTTTTTCTGATTCCCCAGATAGCAATTACAGGTAAGAAATAAAAAAAAAGATCCCATTTTTATTCTCATTTTTTCAAGATTCTCTTCACAAATTGAATGTTGTTTCATTTTTTTGCAACCCCACATGGCCAAAGTAGTTTTTGGCGTTAGTAAAGGTAGAGGCAGGTTGAATAAGTATTGGGGAAAGTGATTAGATAGTAGATGAGACATCTTGAACTTATGGAGTACATGAACTTAGATAGAAGAGTTTGGAGGTCGCGGATTAGGATAGAAGTTTTTAGTTGATAGTTGAGAGGCTTGGTGATTAGTACTATTCTCATCGTTTCTTGTTCATCAATTTCGGCTGTCAGTTTTTTGTGCTTCGATTATTGTATAGTATTTCGTTGTTGTAAGTGTTCTTTCTTCTGTCTGTTGTGTAATGCTTTCCATTTCACATTGTTTCGTTGTTGTTATTGCTCCCATATTTGTATCCCCTAGATCAAATTGCGTGGCATGCTTTATGTAAGCCGATGGTAAGGCCTATGATATAGTAAGCAAAAAAGTAGGTTGAGGTTACAACGTCACTTAGTCGAACAAGAAAACTATAAAGAAAGGGAGGTAAAGTTATGTAGAAAGGTTAGCTGGTTAAGGAAAGCTCAGGTTATGAAATTGATTAGCCGTTAACTAATTGAAAAACAAAGTAGTAGTGAGGCGTTTGTACGGAGTTGCATCAGCTGTGGATATAGACTAGGCTAATGGACGGACTTCATCTCTTCTATTTTCTTCACTTACACCTTACACTTCAGCTGAGTCTAGCGAGGCTCAGGTGCGGAGCCCTTCCACTGTGGACTGAGACTACTATCAGAAACAACCTCCCTGTCTCTTTGAAGTAGGGGTAAGGTCTATGTACACTCTACCCTCCCCAGACACCACTTGTGTGATTACACTAGGTATGTTGTTGTTGTTATTTAGCATCTTCATCATTTTCTCTGATTCCTCGGATAGCAACTACAGGTTAAAAAGAGATCCCATTTTTACTCTCATTTTTTCTTGATTTTTCCACTCCAAATTGAATGTTGTTTCGTTTTTTTTTTTTCTTTTCTTGTAACCCCAAATAACCAGAGTAATTTTAAGAGAATTTCTTCATGACCCTTTGTGTAATTGCGTTTAGCTCTTTTATTTCAGCAAATTGAAGTACATAATGTCAAGTTCAGTAACTGAAGCATGCAACAACTCAGCTCTACTTCTTGGCCCTCGTGGTTGCGGAAAAGTTGCGGTCAGTTAGAGTTTTATATGTTTTATTTTGCTGAGCCTTTGCACGAATTCAATTTTTCTTTGGCCTCTTCTTATTGTTGTTATATTTTTGTCTTTTTATTTCATTAGTAGGCAAAATAAGTTAACTTGATTGATAATTGATTTGTAATTTATTGTTTATGCCAGATTTTAGAGATGGTTATCAAGGATTTACTGCAAGAATATCCAGACACGATCTGTGTGGTATTGATTTAGTATATGATTTGGCAGTGACATATTTCTGGACAAAAATAAATGTCACTAATTTATTGATCGTAAATGCTATGTCAATTACAGATTAAACTGAATGGACTATTGCATAGCGAGGACAATTGTGCTTTGAAGGTATGGGATACAATTTCCCTTCTTTTAGGTTGGAATTCTGTTCAGTAAGGAGTCGTTTGGTGTGAGGTATAAGGTATAATAATCTCAGGATAAAATGCTGGACTATTTTTTCCTGTGTTTGGTTGGAGGTCTTAGGCAGTCATGGGATAATTTAATCCACCATTTATGCCTTAGTGATGGGATAAATTATCACATATACATGATGGAATAACTTATCCGGGGATAATTAATCACGGGATAACTTGTTCCCAACCAAACAACTTATACTTATGACTTCTGGCACTTCTGTTTAATATCTAAAGCATTTACGCCTTTTCATATGTTGTTACCTAGATGCAATCAGTTAATTTATGTATCACGCTATTCATACTTATCCACTTTCAAGAGACAATTTGCTAACACGTAATGATTTTTCACTGAACCATCCGACATTAGGAAGAAGTGATGGTTTGTTTTACCATCTAAGCAAGAAAAAGATCAACTAGAGAAATACTTTCTTTTTGTTTTGTCGATTAATTTGTAAATTTTTCACTTGGTGGTTTTATATATTTGTTGGAACTTGCTTTGGCTCTGAAGAAACAGCTCTTTGTTCTGGTAGAGTTATATATAGAGAAAGCAGAAATTTAGGAATCAAGATAGGTTATACAAGAGTAGTGTGAAATCCTGAATATTGAAATCAAGATAGGTTGTTCCAAACAGATTTCTCTGTCGTCAAAAACAAAAAAAGTTGTAGCAGAATCATTGAGCAAGAGTGCAGATAGCAGAGTTTATAAGGCAGCTATTTAGAAGGTTTCAATTGAAACAGTCAACCATCAAGAAGAGATAGACCATAGTCAATTGAAACATTTGTGCTTAAATTATCACTTCCTTTGCTTTCTTACAGATTGATAACTGGAACTTGATTAAGCAAGAGATCAATTTCCAATAGGATATTTAGGTTATCCAAGCAAGTTTTGTTAACATTGTCAAAATCTTTAAATATAAGTGCACTTGATACCAGATTCACCTGCACCTTCTTCTATTTTTTGTTTAACTATTTTATCTTCCTTGGAAAAGTAAAATATGTGCCTCTTCGAACAAAGAGTGTTATTATTATTTGTTCTTGTTAGATATTTGTCCATAATCTTGTCCTTGATCTCTGTATCCTTTGTTTGATATAGTTATTTTATCTTGCAGGAAATTGCAAGGCAGTTATGTATAGAAAATCAATTGGTTTTCTCAAAGATGGTACCGTGTCTATTCTGGTTATAATTTCCATTTTACATTTTAACCAAAGGTATCAAACAGTCATCATGTATTTCCTATAATAACAGGCATCATTTGACGATAACTCCCAGTTTGTGATAGCCATGTTAAGGTGAGTGAATATGGCTTGTAATGTCCTTTGTTTTATTGCCAAAAGAGAATAGAATCCTTTCAAAGTGTCTGGAATATTTAAATTAGATGATCTTCATAGAGAGCATTTACTTGTTTTTTCTTCTCCCGGTGCATGTGTTCATTATACTGTAACTTCTCATCAGGGAATGTGGATTGGCACATAAAACAATTATCTTTGTGTTGGATGAGTTTGACCTTTTTACACAGGTGAGATTCTCATATATGAAGAAAATCATGAGAAAATATGTCAAGTTTTCAGGATTTGATGTATCTGCAATTTGCAGGGTAAACAGCGATTACTCTATAGCTTGCTAGATGCAATGCAGTCTGTAACTTCACAAGCTGTTGTCGTTGGTGTGAGTTGTAGATTGGTATGTTCCTTATTGTTAGCATTACTATTTTTATCTCGTGTTCTTTTTCTCTACAAACTATGCATACCTCAGCATCATTATGTCCAGACTGTTTTTTGGTATTTGGGACTTGAAAATCAAGTGAGCATACTCGTTTTCTTTAATTGAGTATCTCGTTTTGAGTTGCTTGTGAACAAGATTAACTTCAGGAGATTTCCTAAATTTCCGAGACAGTTGCCTCGTCATTAATACACATTGACTACGTATAGCTAGACACATTGCAGAAGCTGAATCTTGTGTTGTGCAGGATGCTGATCAACTCTTAGAGAAGAGAGTAAGGTCGCGTTTCTCGCATAGAAAGCTGTTGTTCCTACCCCCTTCGCGGGAAGACTTGCAAAAGTAACTTCTCATTGCATCCTTGGTTCCTGATTTACTGCCTGCAAGAATTATCTATATTGACAATCTGTATTTCAGAATTTTTCAGCATGCTTTACTACTGCCAACAGAGTCAAGCCTTCCTCCTCAATATGTAGCTGCTTATAACAAAAAGCTTCTTGTATCCTTTTCTCTCGTTACTCTTTTCATTGTCAATGAACGAGTAAAAGTGAAATGATCCCAGAAGACCACAAAAGTTGTAAAGAGAGTGACAGAGAGGAATAGACAAGAATAATTAGAGTGAGGCTCAGAAAGACTCAATTAAGTAGTATCCTTGCATCCAAGGGTGTGACTTAATGGTTAATGAAGCGGGTTCTAATTCGAGCAGAGGCAAAAACACTAGGTAATTTCTTCCTGTATGTCTAAGTCTTGGCGGATATAGTTATCTGGTACTTGTGATGGTGGGAGGTAGCAGGTAGCTGTGGAATTAGTCGAGGTGTGCTAAAGCTGTCCCTGACACCACAATTATTTGTTTAAAAAAGGTATGGAGTATCCCTTATGACAGTGGTAACTACTCATTTGTGCTAAAGCCTAAATGAGGCTCTCCAAATACTTGTCTGTTTCTTGTCAACCAAGGTTTAAAATAGTTTGTTTTCTTTTGGAAACCTCTCCTTTTGGTTAGACAAAAAAACAAGCACCAACGTTTCAATGATTTGACGAATTGTGGTCATTTTTTTGCTTGCAAACATCAGGTTATCCTTAACATTTATTAGAATACTTTGTCGGATGACAAATTCAAAGACATCATGGATTCATTATGCAATTTTGATGCAACCTTTAACCATCTATTGAGATTTCTGTAAGTCTACCTATCCTTGAATTACCTAATTGATGCATTCACAGTCGCTGTATCAAACATCTATTCGTTTAAAAAAAATTAGAACTCATCGTATGGTAATTTCAGGTTTGCTTCTGTGTGCCATATGGATACAAAAGCTGGATTTTTATCACTTGATAACTTTAAAACAGCACTATCAAGTATTCAACGGCAACCCAAGTTGGAAGCCTTGCAAGGTATGACATTTTGTATTCCTTGTTGACTAAGCTTCTTCTGGAAAATTTTAGGGGTAGATGTAAAATTTGTTGACTAGGTTCTTCAGCTATTCCCATATCCTCTCTTTTCTCTTTTTTGACACAGTAGTTTCTAGACATTGTGACCATTGTTGTCAAAGGCGCACTTAAGCCATGCCTTAGCCTTGAAATGAGGCGCAAAACATGTTTGAGCGTTTCATCTTGCTTAGCAGGCACTTCAGGGTCTCTATCAAGTCTTTAATGCATACCTCTCCTTTCAATGAGCATAATCCTGAAATGGCGATGCTAAACAATTGATATTTCACTTTATCTTAATTGTTCAGTTTCTTTGTCCATGTATTTGTTATTCATGCTTGTGATTAAGTCTTGGATTACACAACATATTTGTATTTGTTCTCCATTTATGCCTTTCTTCACTAAAATCAGCACTTTATTTGCACTTAAACCTCAACTTACTGTAGAGATTTTTGGAAATATGGTGTGAGTCACACAAACCATTTTATATATGGTGTGAGGCACTCACAAAGACGGACATTCTGCACAACTAGGCCACCACCAAGATGAATCAAACTGAAAACAACTCGATTTTCAAATTGTTGATGCAGATTGCTCCATTTTAGAGCTATATATACTTGTCTGCTTGAGGAGGTTGGAAGGCAAAGAGCAAGAGACAACTAACTTCAATTCAGTAATGAAAGGTTTGACTACTACATGATCCCTTCTTATGTTAATAATGTGAATCCTGTGTGACTGACCATGTTATCCTGCCTTTCAGAGTATAAAGACGTACATAATTCGTTCCAAACAACAGACTATTATGCACGGAATGTATGCCTACGGGTGTGTATGACATTTAAAATGCAAATTATCCATCTAACATCTAACTTTGGATCTTTGAAGGTATACTGACAAATATTTACTTTCCTTTCAGGCATTTGAACATCTTTTACAACGTCAATTGATCTCCTTGGTTGACAACAGAGGGCACAGCCAATCTGTTGAGTTTCGTCCGGTGAGGCTTTTGATCTCATCACATGAACTACATCAGGGACTGAAAGCATACCGTTCCTGTCCAGTAAGTTACTTTCAGGAACATTTATATTCTTTTAGTCTGAAATATTCTGGGGTGGTTGTGGATATCGATATAATGATAGTAATAAACACATCCGAGGGTCTATTGAAAATAACCTCTTATCCCACAAAGGTAGGGGTAAAGTCTACGTATATTTTAACCTCCCTAAACCCCACTTGTGGAATTACGATGTCTATGTTGTTGATAGCAATAAGCACGCTTTTCAGTCAGTCAGTATAAACAAGCAGAGAAAGATTATCTAGTATTGGATAGATCTTTTTTAACTCAAATTGCATATGCATAAAAAGATCTATTGGTTCAAGACTATGTACCTATTCGGCTGAACTTGGTACAAATTATAAGTTTCGTCCCCGAACTATTGACAACCTTAAAAACACCCCTCTACTTGACTTATTAAACTTAGATACACCCTCGATTTGTCACATTACATAGCAAGTAGTCTTAAACTGTTGTAAGAGCATTGAGTTCTTAATAAAAAACCAAGAAAAGTGTTGAAAACACTCCTAAACTTGGCGATAATTTAGGGGTGTATTTCATTCATATTCCAAGATCAGGGGTGTGTTTAAGTTTAGTTAGTAAGTTAAGGGGTGTTTTTAAGACTGCCAATAGTTTGGAGATGAAACTAATAATTCGACCCGAGTTTAGAGGTGTTTTCAATACTTCTCTCTAATTTATACTAAGAAATCCACTAAAATGTACAAAACTAACTTCAAAACCCTGTCAGTAACACTTGATGTCGCTATCCTAGAATTTAGAATCCATAAAGTTTAAATTTTGATTCCGCTTCCGCCGGCTTGTTGATTAAACCATTGAATTTCAGTACTAATTAGTTTTTGCTCATTTTGCAGGCAATTCTTCATAAACTACTTGACCTTGCAGTGTGAAGTCAAAGCCCCATATGTTGTATTATTTCATCAGATTTTTATTTTTTTGTAAAATTAGAGTAATTTTAATATAAAAAGAATTCTACAATTTCCATATTATGCCACATTTTTCTTTTTCATTTTTTTCTCCTAACTTCCAATATAGCAATGTTTGTTGCCCATCTCTCTTAAAAAGTTATTTTTCATTAAAATAATTGCAATAAATTTAGTTATTAATTTTATAATTTTAATTTCTGATTGAATTAATATTTATCATTAGTGTTCAATACTTCAATTATATATAATTTATAAGTTTTTTACTGTTAAAATTTGAAACATAAATAATTATGTCATAACTAGTAATAGATAGTCTTATATATGTTACTTATGAAATTTTCTCTAAATAATTATGTCATAACTAGTACTCCCTTCGTTTCACAAAGAATGACCTTCTTTCCTTTTTAGTCAGTTTCAAAAAAATGACTTTTTTCCTTTTTTGGTAACATTTTACTTTTTGCTTTTCACGTGGCATGTTTATGCTCACAAGATTAAGGACAATTTTATACATTTGACATAACTTTAATTTAGGACCACAAGATTCAAAAGTCTTCTTTAATTTCTTAAACTTCGTGTCAAGTCAAACCAGACCAATCTTTTTGAAACGGAGGGAGTTAATATAGTCTTATATATGCTAATTATGAAATTTTCTCCATTTAAAACTTTAAAGGCAATTTAAATGGTGAATTGGCTAATAAAATGTATAGCCCAATTGGGAATGTTTGGATTGGGCTGAGGCAGCCCATTTTCACACATCTGTTGAAATTGTATCTGAATTTGAACTTCCCTTTTAAAAATTTGGAAACAATTGTAAATGAAAAATCAAATTTTTATTTGATTTGTTACTTGTTGGACACAACATTTGAATATTAATTATGTTTGAACGTGCATTTCAGAAAAAAAATTATATTAAAATAAGTCCATTGGGTATAAATCATCATATATTATTAAAAGTGGAAGCACCAAAGTGCAAAGTTGAATTACCATTTTACCCCTACATTAAATTAAAATGTTGTAAAGTATTTATATTAATTAATTATTAACTACTAATCCAACACAAAAGTTAATTTTTTATTCATTAGTTATGAGTTACACCTCCTCCAATATGGCTTTTAAGCATTTTCAGTTTTCTAAGCATCAAGATATTTTCAGTTTTCTAAGACACATATTTAATTTAATTAAATTGAATGGTACAACAGATGCATGGAATCTCTTTAGTTAGGAATATGAATAGCTAACTTCATTAAATCTATATATATTGTAATCTATTATCATTTCTTTACTTTTTATCCTCTCAACATAGTTCTCGATATTTCTTGTATTTTTTTTTCTTTAATATATATCTTTTTCTTTAATATATATCTTTTTCTTGATTTGTTTTTGCTAATTATTAATTCTTATATATTTTTCTTCTGTTTCAGATTTTTACCTTATGATTTTGAATTCTTCACTTCTCATTCACATCATCAGGTAAGTAATACGTACGATATTCGTTTTCACAAAAGTATAATGTAATTTGTAGGGTTTTAGTAGTATAAATGATATAGACTTTAGATTCATACAAAATTATTATTCCTTTGAGTGGATACTTTTTTGAAGATGTACACCCAATATTTTTAAATAAGATATTTTAAATATTTCAACTATTTATATCAAGTTCCTTATTCGTGAGTATAGATCGATATATTATATTCCGTAGTATGATTATATTTAAATAATTTAATTAATATTTTCCTGTTACATTTACATATGAAAGGACTTATAATCTTGAATCAAACAAAGAAAGTTGTACGTGCAATTCGATTTTTATATATCGATTAAATTTTCTAATGTCACTAATTATTAACTATCTCTATCACAAATAAACACTATTTTTCAAGTGTATCCCATGAAATTGACAATGATACATTATCCACCTTAAAGAAACATATGTTGATCAATATTTGTACAACATGAAATACAACCTTTATTCGGCAATAATTTCTTGATATGCATGTGTCTATAAAAAGGAGGTTACAGTTTCTTACAAAAAATACAAACTTTAAGATGTGTGAAACACTTGCAAACATAATCAACATTACTTATGTCACATATAAACTATTTGTTGTTGAAATATTAAAAAAAATAAGGGAAGTGTTGTACTAAGTATAAGATATATTAGAACTATATAAGAAAAATATCACATATACCGATTCAATTGATTGTGTATAACTACAAACAATTATACTTCTCTTTCAAAATTTAGTTACTCAATATTATTTGCAAGTTTTAGTAGCATCTATATCATTTAATTTTTTTGTACTAATTAACACATGACACACGTGCAACGCACGTGCCTAGAGACTAGTATTCAATATGGATATGAATAAGTATATAGTCAAGCCTTTGCATCATAATTGCTTTGTACTTGTATTAATAAAAATAGTTGATATATGATAAATTAGTCAATTCATATACTCAATTCTATTAAACAAAGATATCTTATATCTATGTTAGTGAGAAGTTTCAATAAGAAAAATATTCTTCAAAAGATGTAGTTTAGTTCAAAGGTGTCTATTAAATCGAACTGACGTAGAATTAGATCATATTGACTCGATTTCTATCCATACCATACCGGCCCACACAAAGGAAGCAAGGTTCAGATGAGTTATCTAATAAACTAGATTCATACAAGTTCATTTGAGAATATAAATATATCCGATAAAGTCCCATCGAATATAAAACATATTGATCGAGTCGTCTCGATCCAATCCAGTAAAATCCAACCCCGCACAAACCTAAACAAATCCGTTAACCCAACCCAATTAGAACCCGTCTCTTCAACTAAATAACCAATCCGATCCCCAAACCAATCGAGTTTAATTCTCCTAAACCATATCGGTCCGAACCGACCCGATCCGACCCCCTGAGTTGAACCTAGTAAAAAAGATGGATCTAAGTCCGACCCACATTTTGTTTCCAAGAAACGGTCGGGGCTCCGGTCTAAAGATGCAAATTTTCTCCAGTAAACACGCAGCTGCCTCCTCCGCCGCTCGCTTCTTCTTCTTCCTTCTCCCTGTATTTCTTCTTCTGATGTGCGTACTGTTGCCAACAAAATTCAATTACCCATTTTAGGTAACTGCGCCTTCAGTTTCAGGTACCAATTTTCTCTTCAATTTCCCAAAAAACCCATTTAGATTTTCCCCCATTTTCATCTTCTTCACATTCATGTATTGCATATGCTATTTCTCTTCTACAGAATGACCCTTTATGTTAGAGCTTCTAAATTCATCATACCCAAATCAAATCTCAATCATTTCAGCTTTTTCGTATTTTCTTCTCTTAAAAGATTGATTTTTTATTCATCTTTACATCAGTTTCAATGCCCATCTGAGATAAAAATCAATAATATTACAAGGAATGGTAATAATAATGGTGGCAATGGCATGCGGGAAAATCCCTTTTCAGATTCTGATATTCAGAGATTAATTTTGAATAAGATTGAAGAAAGGGGTTGGGTTACTGGGGAGGAATTTTGGGTTGTTCCAGATTGTTTTCATTCTTTAATTTATGATTCTGATTTGTTGGTTAAGATTCTTAGCTCAATTCGTTGTCGACCGAGGGTTGCATTGAGATTGTTTAGGTGGGCTGAAGGGCAAAAGGGGTTTAAGTATTCAGAGTTTTCGTTTTGTACCATTCTTGATATTTTGATACAGAATGGTTGGGTAAAGTCTGCTTATTGGGTGGTAGAAAGGGTGATTAGTAGTAATATGCATAAAGTTGTTGATTTATTGGTTGATGGGTATTTGAATTTGAAGGTTTCTGTTGAGATACTTAATCTTTTTTTAAGGATATACACGAAGAACGCAAATGTGGAGCTATGCTTGTTAGTTTTCGAGAAAATGCTGAGGAATGAGATGTTGCCTGATGTGAAGAATTGTAATAGGATTCTAAGGAACTTAAGGGATAGGAATTTAGTTACCAAGGCGAGAGAAGTGTATAAGATGATGGGTGAGTTTGGGATAATGTCTACTATTATTACTTATAATACAATGTTGGATTTGTTTTGTAGAGAAGGTGAAGTAGAACAGGCTTTGGATCTTTTATCAGAAATGGAGAGAAGGGAGTGCTATCCGAATGATGTTACATACAATATCTTGATTAATGGGTTATCAAAGAAAGGGGAATTTAACCATGCTAGAGGTTTGATTGGAGAGATGTTGAATAAAGGACTGAAGGTTTCAGCTCATACATATAATCCTTTAATTTATGGTTACTGTGTAAAGGGAATGGTTGTGGAGGCATTGAGTCTCGGAGAAGAGATGGAAGTAAGAGGAGCTTCACCTACTGTCTCAACATATAATACATTTATTTATGCTCTTTGCCGGCAGGGGCAAGCTAGTGAAGCAAGATACTGGTTTTCTGTCATGTTGAAGAAGAATTTGGTGCCGGACATAATGTCATATAACACTTTGATTTACGGATATTGTCGGTTGGGGGATATTAATGAGGCCTTTTCCTTGTTACATGATTTAAGGATCAGGGGACTTTTTCCTACAGTGATCACCTACAATACAATTATGGATGGACTCTGTAAAAAAGGTAATTTAGAGGATGCTAAGCAGATGAAAGAGGAAATGATGAGACACGGTATCTCTCCTGATGTATTTACTTATACTATTCTGGTTCATGGTTCCTGCAAGGCAGGAAATTTACCAATGACAAAAGAACTATTTGATGAGATGTTACAGAGGGGTTTGGAGCCTGACTGCATTGCTTACACAACTCGAATAGCAGGTGTACTGAGCCTGGGTGACATATTGAACGCATGCAAACTACAAGAGGAAATGTCAACAAAGGGATTCCCACCAAATATAATAATCTACAATGTATTTGTGGATGGTATTGCGAAGCTGGGTAATCTTGAAGAAGCAACTGAGTTGTTACAGAAGATGGTTGGGGATGGCCTTATGCCTGACCACGTAACATATACCAGTATAATTCATGCCTACCTCACATTTGGGAACCTTAAGAAAGCCAGAGAGTTGTTTGATGAGATGATAAGTAAAGACATAGTTCCAACAGTTGTAACATACACAGTGCTGATTCATGCGCATGCCGGTAAAGGGAGGCTTGAACTTGCACATATGTATTTTTCAGAGATGCAACAGAAGAGCATTCTGCCAAATGTGATTACCTTCAATACTCTGATAAATGGCCTTTGCAAGTACAGAAGAATAAACGAGGCTTACAGTTTCTTTGCTGAGATGAAAGCAAGGGGAATTATCCCTAATAAATATACCTACACCATTTTGATAAATGAGAACTGTGATTTGGGTAACTGGCAAGAGGTTTTGAGACTGTTCAAAGAAATGTTGGATAACGGAATCCAGCCTGATTCTTTTACATACAGTGCGATGTTGAAAAATCTCGGCAGAGATTATAAATCACATGCCATAGAATACCTTGACTTTATACTTTTCGGTGATGAAGGCGATGAAGGCACTGCCGAAGCAAAGAGTTGAAAAATCCCTGAATTGCCACTGGTATTCTTGGATGACTAGCTTTCTGTTCCTGGTCTTTGTTCTAAAGGCGCCACACCATGAGCTTGTCCATAATAGCTGCTGGTATGTGTCTGATATATGTGTTCATAACCACGTTATTATTTTTTATCATTGTTCTCCACCATGCATTTACAACTTTAATATAACTTTTATTAGGTGAGCAGATAGAGCTGGTCCATTTTTTATATGGACTTACTTCCTGTACTTGGGGTAAGATTGCGGAACCTACTTTGCCTTTCTCTTCAAATAAATGCATGGATCTCTGAATAAAATTTTCATTGTTGTCTCTCTCCTCTACTAAGTGGCTCTTCATTTTCCTTTTCTCATTTTTGTTCCCTGTGTTTCCTTTCCCAGAATTTTGACACAATTTCACATGCATACAAGCCTAATAATTGCTACATTTTCATGGATGAGTATCTGCTCTTAAACCTTCTTTTGAAGGAGATTAAAATAATGATGCTAGATATTGGAGGCAAGTAATTTCACTTTTTCTTGCGAAATTCACCTCATGTTTTGTTTTAACTTTGCAGGGCAAACACAAAAGTCTATGCAGTCTACCAGATAATACGAAATTCTTTTGCAGGTTAGTGGTATTTAATTTTAGTTGAGGGTCTCTAATTGTATAAAGTTCACTTTTTGGGTCTTCCCTCACATTTGTGTTCAGTTATAGTCTGTCTTCATGTTACAATTCTAGCTTTTGGAAACACTAAGATATCTGGTAGGACTTGCAAAAGTACTACAGTCAATCTGTTTAGGTAGCATCTATCCATGTTCGCTTTACCACTCTCTCTGGTTAAGTCGAACCATTTTATTAGCTTCAGGTCAACATTGTTGCTGTCTGTTTGGTGCAGAAAGTTGGGATTGACATGCAAGGTCTTGGTGCTCCTGAGATACTTCAAAATTTTCACTCCCATCCGAGATGCTAGGTGTATGAGAGTGATTTATGCCTTCTTCTGTCTCCTCTGTACATGGACATTCTTAAGACTGGTGACGTGCATTTTCTTGAAAAAGTACCCTTTGATTTTTAAGGAATTCTTGAAAAATTACTTTCAGTACTTGAGAAATTAATGAATTTTGAGAAACATTTTCCTGTATTCTACTCTATTTAAGGTTAATTTCCTGTTTAGTTCTAGTCCTAGCATGTAACTTTTGAGACCTATCTGACCAGATATCGGCAACTTGTCAGGTTAGTGGCACACGGAGCTGCTGTTCCTGAATATTTCTACGCAAATCTAAAGCAGTAAAGCAAAAGATGCCACTCTGGTTGGATCTCCATACAAATTCAGTTCCTTAAAGCATGCTAATAGGTACTTCTTGAAGCTATTTAAAGTCTAACGTTCTGCAGTACAGTTTCACCCTTTTTGTGGAGTGTGTGTTGGTTTTCATGCTTCCCACTAACTATTTCTATATGGATTTTTCAACTGCTGATAAATGCTAAACTTAATCCATTGCCTGATAGTGTTGGGAGCTGCTGTCCAAAATTCTAAGGATATGTTCTTACTCTTATTTTTTTTTATTTTTTTTTTCTATTTTCAAATGTTTCCTGTTGGCCAAACTAAGTAGATGTGTCCTCCACTACTTTAGCATTTATTGATTATTCTTGAATATTTAATCCCAAATTAGCATTTAGTTTCAAAGTTGTGCAAACTATCGTGGCACTAAACTTATGAGACATACAATGGAGCTGTGAAAAAAAGTGATAGTGCGTGAACTTAGGGACTCTGAATGAGTAACATATCCAGTTTAGATTTATGCCTGGTAGATCGACAATAGAGGCTATATTCTTGCTAAGAATATTCAAGAAATTTATCACTATAGGAAGAGAGGTTTACATGCTGTTTATTGATTAAAGCATATGATAGTGTACCAAGAAATATCCTTTTGTGGTTGTTGAAGATACTTATTCATATTAAATTTATAAATGTCATAAATGATATGTATGAAGGACAGAAGGAGCAATCACTGGTATAAGAACAATAGTAGGGACGCAAAGAGTTCCCATAACAGTGGGTTTACTCCAGAGACCGATATAGAACCCGCACATGTGCACTCTAATTTTGGATGAACTAACATAATACAAGATAAGGTCCCGTAATGTATGCTATTTGTTGAGGGCGCTTATGCTAATTGGCGAAACTAGTGAGGGTGTCAAAAAAAAACTTGAGTTAAAGATAAGCACTCTAGAGATTAATGATTTTAGGATAAGTAGAATTAAGACTAAGTGCCCATTTGGCTTAACTTAAAAAAAGTAGTAGTTTTTAAAAAGTCAATCTTCAGTAACTTTTAAGTTAAAAAATGAAAAGCAGGGGAGTACCTACTTTTAACTTTTAACTTTTTAAAGTCGTTTTAAACTTATTTTTAACTTTGTCAAACACTCCCAAAAGCTAAAAATGACTTAGAAGTAGGTTTGACGAACTTTTAAGCCAATCCAATCAGGCTCTAAATATATGCACTGCACGTTTGGCCAGCACAAGAAAAGTGAAGTTACAGTGAAATTCGACAAGATTGCTGTGCCTAAAATGCTTTTATTTTATAATAGGCTTGATGTTCCAGGAAAATGGTCTGATGGATAAAAATGTTACACAGAATCAAAATAGAATTGAAATGGAGAAGTGCTACTGGAATGTTATGTCATAAAAATGATACCTACCAAGGTGAAAGACAAGTTCTATAGAACATTATCAAGAAAATTTCCTGACAGAGCAAAACATATGCCCTGTATTTATCCAAAATAGCGAGAGATTGAGCTTTATCTATTTCGTTTTGTATTGGTTTGCTTGGAGCTGTATCTGTTCGTTCTGTTAGAGAACTAATCAATACAATGATACTGATCGAATTGATAAACTGAACTATTGCTACGTTTGGTAGTTAGTCATACTATTGCTATGATGGGTAATTAGGACTCAAAAGTACTGCTATTTCTGAGATTTCCCCAACATTGTAAGACCAATAATGTTCCCTGGAAGTGAATTAAGCCATTAAAGTCCAACGACAATTACTAGTCTACTACACCTCAGTCCTAAACAAGATGGAGTTGGCTATATGAATTCTCACTTCTTCATTTAAGCTCATTTCATATCATCATCATACTAAATAAAATAAAAGTTAAATATATAATAATAATGATAATAATATTAGAAGTTCTCCAACAAGTCTATAACTTATTCTCAACTAGTAACTATCACTTGCATGGTTCTTTTTCCTCCATTGTGCCCTATCTTTAGTTGAGGCACAATGGAGGAAAAAAATCCATGTAGGTGATAACTACTAGTTGAGGATAGACGCAAACTTGTGTCGCAAATATGTGGATTCAAAGATGGATGTGTGATTATACAAAGTTTAGAAAAGATAAAAGATGTCCACATTAGGGAGAAGACACAAGTAACACAAATTGAAGATAAAATGTGAGAAAGTTGTTGAGATGGTTTGGTCATATTGTACGTCGACCTCTAGGTGTACCGGTTCATAAGTGGGAAACCAAGGTGAGTGAAAGTGCTAAAGGGGACTTAAAATTTAGAAGGAAATTGTCTTGAAAGCCCACTCTTGTGGAATCCATGCAGACTTGATGAAAAATGGAGCACAATGGAATATAAAAATCTGTATAGAATTCTACTCTAGGTCCAATATTTTCCAGAAATCCTTTAGTCCTCTCAAAGATTTATATTCCTAAAAAAATGTAAATTAATTTAATTTATATAACATGGATCAAAATAAGTTAAAATGGAGCGACATGGACAATGAGGATCCGTATGCATGATGAACCTAATTCCTGAACTGTTGCACTTATTGAGTAATAGCTTGGCTTACTCCTCATTGCCTGTTTTTCTAAAAGGATGAAGACACTTTTCTTGTTGGGTTAATAATCATAAATTACTGGGAGAGGGAATATTTCATACTTGCTTAATCCTCTTGGGGGAAAATAGGTTGAAAATGAGAAGAATTTGGAATACAAGCAATCTAACAATAGATGCACCTCTACTGTGAGTGTGATGAATGTTGGACTGGAGTGTTTAATTAATTTTTTATTAAGATTTCCTTATTTGGAATAACTATAGTTTTTACGTTGGGATGCTTTGGACTGACTTATATATGTCGTAATTGTATTTCTTCCTCTATATATGGTTAGTGTTCTCTCCCTAGTGACGGATATAGGTGATTCTTGTAGATGATATCACCGAGATCCTTCTGCCTTACTTAGACGAGAGGAAACAGGTATCCGATTATAAATGAACCCATAAATCATAAACTGTTGACACGTGTTTCTGGATAGTCTATAGTGAACTGGTATCTCTATGATTCAATTGGTCGGTTGAGCACTTTACCTTGTGTATGTTTTATACACCTTTCCTGCTTTCTCATAACTCCCCGCGCTCTAAAAGTATTTATGTACCTGTTGAGAACAGAACCCTGACATCTACACTGTTTTTTTTGGGTAACAGACCTTGTGTTGTGCCTGATATGTGAAAGGTCAAATGCAAGTTCTGAGATTGTAGACAGGAGCAGAGGCAAAAAAAAGGGTTATTTCCTATCCGCCTAACCCCTGGTGAGAAGAGTTATCGATACCTTTGCTGGTGGAGGTGGCAGGTCAGTGGAATAGTCGAGGTGTGCAAGCTGGCCTAGACAGAAATTCACCAAGAGCAAATACATTTGAGAGTTGAGACTGTGATAAGGGTATGTGAACTTCACTACACGAATGTGTATGAAATCTTGAATGGTGGATGTCGATGAGTTCATTGTAGAGATGCAGCACTATATAAGTCGCGAGGCAAAGTGTGAATTGCAGTTTGTGAAGTTCTCCAAGTTTTCATCAACCAAATCACCAAGTTTTTTTTATGTGTTTGTTAAATTCTTGTAATTGCATTTTTTTTACTTACTCAAAAGAGCTAAAGTTGATTCCTCTGAATGAAAAAGAACTACTTTATCAACATATTGTCTATATTGCTCACTGAAAGAAGAAACTCAATTCTTTTAGTAATTGATTAGTGTCAATGAAACTTGTAAATATTTCCCATTACTGAGAAAATCAACAACCAGCAAATTCAAATGTATTTGTCATTTGAAAAAAAATTACATGGAATAATACTCCCTCCGTCCATTATTGTTTGTCAGGTATACTAAAAATAGTTGTTCAAAATTAATTGTCAATTTAAACAATGAAGAAACAATTAGTCACTTTTTTCCAATTCTGCCCTTAATAATTACATAACTACTAGTTTCAAAAAGTAGTCATTTTAAAGTTACAAGACTATTTTAATGTGAAAAAAGTTGTTTTTACAGTTTTTCAAAAAGTACAAACCATTTTAATAATGATTGATAGTAGGGTTATATTAGTCAAATTGCACATTATATTAAATTTTTCTTAAGGATTGTGCATGATCTTTACCCTGACAAATAATAGTGGACGGAGGGAGTAGTAATTAGTAACTGATAATTTGAAAATTGAACTTATGAATAGAGGAGCTAACGAGGTTGTTAAATAATCTTTATGGATTCTGTCATTTTATTGATTTGGTCTAAGTAATGAGCTAATGAATCCCCTTTCTTGTTATTATTGAACCAACCAATCATATTTGTCGAAAGATTCATAATAATCAACTTTACGAAGATTCCATAAGGTTATAACTCGTGAAATGTACTTCATGAAATTAATGAATTTTAAACACCTGAATGTCTTTGAACTTGCCAATCAAATTTGTCATAAGATTCATAATGATCAACTTTACGAAGATCATAGCTTGTGAATTTTATCGTTCGTATTTGAATTAGTTAAGTTAATGAATTTCAAATCCCCAAATTTAAATTAGTCAGGTCAATAAATTTTTGACAACAACTATCCTTATGGTCAAAGCTTGGCATCCAAATAAATGTCTATTCCTTTTCTTGTTTTTCTATGAACTACATTGTTCAAACTCTTAAGTTAACAAAGGGAAGAATATTAATTGAAGCAAAGACAAGAACTTCTTAACTAGGGAATTCAGACCATCCCTCAAAGACTAAAAATACACCATGAGAATAACTTCTTCTGTCTCAAATTATTTGTCGTATTAAAAGTTCACGATAAAATTAATTATTTTTCGCATTTTATCCTTAATACGTAGTTATTATTTTTGAAAATGACAAACACCTCAATTTGAATTTGACATCGATAATATGAACAAGATATGTCTCCTCTATTTGAGTTTAGAGCACTGACAATATGAATAAGTTTATGTAAATGATGTTTACATTAAACCAATAAATATATATAGAATGTTTGCACATACTCATCATGCACTCATAGCTAATTAATATTTATTCTCATCTTATTAAATTATATAATTATAATAAATTCACATAATTTGATATAAATATCTAATATGTAAGTATTTAATTATTGCAAACTCACACCGACAAAGTTAGAAGTACTAACTCCAATATAAATAGTAATTGTAGTTTTCTTTTAATCATCTGATATATATTCAAAATTTACTTATTCGACTAATTTTAATTTTAATTCATAGTGAGTATTATTTTTAGAATAATTGCTCTTTTAGAAATGTTTTGGTTTATTTTCTTTATAAAATTATAAATGCACAATCAGACAAATATATCTGCAAAAATCAGCAAATAATTCCAAAAAAATTCTATTCCCAGAGTAAGTTCCAAAGTTATAGCGTCTCAGATTCTCAGTGATTAAATAAAGAAATAATTATGTTTTATCTTTTTTCATTAGCAAGACATGTGACATTTATACACATATTTTTTACTTATAATTATAAATATGTTATATATATTTACTTTAATTTTTAACTTCTAACCTAAAATTGTATGAAGCATTTACCGTACTGAATCCTCCTTGTCGAAAAATTACACTATGCAAAAGGGATAATATATAATAAAAGTTAGGCGTATGACATTTTATTAATAAGAGAGTGAATGCGACAAATATCTTATATTTATCAAATTGATATAACCACCGCATGTGAGTAAGTTTTTTACCATACCTGTACTCTTTTCCCAAGTTTGAGATTTAAGTTATATATTGTTCGGACACTTTAGAAATATTGTAACGTTTGTGTCAGATTTTTCAAAATTACACTATTCGGAGGATCTAATATGCATAAGTCGACATTTCTAAAGCGTCTGATCAATCCACATGGATCTCCTTGAAAAACGAAGCCTAGGAGCTTGAATTGGCATGGTTGTCACCTTACCGGTTGAGGCTTGAGTTTTAACTCCACTTATCGCTTTACTTTTCATGTCAAGCGTATAAGTCTAATTTAAACGTAACTTTAAGCTAAACACCAAAAAAGTGGTTAATAAAAACAAAACAAATTAGCATTTGTATCCTAAATTGTACTTTTTCAATCTGTCGATTTCTGCTAAGAAAAAAATACTAATTAACATCAAGCAACATAGAGTATCACTTTGAGATTCTCAAACTATACAACAAAGTTCCCACTTTTATTCCTAAAAAAAATGATGACCAATTTTTTTTTGTCACCTTTTCTTGATATCTCCTATATAAACTATGTCAAACCAAAGGTAAAACACCCACAAAAAATAAAAAAATAAAAAAAATAAAAAATGTGGTGTTCCCTTTTTTCTTCTTCAACATCACATTTTACTATAATTAAATGTTCAATCCCAAGTGATAATCAAGAATTCAAGAATCCAATTAATGGAAATGTTGTGAAATTGAATTTGTTAAAATCCAATAATAATGGTCATCATGTTGCAACAAAAACTTCTTTTTCTCCTAGTGATGAAACTTTGTACAATATTCCAATGTCACAACTAAGGCAAAATATACCAACAAAGAAACAACTTGTGGATACTTATAGACAAGGAACTATTGTTGAAGGTGCATATAGACAAACAGTTGTTATAAGGTCTTATGAAGTTGGTCCTGATAAAGTTGCTACTATTGAAAGTATCCTTAATTTACTTCAGGTGAGATCATATTTTTTGTCATTTTATTGATTTGAGAGTTATGATTAGTTGTTGTTCAGCTCGAATCACGAGGATAAATGGAGCGATATAAATAGTGAGGTGAGGATGCGTATAGCTGACTTAGACTTGTTTGTGATTTAGGCATAGTAGTATGTACTTGTTGTTGTAGTATTAAATGGCATGACATGTATAATGAGATTCATATAGCTGACTCTAACTTGTTTGTGATTGAAGCATGACGTTGTTGTAGTATTAAATTGAATGATATGTACAATGAGGATTCATGTAGCTGACTCTGACTTGTTTGTGATTGAGGCATAGTAGTCTTGCATTGTTGTTGTACTATTAAATGGCATGACATGTATAATGAGGATTCATGTTGCTGACTGAGACTTGTTTGTGATTAAGGCATAGTAGTTTGACGTTGTTGTTGTATAAATGAAATGACATGTATAATGAAGATTCATATAGTTGACTCTGTCTTGTTTGTGATTGAGGCATAGTAATTTGACGTTGTTGTTGTACTATTAAATGGAATGACATGTATAGTGAGGATTCATATAGTTGACTCAGACTTGTTTGTGATTTTGGCATAGTAGATTGACGTTGTTGTTGACTTGTTGTAGTATTAAATGGAATGACATGTACAATGAGGATTCATATAGTTGACTCATACTAGTTTGTGATTGAGGCATAGGAGTTTGACATTGTTGTACTATTAAATGGAATGAGATATATTGTGAGGATTCATATAGCTGAGTCAGACTTGTTTGTGATTGTGGCAAAGTAGTTTGACGTTGTTGTTGTATTAAATGGAATGACATGTACAGTGAGGATTCATCATTCATATAGATGACTCACACCTGTTTGTGATTTAGGCATAGTTGTACTAAATGGAATGACATGTACAATAAGGATTCATATGGTTAATTTCGACTTGTTTGAGATTGAGGCATAGTTGTTTGACGTTGTTGCAGTACTAAATGGAATGACATGTACAATAAGGATTCATATGGTTGATTTCAACTTGTTTGAAATTGAGGCATTGCACATGTTGCTACTTAGCACTTGCATCTCCCCCCATCTTCACTTCCAACTAACTACACTAAGAGATTTTTTCTGGTTTACCTATCTGGAGTTCGGAGCATACTAGTCCGACTAATTTGAATTTGTGTTGTATTTTTGCAGGAAACAGCATTGAATCATGTGTGGATGTCAGGACTACTTAGTGATGGATTTGGTGCTACACATGGGATGATGAAAAATAACCTCATATGGGTTGTTTCAAGAATGCAAGTTCAAATAGACCATTATCCAATATGGTAAGTGACTTGTACAGCCAATTTGTGTAACCAAGTCTGACATTAGATAGCTAAGTGATTTTGATCCTCTTAGTGAAGTTGGAGTTAACGATAACGGACTAATGTTTATGATACTGAGGATTCATACAGACGACCTCAACTAACTTAGAATTGAGGTGTAGTAATTTTAGTAGTAGTAGTTGTTGTTGTTCTTGTAGTAAAGTTGGAGTTTACTTGTGCCACTGTTACAAACTGTTAAAGAGTAGGTAATCCATACCTTGTCTTTGTTTCTATTGCATTTTATCTCACCACATCACATTTTGTTCTGCGAGATCAGTAAACTCGGTCTAGGTCTGAGATAAGCTTTTGTTCCATAGCCCTTAGATACATGAACAGATGCTTTCTCCATATTCTAACGTCTCTATCAACCAAATTCTCTTTTCTTCACCTGATACATATTAACTTACATCTTCTGCTCCTACCTGATCCAAGACAACTGATGCCTGATTCTCCCGATGCATCGCTCTCTTGGTTTTTGGTACTAGGCCTAACAAAAAGATTCGAAAAACTTGAACAGGGGTGAAGTAATAGAGATTGATACATGGGTTGGAGCATCAGGCAAAAATGGGATGAGACGCGACTGGCAAATTAGAAGTCAAGCCACAGGCCTTGTATTTGCCAGAGCAACCAGGTTCAGTTACACTTCCAAATAATTTTCAAGAATCTGTTTTTTTGTCCAAGTAAAACCAAGAGTTGATTTTCTCAAATCAACTAATGATAATTATCTCAGAAAGTCGTTTTTCTTGATTCTATAACAAAAAAAGTGACTTTATGAGATACTTATTGTTAGTTGAGTGACCGCCTGAGAAATCAACTCGTAAAACCAACATAATGTTGTAAGATGTAACTTAGTTTTTGTGTGGAACACAGTACATGGGTGATGATGAACCAGCAAACGAGACGTCTGTCAAAGATGCCAGAAGAAGTGAGGGCTGAAATCTCACCATGGTTCATCAGTAAACAAGCCATCAAAGAGGAAAATCCTATTAAGATAGAGAAGCTGGATGACACTGCTAAATACGTCCTTTCAAATTTGAAGGTGATCTTATGCATTTTATCCACAAGATTTCAGCATTTTCATCGATATGTCAAGACTCGTAGATACTGATCTTTTTTTAACTTTGCTGCAGCCAAAGAGAAGTGATTTGGACATGAATCACCATGTAAATAATGTGAAATACGTTCGTTGGATGCTAGAGGTAAAACGAACATCTAATAACATTGATTCTTGATCTTGACATCAACTTATGATGAAAAACATCAGTTTTTTTGTTCTGTTTCATGTTGTTGCAGACCATTCCTGACCATTTTTTGGAGAGTTATCAGCTGTCTAGTATCGTGCTCGAATACAGGAGAGAATGTGGAAGCACGGATATCGTTCAATCCCTTTGTGAACCTGATGAAGAGGTACTTTTCGACGATGTTGTTGATGTTGATCAACATAAGAGAAGAATTAGTGTACTTCATGGATTTTCATTGGCATCAGGGCTTCTTGAAGCAAATGGACTTCTTGAGTCATTTAGTCAAAGGCCATTTAGCTATACACATTTGCTTAAGATAAAAGAACAGATCAAGAATGAAGAAATTGTTAGAGGAAGGACTACTTGGAAGAGAAAGATATCTTCCATTCCATTTCCTACCTAACATACGAGCGATGTTGCTCAGACTCTTCAAAAATGTCACTTGGGCGTATGTTGGATTCTCCAAAAGCTGTGTTTTCATAGGATCTAACATGGGTGCAGTAGCATTTTTGAAGGGTCTGAGCAACGTAATTTGCAAGTATGATTTAACGAACGGTTCGCCAATCTTGAAGAAAAAAAAAGGTTCTTGAATCCAAGAAAAGGACTTTGATTGATGTGGGAAAACAATAATAGAAGAGTGAAGATACAAATAAATCTGTTAATGTTGAATACAAGTCATAGTTGAAGCAGCATTGCAGCATAAACTGAAGATTCAAAGACAATGGATTTGCAAAAGCAGCATTTTTTAGGAAATAAGAATATTCACATATCAAAAAAAAAAAAAAAAACTTTTGTGTAGTGTATAGGTCCTCCTAGAAATATGTATGATTGTAGAAAAATGTTGTCAAATATGTTTTTTTTTTCTTCTTTTCTGAGGTACATTTTTGTATTTTCTCTTTTTGCATTTATAATGTTGATTGGGCTGGTTGTCCTGATACTCGCCGGTCTATCATTGGGTCCTGATTTTCTTTGGCCCAAATCTTGTATCTTGGTCTTTCAAGAAGTAACTTATTTGTTTCTCGCTCCACCACTGAGGCTGAGTATCGTGCCATGTCTCACACTATTGTTGAACTTGAGGTATTGTGGATTCAACAATTGCTATTGACTTACATGTTCTCACTGATCGGATTCTCTTATTTTCGCGATATAATTTTATCTACCATCTTCATAAAAAGCTTGCTTACATCGTTGCTTCTCATCGCGCACTTTAAAATTGTTCATTCACATGTGTCCACGTGGCGATTGAAGGGTATCTTAGTGTATGTGAATATTCTTTATTTTTCACCATATTAACCTAGGCTAATGTTGTATGTCACCTAATTTAAGTAAAAATATTCTTGTCTTTTACACTTAATACACTCATTTTAAAAATATAATTACACAATCCTAACAATGACTTAGGGTGCATAATCTTGCTTCTTTTACAATAACAAAGAGTATAGTATCAAAAGTAAAGAGTAATCAAAGAAAAGAAAAACTAAAAGACAAGTTTGGTAACATTTTTATTAGTCAATGTTAAATGCATAGAATTATGTCACTTAAACATTAGCAAACAATTAAAATAACCTGTTATTTGTTTGTATGGTTGAAATGTAATTGTCATAACTGTACCAAGATGCTGTATATTGGCTATATATCCTTCTGAAATTTTCAAGAAATATATCTTGTTGAAATAGACTATATAATTATAGTATAACTAAGATTATTCTCATTTAGACCAGAGGTCTCAAATTGTGGTGGGATGGATACGATTCATTCATGCTTAACCAAAGGTCTCGCATAAAATCATGCGACCCCTAGAGCACTTCCTCTTTAATTGAGGCAACAATATTGCAGCTGAACAAACATGTACTTTTTAAGCCTATTGAAAAAGAATTGAGGTTCACTACATGTTTAAAATGTACTAATATTTAACCTAAAAAAAATGCAAACCATATACAGTTACAAGGTAATGGGTATTTACAACATGGTTGAACTCTACCCAGATGAAAGCAAAGGAATAAAGAATGGCCGGGGAACTGCAAACGTAAACTCAATCGTGCTTTCTCCTCATCGTTCTATGTAAATGCAACGACCATGCAGCCAACGACATCAAAAGGCCAATACCGACACATGACCATAAAATTACCACCCATTTGGGCATTGGGTTCGGAAATGATCCTGAAAGAAGCAGAAAAGAAAAACATCAAGTGAAGAATACATAAAGCCACCGGGGTTCTGGTCTTTGCCAAAAGGGACGTGTTAATTGTCCACCGAGTTTTGAACTATGCTAGCTCGTCCTCAGGATTTCTCGGTTACCAAATAAAGTAAACTTGCTGAAATACTCATAAAATGAGAAAACAAGATGTAGTGTAGTGCTCACCATGTCCAAACTTGATACAGATTAGGAGCTCAACAATGCAGATCGCCACTGAAAGCCAGCAAAATGCTCCTACCTTTTTCGCTGGTTTTCTGAATATGGCAATAGTAAACAGAAAAGTGAGAAATAAAGAAAAGAAACGAGAGCTTATGGGAGTAGTACACACTTCACTTCTTAATGCTAGTGGTTGGACATACCTGTCCTGTAGATACGAGTTATATTCGCGAATTGTTGGTAATGCAATTAACCACCAAAAAACCAATCTATACACTATCAAAGGATTTCTTGGAGGAATCCAAAGACAGAACTTCAAGAAGAATGTATTTAACTCCACAGTCAAGAATATGACACAGAGACTGAGGACTTGAATAAACCGCCATGGACCTAGAAGGGGACGCCATTCATCTTTATCCCAATGAGCTGGCGTAAATTGCCCAAGTGTTCGCTTGACCTATTAAAAAAAGAAGAAGCTGTTTGTTTAATAATAAAACCATCTGTCGCTGGGAAATCCCGTTCATAATACTTTAGTGCAGAATAAACGTCCTAATATTTCCATATAAACTGTATGGGACTTGTATAATGCAACCTAGTATATCTGATATTCCTCGAAACCATATACAACCGATGTAGCACTTAACGGGACATACCTTGCCCATGATATTTGGTTGCCTGCTTATACCAACCCACTCGTATGTTTTCCCATCAAAATACCGAACGGTGCGCATTCCAGCCCATATGCCTGCATAAGAAATCAAATAGGTAATTTTAGTGCAAAATAATCCAGGAGAACAAGACATATCTGTAAGACCATGAACAGACTTGAGCCACAGGTAAGTAAAATATGCAGAAAATATGGATTTAATGTTTTTTTACAATAACGACTATTCGTTGTATTCCTTACAAAAAATAAAAACAAAAACAATAATCACATTGCCAAATGTCAAGCCACAAAACTTCATCCATAAAGATTCATTATATCAAACAATCTCTCTACAAAGGCACAAATTCCACATCATCTGTTATAACAATATTTTTGGTGAAATGGAGCTCGATGATCGCCATAACCCATAGTCTAGTTATTCAAGTCGTTATCAAAATTTTCCTCTGAAAGATTCAGAGGAGATGGGGTGTCACAAACAGAAGGAAAAATCAAGTACTTTTTCAGTCTCGCCATTAACTTTCCCTTTCAGCAGTGGTCTTTATTTACCTGGACAACCACTTTTTACTGTAGGAAAGGCAATATTGTATCTCAATACAATGTAATTTCACAGCAAACTAAATCAAAAGAAGCAAATTCAACGATACATTTGATAAACTTCATCATCAATCTGGAAATGTTTTTCAGAACTCAAAAGAACAAGAACTTCAACAGGCAAAAGATAGAACATTAACCCCTTGATTAACTAGAAATGGATGCAAATTGTGAATATGATATCAATTTGTTGTAACCATGTCAAGAATGTAAAGTTCATTAGAGCACAAGGTAGTCGGCTTCAAGATGCTCACCGAACCAATTGCAGATCAATATGTCAAGAATAATGCTGTCCCACCAACACTCGTTGAAGTTTGGTAACATGTGGCGGAAGGTAAGCTGAAAACACAAGTTTAATGAGGACAGAAAATACTGAACAACTCTCAATTGGAAAATGAAAATATGCTGAACAAACATTCAAAAGAAGCCGAGAAAGGCTCTGACCTCCATAAACTCAAATCCAATGGATAAAACCCACAAAAGAGGCTGATTACGAATCATGATGGCCTTTCCCCACCACCCTATGATATGAGCCAAAACAAACTCATCAAACAGTGTGTCCTACAAAGCAAATACGCCATCAGAGAGGCTGCATTTTCCTGCAGCTTGTCCAAGAAAGCAATACAAGATTTTGAAAAAACAATTACAAAAGGTAAAAGGATTGTGAAAGAAGATATCATACATAAAGATTCTTAAACCTGTTTGTGGGATTTTCAGGTACGTAGATTCTGCAATCAGCTCCATAGGATCTTTCAGGTAGCTCTGCATAGTAAATTAAAATAGGTATAAGTTGTAACTCACATGGCAAAGCCGATAAACAGCATAGATTTTACAAAATAATTCACTCAAAACTGTTATGACGAACATGCCAAAATCCTTACCAATACCAAGATCAGGATGTAAGTATCTCATAAATTGCTGAGCATCATCCCGCTTCTAAGGAAAAGACGACAAAGTATTAATATCTCACAACAACAACTGAATGGCTGAATTATAACTTGATTAGATATCAGAAGGGAAACTGAAGTACAAAACATAACTACTGAATCATTTCATTCATTTATACAATTAGAAAACATGAATTCTGCTAACCAACTTACCTGAAAAAGCAAAAACGTCAAAGCAACAAGGTAAATGACGGCCATTCCATGAACTAGGCGCCAAATCGCAGGATGTGGCCTAATGAGCACCCTGTAATGAAGAACCTCACAGATTAATATGGTAAAAGACCATAGCCCAAAAATTGCAAATACATCTGCCTAAGCTAATTTCAAGTCAGGAGGAGAAAAGAAGGCGAACTCTAAAGCTCACATTTGAAGCCTAAAAGAAAAAAGACTTGAGCCGCGGGTCTACTAGAAATAACCTCTCTACCTTCACAAGATAAGGGTCAGGATGAATACACACCACCCTCCCCATACCCCACTTGTGGAATTTACACGGGATATGTTGTTGGAGTTGTAGTTGACTAACCAAAGAGGAGTTGAAAAGATACTCATTCTAGCACGTTCACAGCCAAAAAGTGAAAATAGATAACACTCAATAAATAATAAATAACCACCAACTCCTATTTTGAGCTATAATTTACTAAACAAACCAAAAATATGCAGAATACAACTCAATAAGACCTGAGAGAGAGAGAGAGAGGAGTATAGTAGCAACTTACGTCGAGGGGGCTTGCAGCAAAGAGTAAGCAAGATACACAGCAATCATAGCCCAAACACCCCTAACAGAGGAAAAAACAACTTTCACTGTCATGAACATTAAAAAGGAAAAGCTGTTTTTTATAAGGTAGGAATATAAGACAGAACCATGCTGTTTCATTTCAAGTGGTGGGGTTCAGAGAACAAGAGTCAACGGGTTAATTTCAGGGTAAAAAGGGACATTAAATTCAAGTTTTTTTTGTAAAATAAAATTTACATACTTAGAAGCTACACGACAGGTCTATAAGTCACAATAGTTAATCATTCAAAATATTTTAATATAATTAAGAAACTTGTGGTAGAAGAATAACCTATTTAGACTCCCAAATAGCAACAATACCACATAAAATGGGATAGAGAGAGAAATAAAAAGTGCACACCTTTTCACAGATGCCACAATATCACCGGAAGAAGTGTTTTGTGAGTCGAGAGCTCCACTAGCCCAACTGCAATCATAATAACATAAGCAAGTAAAAAAGAATGTATTATTGGCTTTAAAAAATACGAAAAACTACATATTAGCAAGCAAAACTAAAAGAAAGGAACCAATAATTTGCAAGCAATCAGTAAGGCAGCCTAATTGAAGTTTCCATGTGCTTTTGTATACCAAAACCAACTTTTGATAAATTTAAATTCAATTAAAACTGCAACGACTTGATGTGTCATACGTACAGCAAAAGGATTTCATTTCACAAAACAGCCAATTATAATAAAACAATTTTACATATCCTCAAAAAGAAGAGAACTTTTATATTATAATCACCAAAAGGAAAAATAGAAAGAAAAAAAAGGCTATAACAATCTAAGCATCTGACTGAAAATCTAATTCATTGATGACACAGAATATTGTATGGACATCCGAAAGAACAGAAGAAATGACACAAGAACTTAGATTTCTTCTACGAATTCCCTCATAGTCCAAGGCACTTGTCCAAAAATAAATAAAAAATTCCCCCATACTCCAAGAAGAGAACAACTATTCCTGTCCATAGCAATTATTTTACCTTTGAATATAGAGCATGTACATTAAAAAACTTACATGAGTAAACATGCACCGATAAGCAACAACGTAATAGTGTGAGGTTTGTTCGCCCAGGAAGTCCATGGATCCAACTCATCATCAATATTCAATGTGCTAAGATCACCATTTTGAAGGGAAACCGTATTTTTTTTGTTACCCTTTCTATGTCCATTAGGCTCCATAAGCCCTAGCCTGTAAGAATTCAACCTCTTCCGCCTTTTCGCTGCACAGACAAGATAAATGGAACTTCAATTACTAATACATAGTGATTCTAGGCGTGTAAACTAATGAAAACATTTCAAAGAAGCCATTAAAAAGTCATAGCAGGATGTTCCCTATTGGGCTCAAGCTACTATACGACATACAAATGACGATATATTTTATCAAAAGGTACCTTCAGAAATACAACAAACTTATAATAACTTAATCATTACTGCATATCCTACAAGAGTAAGTAGACTTCCTTTGGAAACAGGAGTGTAGGAAAAGCAAACACAATCCTTTTTTTGAGAATGGTAAACTAAAAGGAAACATAATTTAAAGGAAAATTCGAAGTAAAGATAGGAATCCAAGAAATAAGTTAAGGAAGGGATCCAAATAATCTCATGTCTGCACAACATTTTAATCTACAGACCCTCAGTAAAGAATATACTCGAACGTCTGTCACCTCCAAAAGGAAATTACCAACGGGTAGCTCTTATTGGTTCAAGATTTTAGCTCGCTATCCGTATTAAAACTGACCTTAAAAGATATAGAAGCATATGGGATTAAAGACTAACTTCAAATAAGCTAATGCAATACATCCTACACACCAAAATAGCCTCTTTAATTGGAGAATAATCATATCCGTGATGCCAATTAACAAAAATTAAGTCCGCGTAACCACACAAATACAATCGAAATTGATCATTTCCAATGCATGTGACTTACAAAAAACAAGGAGTTAACAGAAAGATGAACAAAAACAAAAACAAATCTTTTTTCCAATACCGGAAACAAAAATGAAACTAGACTGTAACTACCAACGCGAAATGAAACAAATTTGAACAATTTAGTGTTGGTTGTTAGCACAATAAGAACATCAACTACTATCATATAAGTGATGCCAATTAACCAAAAATCAGCCAATTCTTTACAACTAAAATCCACGTAATCACACAAATCCAATCAAAATTGATCATTTCCAATGCATGTGATTAACAAGAACATCAGCGGAGCCAAGAATTTTACTAAGAAAATTCAAAATTCGAAGAAGCCAACACACCAAAAAGCCACAAGGTGTTCAACATCAGCTATATATACATAAAAAAATATTTTTAAAACATAAAATTTTAACCATATATAAAAACAGTGTAGCTCCGCCCAGAAAGATAAAATATCCAAAACTTCTTCAATACCCCGAAACAAAAATGAACCTTGGAGTTTTAACTAGCAAAGCAAAAATCAAACAAATTTGAAGAAAACAAGAACAACCCAAAATTCAAAAATATCCCAAATGTAACATACATAGTGCATGCCAATCAATGATTCGCAAAGCCAAGATTTTCACTAAGAGATTCAAAATACGAAGAACTAAACCCAACAAGAAGCCAAATGAGATTCAATATCTACTGGTAGTACATATACATTTTAAAAATAAAAACAATTTTAACCATATATAAACAATGTACAAACATCTCGGCCCTACCAGACTTCGCCCCTACCACTCCATTAAGTAAACGCTACAGGAAAAAAAATCCCAGTTTTGAAGTTAACAGTAATATACTCTATTACCTAAATATATATACATAAATGCATACACAAAATCTATTTATAGAAAGAAGAACTGAAAAAAGTAAAGTCAGAGAGGGGAAAAAAACTTACGTAGAGAAGACAAAAGAACTAAAAATAAAAAGCTGACAATCACAGAGAGAGAGCCCTAGTAGTAACAGAGAACAATGAATCCTGGCCGTTGGATAAAAAAATGAACAAATTTTCGAAAATGGAGAAATGGGTACTGTAGATAATTAACTATTTAGCAAAAACAGAGCAAATTTATGGAGATTTCAATGAACACAGAAGCAAAAAAAGATCGAATTTTCAAAAATGGAGAAATGGGTATTGTAGCTGTTTACTAAAACAGAGCAAATTTATGGACATTTGAATTAACATAAAAGCATAAAAAGATCGAATTTCCGAAAATGGAGAAATGGGTATTGTAGATAATTAACTGTATAACTAAAACAGAGCAAATTTATGGAGATTCGAATGAACACAAAATAATTAACTGTATAACTAAAACAGAGCAAATTTATGGAGATTCGAATGAACGCAAAAGCAAAAAAAGATCGAATTTTTGGAGGAAAAAGATGAATTTTCGAAAATGGAGAAATGGGTATTATAGATAATCATCTGTTTAACTAAAACAAAGCAAATTTATGGAGATTTCAATGAACAAAAGCAAAAAAAAAAGTTAACAAAAAAGACAGATTTTTTTAGGAGGAAAAAAAAAAGTTCAAAAAAATTTAAACTTTTCTTTTGCCTCTTTCGAGAGAAGAAAACAGTGGTGACTGAAAGTTCACACGGCGGCGAAAAGGCGGTGATTTTTAGAGAGAGAAAGAGGAAGAAGAAGAGGAGAAAGTAGAGAGAGAAAGTTCGGTTTCTCTTTTTCTTTTTTTTTTGGTCAAAGAGAGATTTGGTTTGAAGAGATTTATAAAGATGAGTATTTATTACTTATTCTTATCATTAAATTAAGGTACGGTTTTTTTGTTTTGGAAAATTACAGGTCGGAAGAATATTTTTTGATTTTTCATTATTTTTTTTATATTTATATTGAATTTAGACTAATTTAAATTTACACATGATAGACCTTATATGGAGGCATATTTATGTATAAATGTTAATGGAATAGTTTTTTGATATCTATATTTGGGTAGTTTTATATTAGAGATAAAGTACTTATTATTTCATCACAATTCTAATTGATAGATCATGGTATAGTCTTTTTGGGTGTCTCGGTTATCAATAAATTTAAATTTTTATATTTCTAATATGTGTTGAAATATATTTTATAACCTTAAATATATGGTTTTAGTAGGAAAAATATGATATTTGAAAGAAAAAAGAAACTAAGTTGAAAATTTTCGAATATGCATTTAATTTGAAGAAAAAAAAACAAGTTAAGAATTGATCAAAATCACTTTTTCAAACTAAAAATTCATTTTCTACTTGTTTTGAAAAAAATATATCATGGAAAACAATTGATATCTTTTTTAAGTGAAAATTATATTGTATTTGAACTACTTTAAAAACTCCATCATAGTTAAATTAAGAGAGAAATATGAAAAACACCCCTAAATTAGACATGAATTATTAGTTTCATTCTCAAACTATCGACAGTCTTAAAAAAACTCTTAACTTGACTAATTAAAATTAAATATAGACCTGATCTTACAACATGAGTGAAATACACCCCAAAATAATTACCAAGTTAAGAGTGTTTTCAATATTTCTCGTGTTCTATTAAGAGCTCTACTAAAAGAGTTTAAGACTACATGCTATGTTATGTAACAAATCTGGATGTATCTAAGTTTAGCTAGTCAAGTACAGAGGTGGTTTTAGTAATCAATAGTTCAAAAACAAATTTAATAATTTGTATCAAATTTAGAAATGTTTTCAAAACTCTTAAATATCCGGTAATAGTATAAACTTAATAGATAAATACATAGATTATTATAGATTATTATTTGGCTGAATGAATAATAATTATGATAAATTTATGAATATTCTCAACAAAAAGATCAAATATGCATATTTCAATTAATTAAATTAAGTATCTTTTATTAGATATTACTCCCTCCGTCCCATTTTATATGTCACATTTTTACTTTGCACTTGCATTAAGAAATGATGTAACTTTACCCTTCTATCCTTATTTAATGTTTTTTTAAGTCAACTTTATTAATAAATGACAAGATTAATTAACTATTCTATCAAGGGCATAATAGGCAAAATATGATAATTTATGCATAAATTTTATAAAGTGACAAGTATTGTGGTTCAACTATTTATAGAAATGAATGACATATAAAATGAGACGGAGGGAGTATATACTCAAACGTGTAATTGAACACTTTATTTTAATAAATATTTTATAAAGTACATTTTTTTTAGATACTATACATTGTACTTCAGGTATATGCTTCACAGTTTGGTACTTGTACTATGCTTTGGAAATGACAAAAATACCCTTTACATTGGGAAAATAAGTTTTGGTAACGTTTGTCTTCTGCTTTCTTATATTAAAAATTAAGTAATAAAATATATTTGAATAGTTTTTTTTAATCAAATAAATGTTTTCTTAAGCATTTATAGTACTATCATCTAAAAGAATTAATTAGTAAATGTTTTAGGTTTTATCACCATTTCAATAATTGATGATTTTTTTTTAGTAAAACTAGTGAGTTGTTTAGATGGGTCGAACAAATGAGTCGTTATATATAGTTATAATTATGCAACGAAAGATATCGAGATACTTTTAATTATAGTTTAACTTATGTTAAAATGGTAAAATATTTTTGAAATTTGAAATATTTATTAAATCTAAAAATACATAATTTGCATATATGAATTACGTGAATGATTTTGAAGAATTTAAGAATGATTTATATTAAATTAAATGTTATTTGAGTTTCTCTAATAGAAATGTAGCTAATTAAGCTTTCTTCCTAATTATTTTGAAAAGTTCAAATAGGAGAAATTAAGGAGAGAGAAAAAGGAAAATGAATTTGTGTTGATTTTATATTAGTGATCTCTATCATTTTGGAATATTCTTCTTTAATAAAATATTATACTTTTTTTCATCACCATGATATTATCACAATTTGATTTTGGTTGAGATGGAAGGATATATGATTATGATAAAATGTTAATAAATACTTTCTCTATTTTTATTTACTTGTTAAATATTTACTAATTTGATATTCTACTTGTCCATTTTAACAAAAAAAAAATCTTATTAAACGCTCAATTTATTAATATTGAATTAATGTCTTTGAAAAATATAGTGAGTAAATATATGGGACCTTATAAATTAATATGGTAAAATGATAAATTTACTATACCAAATATTATTTCATTAATATGTGTGTCAATGCGGAATTGACAAGTAAAAAGGAACGGAGAGAGTAGTTATGTATTGTCTATTTTTTTTTATCAATAGTGAGTATTAAATATTATTCTCCTATTTCTTATTCTTGAATTTTATTTATCATATTTTTTCCCGTTGATTATTATTTATTTGTTATTTTCTCATTTATTTGTTTGCTGTATTTTATTTTCATATATGTATGATATGCTTTATTTGAGCTATGAATCTATTGAAAATGATATTTCTACATTTACAAGATAAGTAAGGTATAAGGTTTCATATACATCACCCTTTCCATATTTGTGGAATTTCGCTGAATATGTTAATTATTATGGTTATTTTGATTGAGATCAAAAGAGGAAACCAAAAAAGAAAGTCACCTCTTTTGCAAAAGGAAAATAATACATGGATATATAGAAAATGGAAGTTCGTGTATATTTACATAACTTCCATTTCTTTATTAAAAATAAATTACATAGGTTTTTAAATTTATATAAAAGACAAGCAACATGAAATAGTGAAGTCTCTCAAACCATAAGCAAGTTATTCTTGCATCCTTTTCATGAAAATGCAATTTTACCATAAAGTTGTTTTTGATGTCCTATATATATATTTCAAATATATCCCTTTAAATTGTAAAAAAAAAAAAACATATCATTTAAACAACTATCTACCCTCAATTATTTCTAAAATATGTATTAGACCTACTTTTCATATGTTTTCTCCATTCACAACAATACAACCCAATATAGTTTCACAAGTGGAGTCAGGGGTGGTGGTGATAGTGTGTAAGCAGTCTTACCCCTACTTTAACAAGGTATAGAGATTGTTTCGAATAGGTCCTTAACTGTGATCTCACAAGTGGATCGAGGAAGAGTGGTGTGTAAACAGTCTTTACCCCTACTCTGAGAAGGCTGGAAAGACTGTTTCAGATAGATCCTTGATTGTAATCTCACAAGTGAGGTCAGAGAAGGATGATGTATAAACAATCATATCCCTATTTTGCAAAGGTAAGAAAACTGTTTCTATCACACCCTCGTCTCAATAAAATGTACTCTCCATTTGAATCTAATTTTTGCTATTACTTCCATATTTCATTTTATAGTATAAAAATTATTTCTCTTTTCTTCTTTTTTTTTATTATTGGGGAAGAAAAGATATTTTCTTTAAAAAGTGAGTCCTAAAATGGGGGAATTGGACCAATTAGTTGATTTATGAATAGGGGAAATTTGGTAATTGTGGCTTAAAATAGGGGGGACAAAAACAAATATAGGGGAATAGTTATAGTGTTACTAGGCTTGTAACCTTTTAATTGCAATGGGGCCCAAAACTTCATTTATTGAAGTATTAAAGCCCTTTAACATCTGTAAAAGTACAGAACAACCCAAATAGAAAGAGACAATTTATTATTCGTCAACTCTTTGCACAAGTCCTTATCATCTTTATTTATCTTTTCATGCATCACCGTTAACATTTAAAGAGCACTGAATTCTCAAATATGAAATATTTAGGCGTGAATCTAAATTTAATTGAGCTTTAATGTGGTTATCAAATACCGAATGAAAAATCAAAAAAAGAAAAGAAAATCTCTTTATCATTAATTAGAGATTTTAATTTGAGCTCTTAGAATGATAAAATTACTCTTTAAAGTGCTTTCTTTTTTATTGACCTTACACGACACGAATTCGTATTAAACAAGGCGTAATCCGAGCATAGGACGTTGAATGAAAAATCAACTAACTTTAAATTGTACGGATAAATCGAGGTTCATGTGAGTATCAAATGTCAAATGAAAAACTCAAAAATAAAAATAATAGATTAGGTTTAAAACATTAATCAAGGTGTTACTATTTTTGTTTTAAATAACATATATACAAATTATTAAAACTAATAAAAACAAGTATATATTACATTTTTTAAAATTATATTATTTATTGATGATGATGATGATAACGTAGCAACCTAAGAAAAAAATTGACTTTTCAAATAGCGAAAGTACAAATATATTAAAATATCAACAAAATACTCCATTTAGCTACGAACTTCGTAGCTAATCCGTTACTATTTTGTTGTATAGCGACGGATTTTACTGTTCAGCTATAAAATTTGTCCGCCTCAAAATCTAATTTTTTTGTAGTGTTATATTCGATTCGTATTATTTGCGTAAGGCTTTTAAACATCCCTAAAGAAAACATTCGAACAACTTTAATGGTAAGAGCATTCACTACACAATCTCATTTATATTTTCTACTTGGTGTCTTTCTAAATTAACACACAATTTATTGAAACATTAAAGAAATTTTGAAGACAAAAAACAAGTATATATTCTTGCATTCATGAAATATCCAATATTTGAAATAAATTTATTTTCAAAACAATTACATAGTTTAAACTAAAAGGAATATAGTATTTTATTGAATGTGTATCAAATGTCCCATATTCTTGAATTTTACATAACATGGGTACAACCCCACCCCCACCCCACCCCATCCTGGTTTCTCTTGGGAAGGGGTAGAAGTGAGGACAAAATAATAATTATTTAAAATTTTCCAAAGTTGTAAAAATTAATGGGATAAATTCCTAGGGAACAGTATCCATATGGTGGAATGGTTTTCAATATATATTTGATGAAATGGGGAATACATTAAATTAAAACAACAAGATTTAATTGTTGTTTCTTTTTATCAAAACAAATTCATGCAATAATATACCTAATGTATTTTTGAGGGGAATTTAGAAAAAAAATAGAATGTATGTAAATATTATTTCTATTTTTTTCATAGTCAACAAAGTAAAGGTCTTTTCCTTTTTTTTTACTGAAGTTATTATTCGATCGCAATCAAAATGGTTAATAGTGAAAGAGAAGGCTTTCCGTTGAAATAGGGCATTATCTAATTTATCTTTTTGAAATTAAAAAATTACTTACGATATATCTTCGATTAAAATAAAATGCTTTTTTTATATGTGTTTCATTTGCAAGTTGCTTCATGATATAGCTCTATCTTCTAGCTTAATTTTATCTCCTTGTATATTTTATTTAACAAATAGATGCTGGAATAAACACATTATAATAAATATATTTTAATTTGTTGTAATAAGTTATCTGATTGTTGTAATTCCTTTATTTTGAATGATTATCTATGTCAAAAATTTTAAAAATAATATGATAATCAAAACAAACGACAAATATATAGTAATAGAAATCGAATGACAAGAAACTACGATAATACTATAATTAATATTGTTTAGAAATTAAAATCTTTGGCAAAACAAACCTAAGTAGAACCAGACAAAAGAAAAAAGATAAATAAAAGGTATATTAGTTAAATTAAACTGAATAGTTAAATTAAACTGAATATTCCTTATACTGATACCTTTTTTCCTTCTAATTTTGCACACTTTTGAAAACAAAACAATAAAGAATATACAAAGTAAGATGAAATATTATTGTAATATAAGTAAATTAGACAATAATTGTTGGATTAATCACCAAGACAATGAAAAGTTGTTAGCTTTAATAACTAATCCATTAAGAATATGGACTTTTAATTTATTAATCTACTGATTACAAATGATTGGCCAAAAATAAACAGGTTGTCAATAGTATTAATAATCCTATTAATATTCATTTGTTTGTTGGATCTAC
Source organism: Solanum verrucosum (assembly GCF_900185275.1). Lineage (NCBI taxonomy): Eukaryota > Viridiplantae > Streptophyta > Magnoliopsida > Solanales > Solanaceae > Solanum > Solanum verrucosum. Next base: position 1,309,005 of record NW_026020032.1, read on the forward strand.
CAAATAAAATAATCAATATTTTTTTTTCAGACTGACAACTCCTCCATCACCATATGTTGTTTTAAGATTTTGACCAAAATATCTTGTCCACTTATTTTATTTTTTTCAAAAAAATTTTATTTTAAAGGGAATCTCAAATTTGAGATCCAAATTTAATATGGATCAGATTTAGAACAACTAAAAAAAAAGATTGAATCAACCCCCCCCCCCCCCCCCCACACACACACACAATAATATCCTCTCCAATTGACAATTTGAACCATTCAAGTATTTTAAAATATTTTGTTTTTGGTAGATAGGATAGAAAAATATCGAAGTTTCAAGAATCTGTCTCTAAGTGAGATGAAAAGAGCGAATTATCCTGAAATTAATAAGAATGATATCAAAACTCTAGATATAGTGTTTTTCATAATTAATATTTCGAAACGAATCAAGGTACTAATTATTGTAAAATACAAAACTTTCTTATTGAGTGAGTCTATTACCTCAACTGATGTAAAAAGAGAGACAAGATCTATTAGAAATGATCCACAAATTATAGTTTTAATAAGAGGAAAAAAGAAGAAGTGTCAATTTAAGCAAGAAAAATTAAATTTAAAATTTGAGTTGTATGAATTTGAATCAGAAATTTCATTATAAACTATTTGACTTATACGATTTTAGATTTATTTCAGATACTTTGAAATAAAACTATTGAGTTCGGACAAATTCGTAACTGATGCATGGATCAACCCATAGAGTATCAAGGTTCTTCTTTGGCTCAACTTTTCAAGTGTCAAACTCAAATGAAAATGTGACACTAACTTTTAGAGGTCATTTTGGAACTTGTGATTTGTGAATATATATGAATGTGACACTATTCTTTTGTGACCACAATATTCCACAGCCCCCCTATGCCTCCCCCCCCCCCCCCACAAAGACACACATACAGAGACAAGAAGTAAAACATTACAGCCAATTTGACAAAGCTAAGATAATGGTGTCTTCTCAGACAATATGTTGTTGGTCCTTTAGGTCATAAGGCAAAACATACCTACATGTGTTTTACACTTGATTTTGATGTGAGAATTGCAGGTGACCAGAGGTGGATTTAGGACTAGTTTCGTTGATTCAACTGAACACATTATTTTTTTATTCTAATTGTCTTATTGGGACTAAGGTAGTATATAACATGTGAATTCGGCAGATACAACTTATATCGTGTTACAAAAATCACTTAACATGTATATATAAAAGGAGTTCAAAACAGGTTGTTAGTACTTGAGTTCGTGTTCTAGAATCTAGAACTTATAAGATATAAATTTTCACCTCGCCTATGTTTTTGTAGATATGCAAATAAAATATCTAAATTAAATATATGCTTACAATAAAGAGAGGAGTCGAAATTGCTCAATTTTGATCTTCATACACTTTGGGTTTATTCATACCTTTTTGACATTCGCAAATCGCACCTTATATGTCACTAAGAGAGCTCAAGCGTGAAATAAATGAACCCCACGTATCCAAATTCTTGAAGAAAAAAAAAGGTTAAATTTTATCCCTCTATTTCTCACTCTGGTTTAAATTTTACCCTTAGATTGGATTTGCGTCAAGGGTTGACAACAAAAACTAGATTACTTCATAACAACCAGAGTAAAGTTCAATGGAAGGCAAAGTTGCTCAATTTCAAATAACACAAGGAAATTTTAACTATTTATGCATTGTGAACTTATTGATCATAAAATCATGAATTCACCTTTATTCCGAACAACAACACATTTGTATTAAAAGGCTAAACTAAGAGGGGGAAAGGGGGTTGTTTTCAAATACCCCAACAACAACAATGACAAAAGCTATGATCTAATAGACAAAAACAAGATTTCATTAAAATTTTAAAAATATAGAAGACAAGAAAGAGCAGAGACTTCACTTGTTGTCTCAAATTTATATGGTCTAAGATTCCATTTCTCTCAACATTATTCACCTAATTTAATTGCATGATTCCGACAGCCAGATCAATGTCGCATTTCGAGGTACTATTATTTTTTTTCTTATTAAAAAAATATTATTGAAAATTATAAAATAAAATAAAAAGTGGTCCAAAATTCATAACTTTTTGTAATAATAATAAACCAATTGAGTCACACATGAATTTTTCTAGAAAAAAAAAGGTATAATATGATTTGTAGAATAAATGGACCACTCTCAACTATCAAAATCCGACCTAATAAGTTAGTCTTTTAGGTTGGGCTCTCTTATTCAACCTATAACAAATATAGTAACATAGGTTGGTCCACCGCGACCTAAAGTTGTGGATTATATTCAAGAGGAAAGTGAGTCGTGAACAATGAAGTTGACTATGAAGCAAGACAAGTAGAATAGGCCAATTGAGTCTTGCATGGATTTTATCGTTAATTGGTTGGAGGTTTATAGATTGAACGGGTTCTGATCCTACTTAATAAGTTAGTTTTTGGATTGTGACACTTTGATTTAGTCTTTTAAGTTAGACTCTCCTATTCGACCTATTTATCCAATGTGACTTAAAGACTTGAGTTATGGCCCATTTGAGCTAGAGTGTCAAGAGTGGTAACTTAGAATCAAAAGGTAAGTCAATCGTGAATTACAAGGTCATTGATTCTGGAAAAAGTTAACTATAATGAATCAACTGAGTCTACATGTATCTATCCAAAATTTATGGTGAGAGGTTTATAGATTGAAAGCTCTCCTACTTAATAAGCTAGTTGATTGGCTCATGTTCAGTTTTTTTGATTTGTTGATCAGTTGCAATTTGAAATTGTGGGCTATCTCGAGTGCAGGGTGTAAAGAAAAATTTCCTAGATGATCTAAGAAAGGTCAATCATGAATAATAGCAAGGTTCTTTCGCCCTCCAATAGGAGAATTGCACTAAACCAACATAGTCTCACATGAATTTCACAAAGAGTTGGTAAGAGGTTTATAGATTGAATGAACTCTCTTACTTAGTAATCTAGTTTTTTAATTGTCTCTTGTGTTCAGCTTTTAATGTTTGTTGATCAGTCACGACTTGAAGTTGTAGACTATTCTTGATGCCAGAATGAAAAGAAAAATATCCTAGACGATTTAAGAGAAAGTCAATTGTGAATAATAATGAGGTTGTTCATCCCAAGCAACAGATTTGCACTGAACCAACAGAGTCTCACAAGGAGTTGATAAGAGGTTTAGAGATTGAGCGAGTTCTCCTACTTAATAAGCTAGTGTTTTTATTGGCTCGTGTGTTCAGTTTTTTTGATTTGTTGATCACTCACGACTTGAAGTTGTGGACTATCTCAAGCGAATAGTGTAAACAAAAATACCTTAGACGATCTAACATAAATTCAAATATGAATAATAACGAATTTGTTCGCCCCAAGTACAAAAATCGCACTGAACTAACAGAGTCTCACATGAATTTTACAAAGAGTTGGTAACAGATTTATAAATTGAATGCCCTCTCCTACCTAACAAGCTAATTGTCTAGTCTACAACTTTATGTGAGTGTTAACATCCTATGTTGTGTTAATAGACACCATATAAACATTAAGATTGGTATTGGTGCCCTACTTGTATCCTATCAATGTCCTATAATAAAAGTGTGTTTAGTTAGTGTTGATATATAAAGGGGACTTGCTTTGGACAAAAAGTTATTTTTGGACCACAAAGACTAGAAATAGGAGAAAATCTAAAAATTATTGGTCCCTCTTTTCTTATATCTTGTTTTTTTTTTCAATTAGGTATTTACATTTCCTGTTTTTTACATTGTAGTTGACTCTATTTTCATTTTTTTTAAAATAGTATTAAAGAAAAAGGGATCAATTTAACTTCACTATATATATACATATAAATGTATAAGATCAACTTACTGAAGGAAAATCTAAAAAGAACTATGTTTTGTCTTTTTATTAAAAAAAAAACTGATCCTAAAAGATGCTGAAGCACAATACAAAGATTCCAAATCAAGATGGTTATTAGGTGTGCATTTAGACATACTTATTGTGAAATTTGAAGGAAAAAAAAGAAAAAGTAGTATTTGGAAAAATATTGAAAATGACATTCAGAACTTAGTGTTTGGACATGAATACAAATTGAAGTTGTTTTTAAAATTTTGTGAATGATTTAAAATGAAAATTATGAAAACAACTTTTCAGAGTTTTTTGACTTCCAAAAAAAATCATTAGTACTTTAAGAATGGATTCAACTTTTAAGGTTCTCATGGTGCTAGAAATTTCAGTAAGGATCTTCAAAGAAATATGAAAATATCACACTTATATATTAACCTATATCAACGGAATTCTATTATGAAAATACTACATGTACAATGACATTTTTCGATGAAAAGGATTTAATTGAACCCCCTTTGTCAAAGCTAGCTGCGATCCTACGAAATTCTATTAGTAATATGTTTCCTCTTTAATTTGCTCCCCTTCCAATAGTGTCCTGGAAAAGCTTAGTATTTATGAAAGACATAGTGCCTAGACATCAATTCTTATGGTGGGTTGCGCTATGTTGTTTGGACTATTCGAAAAATATCAATAGATGTGTATCTGACTCTTTGAAAATAATACTATGAGTACTACTCATAAATTCAACGTAGCTTGTGAGGGTCTTTATTAACCCGGATATGTGAAAGAAGGAACATTAGCTGGTTAATATAGGAAAAACTACATGATCAGATATATATACTATTATTATCTATACTTTCAAAATATTACGTATCTTATCACTAATTAAGAATTTTCTATCATATATGGAGGAAGATACACTTAGATACATGAATTTTTGCTACCAGATACATGGAAATGACACTGGACACATGTATTTGTATGTATTTGATGTGATTCATATGTATATGAGATACAAGATACATAGGAGAGTGGAGAACGAGATGGGAGAGAGGTGAGAGAGATAGGGAGGGAGGCGAACGTGATTTATTACGTATCCCAGATACATGTGAATCCACATGGATACAATGTATCTAGAACAAATTACACTTAATTTTGATCCCATGTGTCCCGAGATACATGTATTTGGACGCATCAAAATCTGATAAAATTCATAATATTACAAATTAGAGTGTATCTAAATAATTAACTCCTAAATATTACAAATTAGAGTGTATATATATGATGAAGTGCAATGGGCCTCAAAGTAGCATCTTGGGCTTCTTATTTACAACTGTTGTCATTCAAATTTGGGCTGAGAGGAATGCATGCAGGCTCATATGGTAAGACAAAGGAATTGTAATTGAAACCATTAGATAGCTTGAATATAGATTTTAAAATACGAGACTGATATTATTTGAATCGAGGGTTTATCGAAAATACTCTCTAATTACAAAATAAAGATAAAATCTATGTATACTTACTTCAAACCCTACTTTCCGAAACTACATTGTATATATTATTAGCGTACGTTATTATTATACCACATTGACATGTAGATGAAACTTTATTTTTATTTATTAATAGTAATAAAACAAGCTTAAAGAAGGGAGTAGATAAAGTGTGTTGAGTTGATGGCTAAAAACATTGCTTTAGAGTTTAGCCTAAACTATATATCACATTTTATGAGTCTTTGTACTTCAATCATATCCTATGTTTTTTATCCTCTTGAACTACAACTTCAAGCGTTAAAATCTCTCCAATGCATTGGTGTTTGTATTCCACTATTCTAAAAATACTTAAAAGATTTATAAAATAACATAAAACGCGTCATTTAAGTAAGTTAATACATAAAAAATCCTAAAATTATCACTATTTTGTATTAATTCCAATAGAGTTTTTTTAACTTGACTAAAAATATAATTATTGTTACATGTAGTGTCACAAGACGCATTGAGCATAAGCCCTTTGAGCATTTCTAACCTTCAAAATTTAAAATTCAAGAATAACATACACAAAGTTTAAATCTAAACTTTCAAAATAGTGACAATTTACGAAGAAGGTTCATACTAATTAAGTTTAAAATGTTCGTTTAGAAAAGGACTTAAAAGAATAACTCAGTGCACAAAATATCTTGTATTTACGCAAAATTTGAGGAAGGACAACATAGAGGGTTTATTCGGATTCAAATTTATTGATTGCTTTCACATATCACGATTTATTCCAACCGCAACAATTGGAGACAAACCCAAAACTGAGTTAAAAACAAAATTGTGGATTTGTCTCCAATTGTTGCGATTTTAATGTCTATGTCGTCCGAAGCAACACGTCAGAACAATTCTAAGGCATGTCGTCTCCAAAACACGAGTCTATGACAATCACTGGCCTAAACCTAGGCTAAGGCCAATTACAAGCTACCAAAGATCACAAATAACTACGTACGATCACCACTAGGTAAGACATGATCACAACATAAGAATAAGCATGCCAGCACTCTCGAAAAACACCTATGACATGATTTCTAATAAAGACTCAAATTTATTGTTTACTTTCACGTATCAAATCATTACACTTTAAAAAATTTTATTGATTGCTTTCACGTTTCGAACCGTGATTCATACTATACCAAAGGGAAAAAAAGAAGGAATTAGTCTTTATACGTTGCCTCTCCCTCTAAAAATTTAATTTGCAATGGCGACCCTAATGTATCACATGTTGTCATCGTCTTCACTGTTATCTCTGGGATTCTACCACCTCATCTGCACCACCCGGAACCGCCTCAAATCCGCCGGAGACTACGTCGCCAAACCCTACCACCCTCTCTCCTTCATATCTCAGCCGCATCTCCGCCGTCTACCTCTTTATCTCCTCCTTCTCTGCCTCCTCATTTCTCTGATCCATCAATCGCTCGTCTCTTTAGATGCCGATCCTCTCCTCAAAGGTCATACTCCGGTGCACCGTTTCACCTCACTTCAAGCCGCCGCCGTTGTTTTCTCGTTTCTAATACTCGTTGTTTTTCTCCTTATCTCCGAGTCAACTTCTCTTCTCCCTCTTCCTCCCGATCTGTTCTTCGCTTTAGCTGCTGCACTTTTCTACCTACAGTATTCGGTATCCGATTCTTCTGCTTCCGTTCAAACCTCCGATCTCCAGGCTAAATGTGATTCCGTTTCAGCTCGCATTTCTGCGCTCTCCGCGTTACTTTGTCTCGTGATTGCTGTTCAACCTAAGCTTTTCCTAGCTGATGTTGCTTTAGCTGCTTCTATCTGTCTCCAGGGACTATGGGTTCTACAGACGGGACTTTCGCTTTACGTTGATGCGTTCATACCTGAGGGTTGTCATAAGTTGTTGGATGTTGTTACTGGGGTAGAAGGTTCAACCAAATGCGATTTGGAGGACTCTAAGCTCAGGGCTATTGCTATACTTGATTTGGCTTTTGTCGTTCACGTGATGTTTGTCTTGCTCATTGTTACAGTCACCTATGCTGCCGTTGCTAAAACTATTGGTATCAGGAGATTTGGTTCTTATGAGGCTCTGCCCAACGCTGACTCGAGTCATATACAAATGAAGGCTATGACGGGAACTCAAGCTTGATTATCGTTGCATTAGGTATCATTCTCCCCTTAACTACTCAATGAAGGACATGTCAAGCTCTTAAGCAGAAGAATTGAAATGGTGAAATGTAAAGAGATGCATTCTTAGTATATAATGTCTTGTAAACGCAATATATCGACCAAATTAATTGTCTACTTTCTGTTTTGTCCTCTGAGATTGTTGTGCAAGTATTGTTACTGTTCATTCACTTGGTACATGCATTATTAATCTCTGTGTTATCAGTGCGGACAGAAGCTCTTGCACTTGGCAGAAAATGAGTCTAAGAGCAAAGGAATTAAGCACATTGCTCGATGTGATGACACAACATACTAATAATATAACGAGAAATGAAAGAAAACAATCACCTGTCTAATCAAAAATATCAAAAGAAGCTGGGTGGGTGTTAACATTAGTTGGTTTGTGCTTTAGAATATAGTACCTAAATCACCTCCAGAACTGGAGGTGATAGTATTGTGCCCCAATAATAACCAAGGCATACTCAAAACCAATAGCAGAGATCAATAAGGAGGAAAGGAAGTCTCTGTAGAAGTTCGCTTCCTCATATTTTGTTGTGCGAGTGTTTGTTACTGTTCATTCTCTGAGTAAGTGCATTATCAAATCCCCTAGGCTAGAGAGCTTCCTAGATTTGTATAATAAGCTCTACCGTCATGACGTCACATACTTGGTTCTCATTTGCTACTATTGTGCTCCCAGGACCCAGGCTGAAATAGACCTATGATTGTTTTTTATGTGATTTATAAAAAAATTGGATAGCATTAACTAATTTGCTTAAGCCTGAAGTCCGTGATTTTGACCATTGTTTCTGCTTTGAAAACGCCTTGGTCTGACCTGGATTATCCAAGACGGTGTCATTCTTACTCAGGAATTATTAAAAGCATTGGAGCCACTAGTGATTATTCTTATTTATCCGTTGTTTCTTTCGGAATTGATACTTGCAGAGCGGCAAGCCCTCTGATAGAATTAACTAGGACTTCTTATAGCGTCCTTCTCTATACAGGCTCCTCTCCTGTACCATTCTGGCTTATCATGTATCATAACTTCATCTCCATCTATTCTTTTAAATGATTCACCTGTTGAACTCATTTATACTTACTGTGGTCTTTGAAAAGGGATCCTCTATCCCATGCTTGTTCATTCTTTGTTGAGATGCCCTTTCTAGTTTCTAGGGTCCATATTTAAGTACTATATAAAGTATGTATAAGAGGGACCTTATCTTGGTTGAAGTATCCGAAGAATATAAACTTGCTTTCATTGAGTCTATTTTACTTCCCACTCTCGTTTACCATCTTGGTTCATATTCTTCTGAGCTACATTCCCCACAAAGCTGATATGAAGATTATTCTTTTTCTTGACCTGTAAACCAACTCGCCCGGGGAGGGGATAAACAAAGAATAGGTCTCTTTAACATTACTCATCTTTAAAAAATTAAGTTGAGTATCTGGTCTAGGATGGCTCTCTTCTTTCTAGCAGTAAACGGAACATATCATAAAACTAAGTCCTTTCTTAGTCTCTCTGCAAATAGTACAAGTCTTGAGACCTGGAAATTGCATCTTAGTTGGTAGAGAAGGTTTTCCATAAGTGTCTTAAATGGAAAATGGGTCATGTGAAAACAATTAAGGTTTTGGGTAATCTATCCCATTAACAACTGAAATGATCCATTTCCTTTATTTTCCTTTGAAACATTGCTCCTGAGATCCTAACCATTCCCACTTTGCCATTTTGCTATGGATTATCATATAATTGTGCTTGTTATTTGGATTTTGTGAGTCTAACTGATTCCATTCTTTCCAACAAGAGTTTAAAGATATCTACTCCAATATCTACACTCCTCCCTCAGCTGTTAGATTTAAAGTTTAGAGTGTTGCTTAGAAAATTCCTTTGCTTCTCTTAAGCTTTTGTTTCACTTGGAAATTTTTCAACAGACTTCCTACTAAAGCTGGGTTAGGTAAGAGAACTTCTATTAATTTCTTGTGGGCTGATGGCTCATGGCCCATGCATCATATATATAACTCATTAGAGTAGAAATTGTTTGTGCTGAAAACTGAAATTCTCAGTGTAATCCCACAGGTGGGGTATGGGAGGATTGAGTGTACGCAGACTTACCCCTACCTTGTGGAGGTAGAGAGTTGTTTCCACGAGACCTTGGCTTAAGGAATAAGGAGTGCCTTTTCTAGGAATATGAGATAGAAACTGTACACAATCTTTTCTTGAATTTGCCTTCACTTAGATTCACCTTCTTTCCACCTATTCTTTGGAGTTATCCTATTTAGTATTCTAAAGCCTCTTCTCTTAAGCAGTGTATAGACCATGGTCCTTACTCATTACTCAATTACTGTTTCTATTCTTCCATCAAGAACTTGGAAGCATGGAATGTAGTTCTTCTGTTCCAGCGATTCGCAGTTTTTAACAGTAGGTAATAGTTAAGAAGCCTTTCAAGAGATGATGGTCAAGAATGTGATTGAAGCCAGGAAACTACTACAGCCTATATGCTCACACTCTTCAACAATGCCAGAGTGTGTGTTGGATCCTCCAAAAGTACTGCATTTTTGGAAGATCTAACACGGCAACATTTTGGAGAGTCCGAGCAACATTGACTATAGCTTCTACATGGCAGCATCCTTTTAGCCTCACAAGAAGTGGTTATTGAGAAAGTATTCTCAGTTCTTATCATCAGAAACTTGAGTCCCTTGTGATCTCAATTCCTACAATATTGCAAAAGTTTTTTCTCTGTATTGCTAAATTTATTGACTTTAAGTATTTGCTTTATTTCTAATCTTCTATCTTTGTTGATCAGGTTATAGGAGGGAGGCGGCATTCCAATCAGATTAGTCCATCATTCTCAGCTGTCATATCTCAATCAAGAACAACAACAATCTAAAAACGAGCTAAGCCCGCCAAGAAGGTTTCCCAAAGCAGATATATATAGCGAAGTTCGGTTTTGTTTTTGCAGAGTTCAATCTTGTTGATGGAGTAGAAGCAGTTTCTTTTGTATGGACCCAATACTTTACATTAGACTGTATTTTATTTGGACAAAATGTTGTATGAAATGTCAAAAGGCAGTATAATTCAGGAGGAGGAAGTTTTGGTTCCTGCCTTTTTAATCTTATATACGCAATACACACTGGTCAACTAAAATATCGTTTAGATATTTGTAATTTAAAGTTTAGCCATGGTTGCTTGGTAGTTGGTACCAAATGAAGGATTCCCATCTTCTCTGGAAAAACTATAAGCTCTTCTTTATGGCGATAATACCAATACATTAAATTGGCGTGCGGTGGTGTTTATTTTATTTTTGATACTTCCGGTGATTCGTGAATTCTCATTTGTTTTTTCAACTTATTTGTTGTTTTTATTATTGATAAGAATTTTCTGGTTAAAAAACCCTATGAATGGATAAACCCTCAAATTCATACTAAAACCATGCTTTCACAAGTCGTCCCCTCAGAACTAAGACGAGAAAGCAACAACTAATCAGGCTAACAACAAAGAGGAATTTTATCAAGTGGAAGAGCAAATGGAAACAAATTGAAAATATTACCCGTTTTAAGCAGTTCTCAATATAATTATACAGGGTTTCTAAACAACCGAGCAGTTTCTGGGATTGTGTTTCGACGAATCACCCCTTGTAGTAGCTTATTAATCAAGTACAGTACTAATTTAAGCTCAAAAAAGAAGAAGAGCAGTTAGCTTTCTCTTCAGCATTCGAATCTAGCAAACAACAAAAACTGAAAAATACACAAAAAAGAAGTTGCATCAAAGCAAAGTGTGCTTAGTAGGTGTAGCCCTTGACAAACATTCCCTTCTTAGCTTCCTCACTTTCACCTTCTGCGGAGTATTTTCCGAGCTGAGCCAAGGAGTTTGCTTTTGCACGAATCAAGAGTGCCCTCTGTGCAGCATCCACATTCTCAGGACGTCCTTGCCATGTCTTGAGCACTGTGTTCTGGAGTGCTCTTGCATACGAGAAAGATACATGCCATGGGTTGGGGCTCTGGTTCATTGCGTGGAGGTTGAGTGTCGCTTCCACTTCAGATTGTCCTCCGGACAGAAACTGACAAGTAGAAAAACATACGATTTTTAGCACAGTTGAACAAGAAATAGAGCAATAAGTAGCAACTTAACAAAAGTTTTTCAAAGAAAGTAGAGTCCAAGCGTGTAGTTTCTCTAATCTTTCTATGGTTAATTTTGATTAAATAAGAAACAAATGAGCGAATCGAAGAAAAGTAAGTCCTACCATGATTCCGGGAACCGCGGGAGGAACTCTTCTCTTCAACATGGTAAGTGTGTATTTAGCAATGGTATCTGGGGTAGCCTTTTCTTTGTGTTCAGCACCAGGAGTAACCATGCTAGGTTTGAGCAAAATACCTTCGAAAACAACATTGTTTTCTGCTAGGTAGTAGAAGACTTCTGCCCAAACACGTTCGGCAACTTCGAGGGTTCGTTCTATTGGGTGGTCTCCATCCAAAAGAATCTCAGGTTCTACTATTGGCACTAAACCATTGTCCTGTAGGGAAAACAAATGATCTTTAACAATCCATAAATAGAAAGACAAACTTATCGTTCCCCAGATCATGCAGATTCCTAAAGATTATCCTCCAATTCTGAAGATCAGAGGATATCCAAAAACAAATGCAACCAACTAAGGAGGTGGGCCTGTTGACTTAGTTATCTCACATTTTCTTGTACAACTTTGGAAAGATAGAAGAAGTCCTAAAAGTTACCTGAGAGATAGCAGCATATCGAGCAAGACCCCAAGCTGCTTCTTTTACAGCCAAAGCAGAAGGACCGCAAGGAATGCTAACAACTGTTCTCCTGAAAATTTCGAAGCCGCATATCATTTATGTTCCATAATTCTTCAGAAAAGTTTAATGCACTTTGATCTTCCAAGGAAAGAATAAGAGAAAACATGAGAGAGGAATAGCAGTAGAAAAGTGCAAGGCCACAACGTACCACTTGGCAAAACGTGCCCCTTGCTTGTAGTATTCAGCAGACCTAGAAGCCAATCCATCCAATCCTTGGCACCAAGATTCATTGTTGGATCCTGGTAGGGGAACCAAACCCTGCAAGTAAAAAAACAAGGGTTAAAATTGGACGAAGTTCACCAACAAAAATATTTGCAACAAAAGTTTAAGAAAGGTAGCAGCAAAATCTAAAGCGCAGAAGAAGTTACACAAAACATAGAAACAAGTTAAAAAGGACACCTTGTCAACTTTGATCCCAGGTACAATATTCTGATCACGCAAGACGTCAACAAACTTCTTCCCATCGGTAGTGGACTGGAAAAGTGTCTCTTCGAATAGAATGGATCCAGAGATGTAATCACCTAGGCCAGGAGTGGTCAACAAGAGTTGACGGTAAGCTTGTCTGTTTGCTTCTGTGTTGTCCAGACCAATTGACGCTAGTCTCTTTCCGGCAGTTGCATTCGATTCATCAATGGCGAGGATGCCCCTTCCAGGAGATGCAATAGTTTTCTACATCAAGTAAGCAACAGACAAAGGTTCAGCATTATTATATTTTGCAGAACATCTTTTACCCCGCATTCTCCAAGTTTACAAGAATGTTAGGCAAAGGTGAGTTTTAATAAGCGGGTGGATATATCTAGCACTTCGTAGCATGTTGAAGCAAACACACGGATTGCGGCTCAGACCATGTTTATATATGCAGAAAAAAACTTTTTATGTGCATACATGTAAAACAATAAACAATATAGTTGTTGCTTCGTACAAGAAAACCAATTTATAGATACAGGCATACAGCTGAACATATCAACATCAACATATAAAAACAAAGTTTACCAACTAAACCTTTTCCCAATCCACCGAATCCAAGTTATTAAATCCGATCAGAAAACATGCAAACAAATGAAGTGTGTGTGCCTGGGAGAGATAGCACTTTCATGTAGCTCTGGAAAACAAATTTTCAAATGATCAACCTAAAATTAAGATTCTGAAGTCCTTTTTAAATTAGGGGTAAGGTTTGTGTACACACTACCATCCCCATGCCCCACTTGCGGGACTACACTGGTATGTTGACATGTTGTAGTTGTTGTTGTAAAATTAGAATGAACCATGTAGCTGTTTTAGCTGTTTATAACTACAACCAAATTTATCAGCATCACTATAAACAATACAAACACAACAATTCTGACCAAAAACCAAACCTCTTAAACTTCCATTAACTCACTGAACTAAACAGCAGCACACTTTCAAAATTCAGTATAAAATTCAACTTAAAATGCATGATCTAAACTAAAAAGAAGCTTCTAGATCCAACTGATACTACAGCCAAACATATCAACATCAGTATACAAATTTAAATAAACAAAAAGTTGACCAAACTAAACCTTTTCAATTTCAACCAATCCAACCAACCAAGGCAGCACAGTTGCAAAAATTCAGTATTCTACGGAATTCAATACAAAAAATCAACAGAAAATACATGATCTAAACCAAAAATATAAAACAAATCAAGTTGCACCGGAAAAAAAAAACTTTTAGATCCGATCATAAAGCATGCAAACACATAAAAGTGAGAAACACAAACATATATAGATATATAGAGAGAGTTACAGCGGTTTTGATGAGCTCATCGGTGTAAGATCCAGTAGCACGGACGACTGAAACACGGCGATTCGAAACAGGCAACCGGCAGGAAGATCCAGACCGTTGATTGAACGATTGTTGACCGATCCACGAAGATGACGATGCGTTGAGCTTCACCAAACTAGAACTCGCCATTTTTTCTTCTGAAAATCGCCTCTTTCTTCTCTCTCCGCGAAAAGAAATATAGCTTTTTTGCGTATAAAGCGTCGCTGTTAAACAATATATAGAAAATAAGTTTGGTGGGTTGGTAGCGACGGCTAACAGAGTGTGTGCTTTTTTTGTTAATAATTGGTGTCCTCGAAGAGTCCGCTAGTAAACAGTATGGACAATTCAAGCTACGGAGATACCAAATGAATACAAGGAAACTCGAGATTTTGAATTCGAGCCTAATAGCTATTAGGTGATATATATTTTCACAATTCAATTAAATTGAAAATAAATTAATCAGATCAAATTTTTTCCATAATAAAATGAATGTGAAGTCCATTTCGAATGTTTCTATGATTTGGAAGTTCTTGGTGTCGATGAAAAATGTTACTTAACCTAAATATATTTTGTGAATGGATGAATATTGATCGTTTGATTTCAAAGTACCGATTTGATTTATTGGTAGGTTTGTAAACATGTTAAACTGTTATAGAATTATTAAGATATTGACTTATTGATTATTGATTTATCGGTTATTGATCATTATCAGTTTAACCGCCAAGATTTGACATTTTTTTAATATATTAAATCTTAGAAACAAGGTGACAAACCAAATGAATCATACATTGCATCTTTGCTCAAAAGCAAACATTATCACATTATAAAATAATCAAGAGTTTGAGACAACGAAATAAAGTACTCCCTCGGTCTCTCCATTCCATATTAATTGAATTTTTTAGGCATTTTTCATTTTTCAAATTAATTTAATTGTTCAGTTTTCAAGACTACTTTTAGAGTGTTCTTCCAATTTTATCCTTCATTTGGATTTTCAATGTGATGGCTTCAATAAATTTGACAATAATTAGTAAGGGTAAAAATGGAAAACTATGTTCAATTTATGTCTTAATCTAATTTTCTTAAAGTGTGTGAAACACTTCAAAAATTCAATTAATATGGAATGGAGGGAGTATGAAACTAAACTCTAAGTCCAGACTCTATGTGTGAAAAATAGTACTCCCTCCATTTCAAAAAGAGTGGTGTAGTTTGACTTAACACGGAGTTTAAGAATATATTAAAGACTTTTGAATCTTGTGATCCTAAATTGAAGTCATGTCAAATATACAAAATTATCTTTTAATCTTGTGGCCTTAAACATGTCACGTGAAAAACTAAAATTAAAATGTTACCAAAAAAGGAAAGATGTCGTTATTTTTGAAACAAACTAAAAAGGAAAGTGAGTTATTCTTTTTAAAATAGAGGGAGTATAATAATATTTTTTAATTTACGATCGAGTTATTGGTTAACTTTTTAAGAAAATATCTCAAATCGTTAAGATCGTTATCAAAACCACTAAACATGTAACCTTTTTTCGATTCAAATTATCGGTTTTGAAATGCCCTAAATCACATATTCTAATTATCTACCTATATTTTTAAAAAAAATAAATTAGAAAAGACAGAAAAAAAAAATTAACAAAATAAAAAATGTTCAGAATTGACAAATCTAAACCCTAAAAAAGATCTTCATCTCCCTCAACAAAATCCCAGCTGAAAAAAAACCCTAATCTCCATCTGATATAATGATCCTATAACATTCACAATTCTTCCCTTCTGCAAATCCCAAATTTCCATAATTTTTGAACTGAATCAATGTCTCAAGATGGAGCAACGGCCATGGATTGGAAGAAGGATGGTCAATCAACAAACCCTACCGGCAACGGAATCGGGAATTGTATTCGAAATGGATCAAACGGCGTTGTTTACCCACCGTACGCTTCTCACCGGCTGCGATTGAATCCTAGCGTTGATCACAAACCAGATAACTATGATGACCTTCAATTGGATTTCAGTCCGTTGTTGTTTAGTTCCCTTGAACGTTATCTTCCGCCTGCTCTTCTCAACTCATCACGTGACCAGAAGGTTCATTATATGCGTGAAATTCTCCTCCGTTACTTTCCTGAAGGCGAACGCACTCGTGTAAGTTATCAGATTTTCAATTCTGCATTTTGAGTTTTGCATGTGTCAAGTCCTTGTTTTTATGCGCATTTTGATTAGTGTGTATATATATGATGTAAGCTTGTGTGTGAATTGAGCTGTGACAGAAGGCTTAGAAGTTGGAAAGGAAAAAAATTGGGATTTGTATGCAATGTATTTAGCATCCTAGTTTTTTCTGTGCTTTTGATTAGTGTGTATATGATATGTTAGAATGTGTGTGAATTGAGCTGAGATAGAATGATAAGAAGCTGAAAATGGAAAACATTTGGGAGGTGTATTGCAAAATGTTGCAGGTAGTTTGCTTCCTTGGTTTTCTGCACAGTTTGATTAGTGTACATATCATATGAATTGAGCTATTGAGCTGTGATAGAACACTGAAGCTGAAAATGGAAATAATTTAGAAGATGGAATTCTTTCTTGGGCTTTGTATTGCAAAATTTTGTATGTATTTGGCTTCCGTTTTTTTCTGCACTGTTTGATTATGTTAGAATGTGAGGCTGTGAATTGACCTGTGATAGAATGTTGAGAAGCTGGAAAAATTTTGGGCTTTGCATTATAAGATTTTGCATGTATTTTGCCTTTATGTGAGTTTCCTTTACCCTCTAAGTACAGTTATTTTCAATGTGGATTCCGGTTTTCTAGTGCTTGTTTCTAATTTGAGTACATGAAAAATCCTTTGTTAGTTAGTGCTAGAAAAATGACAAAGGGAGGTTTTTGAGCTCAATTATGTGGGTACGCAGTGTTGTGAATTGAGATATGATAGAATGCTGTTATGCTAAGAATAATTAAAAGAAGTTAAAAGATAAAAATTTCTGGGATTTTTGGTTGGTTATTACTTGAAATTTTAGGCGTTGTATTGCTTGTAACTGCCTTATGCAAGTTGCTGTTAGATACTCAGGATTAGTAGTGAATAACTTGGAAAACGTAGTGTCTGCCTTTAACTATCAGTTGATCTTGTGTTCTGCAGAACTGTTTATGCTATTTTTTGGATTTTTATTTATCTTTTGTATAGTTTGAGAAGTAAAAATTTAAAAGACTATCTGAAGTGAATTAAAAAAAATAGTAGATCTTTTAAAAGGATGGGAAATGCTTTTGTACAAATGAGGGGATGTCGTTTGTTTCTCATGAAGTTTTGAAGCACTCACCAGTGATAGTTAGCATAGACGATTGGTGTTATTTGTAGAGAACCTTTCTTTGGTGTAGTTTCTTTACTTTTTTCTAAATACACACGGATCACAAAAATATTTTCCACAAATTCAATGCAATTATTACTTTTTCAAAGGGAAAAAAGATTAGTAAGCTGAAGGTCCAATCTGATCTTTGAATTTGAGTACAATGAACATTTTGAAAGGGTTACAATTTTATTGCAAAACTAAGTAGTTGTTTACTTCAACAACTACTACTATCTTCAACCCCAAGAAGAAGTTGGGGTCGACAATATGAATCCTTACTATGTCTTTCAATTCACGCTTATCTCTGACCAATATTACACCATAAAAAATATAAAAATAAGCTCTCTATTTTTTTTGTGGGCATATAATGAGAGTAGAAAATTATTTTTGAAAAATATATAAGCCAGTTGCTAATGGTTTGAAGGCTATTTAGATTTCAGATGGATTGGATCCTGATTAAAAATGCAGTGACTAGATATATGATTTCTATCTTATGATGACTATAATGTTGTGTCCCTTTTGTCGTTTTCTACATACTAAGCTTTTTTCTTGTTGGACATAGCATTTTACTTTCTTTTTTTTAAATAATTCAGGGGAGATGTGACCCCAGTATAGATGAATATATGAACAATCAAAATTTTGGTTTAAAAGAACTGATAACGTAAGTTAAACCTACCTGGTTAATTTGGTTATAATGTGGTGGAATAGTTGAGCAAATCATTCGAGTCTCCTAGTGAAAGCCTTGTTTACACGCGAATTATTTGGAATGCTGTCTGCTGGTAAAGTCTTCTCTGCATGTTCTTGGTTTCCAAAAAAAATTCCCTGCTATTTGTGAAATTCACACTCTCTCTTTTGTAACTCTATCAATATTATATTGTTTCATCTCCTCTGCTTTAACAGGTCCAGAAGCATAGAGAATACAGACAGAAGATTATATCAAACTATCAGGTATTTACATTTTGCTGAAGGGATTTGGGGTTAATATTTTAATGATGATTGTAAATAAAAAGATCAATTTTATGCTTTTTTATGTCAAGTCTATTGAAGTGAAGTATGAAAGTTTACATCACTTTGCTTGTATTTTCTCTAGAGAGAAATGCTTTTGCATTTGACGAATTAGAAGTATAGGAATATAACAGCCATTGGTCTTTGTTGAATCAGGGTTGCCTTCTTTTTCTAATTTGCTTGCCTTCTATTCCAGCCTCTACACAGGGAATTATATACGATGCATGCTCAAAATTTCTTTGTGCCATCATTTCTCAAGGCAATTAGTGAGAACTCAGAGGAAAGTTTCAGGAACATAATGTCTGAACCCTCTCCTGGAGTTTTTACGTTCGAAATGCTTCAACCACGATTTTGTGAGATGTTGTTGGCTGAGGTATTAGCTGCCTCTCTGCTTCTATTTGCAGGCAATCTACTTCTTCTTTGTAGTTTAGCTTTTCTGTTTTCTTATCAGGCTCTGATTGATTAGGTAGAAAATTTTGAGAGGTGGGTCCGTGAGACGAAATTCAGAATAATGCGTCCCAATACGATGAACAGATTTGGTGCCGTTCTTGATGACTTTGGCCTTGACGCCATGCTGGAGAAGTTGATGGAAGATTTCATTCGTCCCATTTCAAGAGGTAAGAACTTGTATATTTTTATTAGGATGCAGCAAAGAAAACAAAGAGGAGCTTATTGAGAAGATTACCTGGATCTCTTTTGATCTTCTACTTTGAATTTTTGTGCAGTTTTCTTTACTGAAGTTGGTGGATCCACACTTGATTCCCATCATGGCTTTGTTGTTGAGTATGGAATGGATAGAGACGTTGACTTGGGTGAGTTGCTTTTATTTAGTAATTATACGGTGCAAACTATTGCTTGGGTGCTGCAAACCTTATTTGGTTCTTTGAGTTACTGCCTTGCTTCTAAACAACTTATTTTTCAGGTTTCCATGTCGATGATTCAGAAGTGACTTTAAATGTGTGCTTGGGTAAGCAATTCTCGGGTGGAGAGCTGTTCTTCCGTGGAGTGCGGTGTGAGAAGCATGTGAATGTTGAAACACAACCAGAGGTAATTATTTGTCCATTGTATGAGTTTAGTAATTGTGCATGTGGAATCTCTATACTCTGATAGGACGTCATGTTTCTATTATTTTTTATTTATAAAAAGAAGTTCCATTCTTTCATACTTCCGTTTCTTTCACGTGGTGGTTATTGTGTTGTTGAAAGTAGTAGCCTGTCATTCTCCATTACAATAAAAAGTTAGTAGCTTATCAAAGTGCGTTACTGGAAACAACTTCGTAAGTAAGTAACATTTAGCAACTTTTTTCTGATAAAAAAGCTTACTGTTGATTGTATTTACCAAAAAAGAGGCTTACTGTTCATTTTGATTATATGAAGTCATGATTCTCAAAACTGGATCTTTCCTTTTCTTTCTTTTTTTGATAACTAACTCAAAGTTGGATCTATGACCATCTGTTCATGGTTCAGAATGGAAACGGGATCCTTTCTTTTACAAGTCAAAATGACTCCATTGATATCCACCAAGTTGGTGTCAACATACAGTAACGATATACTTCAGGATAAAAAAGGGACCTTCCAACGAGTATATGATATGTACACTTTACACCAAAAATACAAATGACACAGATTGTAGCTTTTAACTCTCTGACAATGGACCCTCAACTCCTTCAAGCATTCTTCTATTCCTCCAATTAGCCAACTAAAAGAGGGACAACTACCTATACTCCCTCGGACTGGCATCCAATTTGTGGGACCTTTATTGACACCTTATTTTGAAGGGAAAATTTGCCTTGTATTTATCTTTTCATTAAAAGCAAAGGATAACGAATACACACTGTGTTTGCTTGCTCACCAAGTGTATCAGCTGATACTTGTTGTCTACTATGGTGTAAATAATGAAGAAAGTTACCAACTCCACCTTAGATGTGTGTTAGAGTAGCAATCATCAAATTCAGAATACAGCTTAATCATGTCAACTGTATGAACATTCACGTATCTATCTTTAATATTATAACAGGAAATCTTCGATTATGCCCATGCCATGGGGCGTGCAGTGCTGCACCGTGGTCGCCATCGCCATGGTGCTAGGGCAACAACATCAGGGCAGAGGATCAACTTGTTGTTGTGGTGCAGAAGGTATTAGATACTTTTGCCTTCCAATTTTGGTCATGCACTTGACGATCTGTTCCAAATGTGATCATGGAAAAATTCTTGTTGTTGGAATATCCTGTTATTGCTGCATTTATCTTCTGTTGGAAGTGTTAAGCCGACATGGTGCTTTTTGATTGTTTAAATATGCAATATTGTTGCTTAATTATGACCTCCTTTTCATCTATACAGCCCACCTTGATGCAGACATTCTGATGTTTTCCATTTATTTTCTGGCATCAGTGCTTGGTTTAGCATTTTTACAGAAACATTGTTAAATTAGGCTTCCATTATCTAAATCTCTGAACTTTTTATCAGCCATTGCTAGTGGCTGTTCATGCATACATTGTACTTTGATTCCTCTTTCATGTTCCAACTGAATAAATTTGTTTCACTTGTCAATAAAACTTGTCGATATTTGTTTAGCACATTTCTGGTGCAGCTCAATTATAGCAGATAACAAACTTTCACTCTCATCTACTAGAATTTTTGAATACCTAAATGGTTGTCAATCTTTCCCTTCCAGTTCTGTCTTTAGAGAGATAAGGAAGCACCAGAAGGACACCTCCAGTTGGTGTGCAGAGTGCCAGCGCAATAAGAAGGAAAGGCAACGGCAGGCTATTGCAGCTACTAAATTGGTATGCAGCGAGCAGTTGACAAGCTCTACTTATGCAATACGACATTAAAAGCTGAAATCTAAATTATTTTGTCCTGTATGTTTTTCAGGAGCTGCTGAAAAGAGGAGCAACTGCTATATAACTATTCATCCTGTTTTACTTCTATATAATCCTCTTCTGGACTTTGCCCCCATGTAATATATAGCTGAAACCCTCATATTCAAGGCAGATGCACTTTCTTGTTCGATATAATATTAAAGGGTGTTGTTCGTGTTACTGGAATAGCTATACATGTAAATCGAGTAGGTACCTCCTATTTGTGTAACTGAGATGGTATCAGTACAAAAGGAGCGATCGTGTAAACATTGTTTTGCACTCATGTTTGTTAATGGAGGCAATTTCTTTCTCAGGGTAGACTATACAATTGTGTTTGCCAATATTTCCTCTCTTCTTCTTTATCGAGTAGATAGTTTCTTCGTTGGCTAATTGAATAGATCGAAAGTTCTGGTTATGGTACACCAATTGGTTATGTCCCTTAGGGACATCTAATAAAATTGGAACAATACAGAGAAGATTAACATAACGCCTAGTCAAGGATGAAACACACAAATCAAGAAATGGTCAAAAAGTTTTACAAGAGGAAGTTGTTCCTATGGGAAGCATCATTTACTTTCAACCTTAAGGTTGAGATCAAGTTACCAAGAGAACAAAGGTAGGAGCTCCCAGGGAGCCGGGAGGGGTAAAAAAAAGAGTTATACACCGTATTCAATACTATTCTTATACATAGTAAATCATGACATTAATAATACATGATATTATTCCTATTTTAATACACCCTATTCATTTAATACAACAAATCAAGCAGTCGATGAAAAAATAATGTCAGATTACTGATACACCCTATTCAATACTATTTTTATACACTGCACAAAAGAAGTTGAAGTTGAAGTTGGAAGGAAATGTAAATCTCATTGAATAGTAAAATAGATACTAAACACATCTTCACATTCAGTAGGAGTGATCATAAATGTTTCAAGTACATAAACTCATTCAACGGGTTTCCTCTTTCTCCCAAGTACAGAAGCTTTCTGCAGTCTAGGACCTCCCATTCTCCACTTCTTAAATGCTGCTGTTGAGGATTGACCAGCTTCATACACTTCACCATTGATAAAAAAAAATAAAAAAATATTAATATAGTCAAACCTTGTTATAACAACATTTCACTATAATCTAGACAAATACTATAGGGCGTTGGAGGTGAAGGACACAATGAACATGGAATGCTACTTGTGGAACTCATTTGTTCCTGATTTTTTAATAGATTTGTTTTTCTAGTTGAAGTTGGGAATGCCAAACACACCCTAAATCTTATAAGTATTTGGACCATAAATCATTTTCAAAAAAGGTTCTTTAGGAAACTGTCCAAAAGCCCCTAATCACAAGATGATTTATGTTTTTGGAGCTATGTTGCTCAGACTCCTAAAAATCTTGTTGCACCCATATTCGATCGCCAAAAAGTGCACTACATTTGAAGAATCCGACGCGCACCTTGTGGCATTTTTGAAGAGTCCGAGCAACATATTTTTGGAGGGGCAGGGGGATAATTAGGATAGAGAATCAATAGTTTGGTAGAATTTTCTCACATTTAGTCTCTTCTTTTGTAAGAAGAGATAAGTGCTTGGGTGCCACAATTGATGCTGCAGTATGAGCCTTGATGAGGACTTCTCTATATCTTGTTCGAAATGCAACCAGAAGTAGAGGTCCAATGGTTTTTTCACCAATCCTGTTCCAACAAGAAAGATGTTGAACATGAGATAACGCTGACCTGAAGGAAACCAAATTAAGCATCTATGTTGATATCAATTGACTAATCTGCAACGAAAAGGACAAGAAAATCAGGATCGTTATATGAATAAAATCATCATTCCTCCCTTGTGAGTTGTCATTTAGTAGGTTCAAAGCAGTTAAAATTGATATATTAAAAACACAAAGATTGATATATGAATTTATAATTGCATGAACAGCTCAATAACAAGAGCTATCCCACTACACTGAGAAAAATAGAGAAAGAAAGAGCCTCACCACAACAAGAAACAAAGGAGCCACCTGTTACATGCATGCATTTAAATTTCCCTTTACTTTTTTTCCTTGAAGGGAAAATATAGGATAGCAAACAGAAGATTCAAGACTTTAATGTGCTTAAATCATTCTGATTGCAGGATGCAACCAGGTATGAGTATAAACCAATACTTGTCTAAGTACACTTCATAAAAGTAGACTTGAATTACACTGACAAGATTAGAATTGAGAATCTGCCATGTCAAGATTAAAGATTACGAACAAGGTATTGTAATCCAGTTGACAAAATACCTGTCTGGATCAAGTATACTTAATAAAGTAGCAGATCCCCCCCCCCCCCCCCTTTCTCTTCCCAATCCATGTACACATTTAATATAGCAACTCAGATAGGAATAGATTATAGGTGAAGAAGGAACAATAAAATCAATCTTTCTAGAAGCAAAGCTTCCAACCTCCTAATCTCAATAATGCACCAAAGAAATTAGAAATGCAAACAGCATTGAACATTAACTGACAAATAGAGTGCTTCATATAAAGTACCATAAACTGCACGAGTTTCAGGTTAAAAATTCATGCTTCTCATAAAGTACTATGAACTATATCCATATTAGGTCAAAACTCTCCTCCCTGGCAGCATTCTGGTCCAGTCTTCTGAATTTATTGGAGCTTTTTCAGTCAAGAACTATTATAAACTTATAGAGGAAGAAAACTGGGAAGTGGAACTATGCTTGGCCCTGGGAAATGTTGCAGAAAACTTATGCACCTTTTATGGTTGCTTGCTTTGGTGGGGTTGCTGCAAAGAATGCTTGTTTGACCCATGATATTTGTGAAAAAGAGGTTCTCGATATGTAGTAGATGTATTCTATGTGAAACATCAGTAGAATCTACAAATCATCTACTATTGCATTGCAAAAGTAGCTGGCAGATTTGGACACTGTTCTTCAGTGATTTTGGAGTGCACTTAGGCAAGAAATTAGAAGATGATGGCAATAATTTAGACAGGGAAAAAGAAACTGAAACAGTATATCACACTTTTGGCCAAGTGCTAGGAGGGGATGGAGGGGGTGATGCAAGGGACAATGGTGCTAAGGCAAATTGGAATCCACTCCTTTCAAGATAGCAACAAAATGGGTTTTGCATATCTTTGCTGATGGGTGCATTCTGTAAAATAAAACGTCAAAAGATGGGGTGCCACCATCTCCACATTAACTGTAAAATTATTCGCCCATCAAACCAGATCATCAAATGAGATTACTTATACCTCTCAAATAATTTAAAGACGCTGACAGCCTGACAGCATGATAACACACTAAAAGAGTTTTTTTCAACCATTGATGATTCAGACCAGTTAGAACATAATGCTACACTAGAAATGACAATTGTAAGTACAAGTGATTATTTTGTAATCATCAAGATATCAAATGAATGTAGTGATGCTTAGAATTAAATAACCAGCTAAAAGTCAAAGCAGCAAGGTTTTGTCTCGCATTAATCATTCTACATCAGTTCCCTTACCAGGGGCATTGGGGGTTCTTGCAATAGGGGAAACAGCTATAACGTGATAAGAAGAATAACAAAAGTTGCAGGCAGAAGGAAACATAGTCAAGAAGAACTCACAGGCGTGCTATCTTGCATCCAAAATCGTAAAAGTAGGGGCATAAACTTCTTAGATCAACATGTGCTGCATCAGCTCCTATTTCATTCCTCGTTTTGGCTCTGGTAAATTAGCATATAATAAATAAACAGGTTTCTACTCTCAGATCTACAAAACAAGTACAACCTGTGTACCAAGAACTTTAATACTGAGATAAGACACTCATACTTTTGCAACCTCACCCCCAGAGAGAGAAAAGTTAGAATTGAGATGCGAATTATCATATGAGCTATGACATGTTCTATACAAAGCAGAAAAGAATCAGAGCATCGCAGATTTTCATCAGGCCAAAAAGAACACCAAGTGACTTACAATCCTTTGATCGACTTCTAAAATGTACTACAATAAATTGATGTTGGCACTAGTAAGACCAAGTGTCCACACATATCCGACATCTCGTCCAATAACTGCCACTTTTCGCATACTTAACTAATTCCACTCATGTTTAAAATAGAGGAAAGCATGAAACTATAAGGAGAAACACCAGGATCTTTACTTGGTATCAAAATATGGAGGAACTTTGATGGATACCGCTTGTCTCACATATAGCTCCTGCGCAAGCCAAAAGGGCATTTCCACATGTGTACCCGCTTCCACCTGGATTTCAAAGAGGAAATAACCATCAATCTTTGGTCACGAAAAATGAAACAGATTCGACAGATAGTAACCCTCAGTATTTTACCTTGTTAGTGTCATCAGCACAATCAAATATCCCAACTTCATTAGCTGTTTGCAAGAACACAGCTGGAACCATCTGAATTACAAAACTAGTATCAAACCCATAAATATATTTACACCAAATACCTTATTACAATCATTTTTAACCCAAAAAAAAAACAAAAAAAATCATGAACTAGAAATTACCTCTTCCTCAGCTAATATATCATCAATATCATAATAACTTGTCATTTTCAATGGTAAAAAGAGAACTTCACCACAATCTTCGCTACGACTCGCTGAAAGAAAAAACCCAGAAGCAACAAATTATGAACGTTTCAAATCTATCTGATTGTTTTCAGAGATTCAACCATATTGAGTTCATTGATTCAAAAAAATCAAGAAAACATAAATTATATCTAAAAATTACTGATTTTATTTGAGATTTGACAAAAATAGAGTAAATGCTACACAAAATTAGCAGTAAAATACTCACCCAGATGCTCAGAGTGGAAGAGAGAGAATGAGATCGAAACCCTAACCCGCCATTTTTGCGCGAATATATATATTTTAAAAAAAATTGAGATAAAAATGGCGCTAATATTAAAGTAGAGGAATTTGTACATGGAGCCCTTTAGTTTTACCCTTAGGGGTCGTTTGGTTTGAATATGAGTTGTGATGGGATAAGTTATGTTGGGATAAGTTATGTTGGGATTAGTTATGATGGATAAGTTGTCCTGGGATTATTTCTTATTGAGTGTTTGGTTTGTTATATTCAAAATAATATATATTGATAAATTTTAAGAACAAGTTGTTTGTTTACAAAATTACCCTTCACTTTATTTAAACTTTTTAATTTTTTCTTTGTGAGCTTTAGTTATTCATTTTTTAAAATAAAACTTTTATTTTTTTTTAACTTAAATATTTTTGTTTATGTATTCCCATGATAAGTACCATGTGTATTTAAAAATATAACTTTTTTCTTATTTAGCTTAAAAATAGAACTTTCCTCTTAAGTTTATTAAAGAGAAGAAAATTTATGAGATATCAAAATAAAATAAACATAAGAATTAGTCAAATAAATTCATAAATAAAAATTATATTTATATAGTATAATTTTTTAATAGAAAAATATGTATAATTATCATAAAAATAAGGAGTAGTAAATATTATTATACATGGTATTAAAAAAATGTAAATATACATAAATGTAAAAAATGATACATAAAAAGGATTTAAAGGGACATAGTTGTCATTTACCTATTCTATCTCGGGATAAGTTATCCCGGGATTACTATACCACCCATGGGGAGGGATAACTTATCCCGGTACTAATTATTAATCCCGGGATAAGTTATCCCGGACTTGCCAACCAAACAACATAATTTTTTATTTATCCCATCACTATTTCCTTATCCCATCACTATTATTTCTAATCCCTCACACCAAACGAGCCCTTATTTCATTCATGCCCGTATGTTTTGGGAAAATATTAAAATTGGTTTCCCACATTCGACATCATTTTTGGGATATCGACTAATTCATATTCGAGTTGCGTAAAGCTTGTACTTATGTTTTAAGCTTGCTTCTTGATAGAAGAGGAAGCGTCCTTGCATTTAAGTCTCGATAGAATTCATAGAGTTGATATCGATAAATAGTTACATTTAGTATCGAAAGTACTGAATTCAGATGAACTCAATAGCTTGATGGTAGATCGTTCTTATATATAAGTCTTGATAGATTTTATATAATTGACACACTCACATTTGTGTCCACTTATATATATTTTTTAGAATTATAGTATCCAAATCAATTTACACTTATCTTTACTAAATTCATAAAATATTTGTAACCTACTCAATTATAAATTTTCAAAGTAGCATAAGTGTGATATCACCATATTCCACTATTATTAGCTTTAATTAATTTTTTAAATATTAAGGACCTAAAACTTTAACTAATTAGTGAGTTGGAAAGCATCATCTTCCACCTTTATATGACTTGTGTCAATTATATTTGCTCATTGCACTACACTTATATTGACTAATTATTTTTCTAAATTTGATTTGTTGTGATAATTTATTACTATTTTTTAAAATTCTAACTTATATTTGTGCAAATTATTGTACATTAATCACCAATGAAATCGTGATCATACAGGAACTTGATAAAGTTTGTAGCACAAGAACAATTTTTTTTTTAATTGATGGTATGTAAAACTAGATTAATTTTTACATTCCTATATATATATCCACATTATTGAAAAAAACTCATTACTATTCAAACACGTTTTTTTTTCTCTTAAACTTTCTTGATTCTAGATTAATTTTCCTTTCACAAAAGTATTATTTGTTTAATTCTTTTTTTGATCTTTAGGTGTTTGAGTGTCTCTATTAAAATAAAATCTATTTTTTCGTCTCGTTCTTAATTATCATAGTAAAAATAAAGGTTTTTTCCCTCTATAACTATAAACTTTTCTTATATTTTTATTTATATATATTAGCTACCAAAAGACCAAGACTAAGCTATATAAGGTACATTTTATTTAGTTTCTAATTTGTGTTTATATTATTGAAAAAAAAGGAGACTACAATATTATTGAAGAGAAACTATGACTATTCAAATAGGTTTTTTTTTCTTTTGTCAAACTTTCTTGATTATAAATTAATTTTCTTTTCACGAAAGTATCACTTGTTCATTTTCTTTTTGACTTTTGCGTGTCACTTTTAAAATAAAATTTAATATATTCTCATAAAATAATTTTTTTCTCGTTCTTAATTTTCATAGTTATTATACAAGTAAACTAAAATTCTTTTTTTTTCCTTTATAACTATACACTTTTTTGGTATTTTTGTTTATAACTATCGAAACTAAGCTATATAAAGTGTGTCGTATTTAATTTCTAATAAATTTTAAATTCTTATAAAAAAGAGATATTATGTTGGTAATTCATATTTTCTTAGTCAAAATTTGATCTCATTAATTTTTTGATGAGATAAATGAGATGTATTTGCACTTACGGACTTACCTATAGGCTATAGGTTACAAGTTCAACCAATGAGAATAGAAAAATTATTTAAATAAAATATTTTAATTTTAATTACATTCCAAATATAAATTAGTCGAATAGTAGTCATAAATATATGTATGTAATTTTTTTTTAATATGTATTTGATATCTACATTTGTGTTCAATAAATTCTGATTCGTATCGCGTAGTATATTATTCGGGGGACAACACTCCCTACTAAAGATTTTTGTATATATTTAAGAAAGAATCTAATCATAAGTATCATATAAGGGTCTATTATAAGTAGTCTTATGATATTATTTTTGTGGCTCGAAATAAAAAAAACCGTACCGCGATAATCTATAAGACGTCTGAACATGTATTTTTGTAACATGTTTTTTCACGAATCAAACTCATAACGTTCTAATCTACTTCCCCTATTTATTAAGTAGTATTTATTTATACAAAAAATAAAATAAAATAAAAATATTTCTCCATTATTTATTGCTTTTCAGTGCCCTCTTCCTCCGTGTTCCTCATTCGTCGACCAGTGGCTCCGCCTCGTCTCTCTCCGGTAAGCTTCATCTTCAATTTCTCTTTTTTTTTGTCTTTTCTATCTACATATATTTGTATATATAATCTCAATTTCAATCGGTTTATTTTTTCTGATTTTTTTGGGGTTAAATTCTAGGGTTTCGATCCTGCGAAGAACGAAGCTTTAATCGAGCAAAAATCGGCGTCAATTGAGAGAATAGCGCAGTTTCTAAGGCTTTATTTTGCAAAAATCGAGCAGCTACGGTAGCTTTGTTGGTGGTTTGAAGGTTGTATTAGAGAAAAAAAGAAAAAAAAATCGAGAAAGTTAGGGTTTTTAGTTGTTGGTGTTTGTTTATTGTATTTCGTTTGATTGTAGCTTATCTCAATTTAATGAGAATTTGTCTAAAGTATAATACTCATAAATTTTCTTTTTTCCTTTTTCAGTTTTGATTTTACCCTTCTTTTGTTTCTCCAGTTACATTCGATTGTTGTAAGTGGATTTATGAAAAAAAGAGAAAACAATTTGTGATTCAAGGTTTATTTTGTTATTATATGCAAAAAAGATAAGAGCTTTATAGAGTTTTGCTGTGTTTTTTCAATTGACTAAAAAAGAAAAAAAGAGAAATAGTTATTTGTGTTCTCTGGAGAGGATGAGTAACACTGCATATGGAATATCTGAGCCAATTTCAACTGGTGGACCCTCTGAATTGGATGTTGTTAGAAACCGCGAACTGGAAAAGGTTTGTTCTTGATTTACCTTATGCTTTTGATTGGAAAAAAATAAAAAATTCTGCTGTATTTGTGATGGGTTTTCAGATTATGTATAAAGAATACTATGGTTTAACAAGTTAAGCAGTTTCCCCTGAATTTGAATTCATGGTAGAGTTGATTTTGCATAATTCAAAGGTTATAAACTGTGAGGTTGTGTGTCGTCCACTTTGTTTGTTGAGCTGATTTGTAAGTTAAAAGTTCCATTGTATACTTGTTAAATACCGAGTATATCAGTTGGAACATATGGATCTTCAAAGAGATTTGCTGTTCAACTCCAAAAAAACCAAACCCGTATATCTATGAGTATGAGTAATTATAAATACTGTTTTTAAGTAACCTGCAAATGTGGCTGAGTTGGTTGAGCAGGGATCTCCCAAATGGGGGGTCTCTGGTTTGAAACCCATGCATGCCTTCTCATTCGAGCTCGTCGCACAAGGCTTGCCTAGTGTGGTTTAACCCTCTTGTGTGGTTTGTGGTCTATTACACTATAGCTGGGCTATTACACTAGAGTGGGGTTTACCTTGTGCACTGCAGGTCCATTGTCATCATAGTTGCTGTTTTAACGTAGCGGTGATAATAAAAGTTTTAAGCCAAGTAAATTAAGCTAAGGTCTTAACTAAATACTTGTATAGGTAGTTTAATACTTCACATAGATACTTTTCAGAAGGCTTGTCAACTATAAGCCTATACCGAGCATAAACTAGTGTTTAGTAGAAATGTTTTGTATTTGCTTGATTAATGAGATAGGATATTCAATTTTGAAGTTAACCAGACATAACCATGCTTTCTACTTATGGCATTGAGAGGGTGCTTTAAAAATCAATCTAAGCTGTGATTTAAAATCAAGCTAAGTTTTCCTTCTCAACCATGTTTTGTTTTGCCATTGAATGATTAAAGTGACACAAACTAGTTTCCCAAGGAAATGATGTCTGGTTCAAGAGAGAACAATGTTTGAACCTAAATATGATTTCTGAGATGCTGATATATATACACACACTCACGCCTCCACATGTTTGTGTGCGTGAGAGAGAGATTGTATTTCTTAAAAAATATCTGATGAGGACTGCACTTTTTCAGTTTCTTGCAGATGCAGGCTTATATGAAAGTCATGAAGAGGCCATTAAAAGGGAGGAAGTGCTAGGGAGATTAGACCAGGTTTTTCATATTTTTGAAATTAAGAATTTCTAGTCTTCTATAACTAAGTCATTAATTACTGATTTTGGAGTGAAACAGATTGTGAAGACGTGGGTGAAAAATGTCTGTCGTGCTAAAGGCTTCAATGATGACCTGGTGCATGAGGCAAATGCAAAAATCTTCACATTTGGTTCATATCGGCTTGGTGTATGTGTCTCTTTTGTCTTGTTTATTCCCTTTGTTGGATTCAACTTGTAGCATATAGTCTGACGCTTCTGTTTGTTTGTCTATGCCTCAGTACTGTAACAACTTAAATTGAAGATTTTTTTTGGGGGGTCGGGGGTATTTGCTTGATTGGATATTTAGGGAGTACAAGATTTCCTCAAGTTAAAGGCAGTTGCATGTATAATAAATTTGTTAAATCTAATATAGAACTTGGTTGAGGAGTGCGCATTTGGTCCAAAACTTGTTGGCAAGCCCTTGCAGACCTTTTAATTTATAGCGATCTTGTGACAACTTCAGTAAGCAAGAATAATTAGGTGTTTTTACTTCTCCATCAACTGGATACAACCTCTCTTCCCCTGAGGTAGGGGTAAGGTCTGCATACACTCTACCTTCCCCGAATCCCACAAAGTGGGGCTACACTGGGTATATTGTTGTTGTCCTGTCAATTCTATTTTGTTATTTATTAGTTGGTTTTCCAACTTGGCCCTTTTCATCATTCTTTTTTATAACCATAGTGTTTTGGGCCAACTTGCACGCAACTCGACCAATTTGAATGTGGTATTTGCCATCTCCTACTAGCAGGTATCATGCAACTCTGACTACCAGTACCAAGGTTGTGAACAAATGGAGAAGAAATCACCCTAGTGTTTTTGCCTCCGTTGGGATTCGAACTTGAGGCCTCATGGTTCTCAGTCTGCTTAATTAACCACTAGGCCTCACCCTTTGGGTTCCTTGGTCTTTTTCTCATCATTGTGATGCTTAGCTTTTCAAATTTGGGAAATTATGGGGCTTGCCTGGTGTGGGTTACCTCTCCTATGTGGTTTGCGAGCTATTGCATAGGAGCGGGGGTTTTACCCTGTGCGCACCCAAAGGGTAGCGGCTGCGGGTTTCCCTTATCATAAAAAAAAAATTATGTAGTGATACTTTGTAGTAGCTGTCACCCTTTTTTCAGGCGGGATTCGTGACTTAAAATTGGAAGGAGAAACTTTAGATAGTGAACATATTACATTCTAGTATTGTGATTATATGTGTACTTTACACAAAAGGTGACTTAAGTCTATAAAGACAAAAGGAGTATTTTGTACATTTATATTGCTTGTCTATTTTGTATATTATATTGCTTGGCTTATCTTGCTTGTCGGGTAGTTTTTACCCCTTTACTTTATCAAGTTGAACTTTTTTGTGTCGTTTTTAACAGGTACATGGCCCTGGTGCTGATATAGACACACTATGTGTAGGACCTAGACATGCGATGCGTGAGGTAGGATGACAACCTTTTCAGTTTACATCCTTTAATTTTAGGATTCTGTGCTGAAGGTTGATGCATGTAATATTCCTCTTTACATTGCAGGACTTCTTTGGTGAACTTCATAGAATGCTTGAAGAGATGCCTGAAATACAAGAACTTCATCCTGTTCCTGACGCTCATGTTCCTGTTATGAAGTTCAAGTTCAATGGGGTTTCTATAGACCTTCTTTATGCGAATGTATCACTCTGGGTTATTCCTGAGGTATGATTCTCTTGTATGTGATTCATTATACTCTTGCTTTGAGATGCACCATCCTTGGTAGTTCTAGAAAATCTGTCTTCTGATGTGCATTTGTGATTTGACTTTGTTATACGCTTCTGCATATTGTCTTCATAATTGGTGAACCTAGCATGGTGGGTTCAGCACCTCATGTTGGTGTTTTTACTTTTTCATTTTCCAAATTAAATTCCAAAGTAGCCAAGGAAATGCGTGATATGTTTTACAACTTAGTTGGGATGATGTAGGTCGTGTGGCATATCCTTAAGTTTGCTTATTGCAGTGGTATGGAAAGAGACAAAAGTGGAAATAGAAAAATAGTATTGCAGCCTTTATTACAGTTTGTGGATTTTGTGGAGATAGAGGATGTTTGAAGGGGAATTTGTCTCCTACGTAGAAACTGGCGGGTATTCGGCTTTTTGGTGTAGAATGTCACTTGCAAATGACATGGATGTCTCGATAGATTTTATTAGTTCCCTTCATTTTTTATTTCGATGCAAGTAGTAGCTGGTCAAGGGAAAACTACTATGGTTTTGCTGTATCTTTAAGTATCAACTTGATGCTTATGAAATAACAATGGATAGGTATTGAGAACTGCACCTGGTCATCTTATGAGAATATATGTTTGCTTTAGGCTCTTAATACTAATTGAACATTAAATCTTATTACTATACTATATAATTTGTGCATAATTACTTGCTACTTCTCCTGGCTCTTGGTTGTAAAATGCAAATTAGTATGTTTTTTCTGCAATTGCACAACGACTTCTGGAACTCTTGACTGCTTCAAAGTATCTAAAAAGTTTTTTTTTTTTCTCAAGAGAGGTTTATTAGTTTCTTGTTTACTTTTTATAAATCTGAAATATACACTTTGCCTATTCCTACTTATCTTTGTAGTCACTAATGTTATCCGTTATCAGCAGTGTTCAGTTATCTTCTGTCCTGTTTCAAAGTATCTAAAAAGTTTTTTTTTTCTCAAGAGAGGTTTATTAGTTTCTTGTTTACTTTTTATAAATCTGAAATATACACTTGCCTATTCCTACTTATCTTTGTAGTCACTAATGTTATCCGTTATCAGTAGTGTTCAGTTATCTTCTGTCCTGTTGTGTGCTGATGACTATACTGCTTTCCTTGTATTTGTAAGATCATAATTCTCACTAGTGTTATTGTCATACTATTATTCATCTGTAACTTGGGTGTGCTGTTGCATAAATATTTTAATGTTTGAACTTCTCAAGGTGCACTGTATTACATTTTAATCCTATTTTTCTGTCGCAGGACTTGGATGTTTCTCAGGAGTCTATACTACAGAATGTGGATGATCAGACTGTTCGTAGTCTTAATGGATGCAGAGTAACAGATCAAGTTTTGCATTTAGTACCGAATATTCAGGTTTTTGCCTTACAATTGTGTAAATATATATGATTTGAAACTTTATGCTTAATCCCCCCCTTTGGTCCCTGTAGAGTTTCCGCACCGCACTGAGATGCATGAGATTGTGGGCAAAACGGCGTGGAGTTTACTCAAATGTAAGAATCCGTCATGGCCCTTGTATAATTTTATTCGCCCTTAAAAGGTGCAGTACCTGCCATCTTAGTGAAAGACAGTTCACCTCTCTTAAACTTGTGTCACTTCTATTTTGACCAGGTTACCGGATTTCTAGGCGGTATAAATTGGGCACTGCTTGTTGCTAGGATTTGCCAGCTTTATCCTAATGCAGCTCCTAGCATG
Source organism: Solanum verrucosum (assembly GCF_900185275.1). Lineage (NCBI taxonomy): Eukaryota > Viridiplantae > Streptophyta > Magnoliopsida > Solanales > Solanaceae > Solanum > Solanum verrucosum. The sequence continues at coordinate 1,343,491 of NW_026020032.1, forward strand.
TTGGTCTCTCGGTTTTTCAGAGTCTACAGTTTGTGGCGCTGGCCAAACCCAGTTTTGCTGTGTCCAATAAATGAAGGATCTCTAGGGCTGGCCTATTGGGATCCTCGGAGGAATTTCAAAGATAGGCAGCATCTAATGCCGATAATAACTCCAGCATACCCCTGCATGAATTCGAGTTACAATGTTTCAACGAGTACCTTGCGTGTCATGATGGAAGAATTCCTTAGAGGGAATGAAATTTGTGAGGTATTTATGTGTGCTCAGTTATTTGGGGTTTACTGCTATTTCTATTGTACTGAATGCAATCATTTTGATCTGCAGGTTTTATCTTCTTATTGGTTCTATTAATTGAACCCATTTAGTTTCTATTATCTAATACAACATCAAAAACAAAACTATGATTTAGGAATGTTTCTCAATCATGTTTTTGAATTGAGGTGTGGCATTCTGTGGGAGTACCATCTTTGGTTTAGTAGAAGCATTTGCTCAACTGTCTTTATCACATGATAAATCACCTTCTGCTTACTTTAGTTTCAGTGTTCCATGTTTTCGTTGCTTAATGCATGTCATAATTGTTGTAGTTTGGTAGAGTCGGATTGAAGTAGCCTGCAATTATGTAGCTTCATATGATTCAGAATTTTCCTTAATGACTATATTTACCTTACGTCTCTTACATCCCTGGCAACAAGGGTGGCATAAATTAGAGCTATATATGTCCTTCACTCTCTCTCTATTTTTATTTAATATACAAAATACAAGTAAAATTACCAGTTTCAAAAAAAGAACAAAAAAAAAATTCCAAGTAGGCATAATATCCCAAATGTGATGCCTATGGAATGCTACATCTTAACCCTAACACCCGAGATAGTAGCAGCAAAATTTAACTTGGTGAGTATGCTTGATTCTAATAAACCTTGGGAGAAACTAAGCTCCGCTATTGAGACAAATGTATACGGTTATATAGTCTTAGTATTTTAGTCTTGATTCATACCCCAGTTGAATTGTAAGCATTCAACTGTAGTCTCTAGTGCATACTGCAATCTAGGAAGGGGCGTTCTTACCCCCTAGAAAATTTTAAACAGCCCTTCCTATACATATAAGTAAAATTAGAATTCGTGTCATATGAAGGTTAGAAGCTCTGCTGTCACCAAAGATTACTTCATCTCAGCTCTTTGCTGAATTTCATTCAGTTTTTGTTCAATTGATGTTTGCATTTTCCATAATTTAAGGCTTAAATGTTTGCTTTGGAGGTTCAACCTTGTGTGTATATTGAATTTGGTGTTCATGGTTATTGTTACCATTCTTTTAAAGAAAGAATTTGGTGCTCATGGTTAAAATACTTGATCTCCTAATGTCTTTTTAGACTGTTCATTTGATTTTTGTGGCACTGATGCGCTACAGTTGTGACTTCTATTCTAATCCTATTGCTGTTATCTTCCAATCGTTATTCCTATTTTAATCAATTTTGAGGTTTTCTTTCACTCACTTACTTTTGTGTGTATACAGGCAATAGAAGCTAACAAAGCTAGCTGGGGAAGTCTATTTGAGCCTTTCCCTTTCTTTGAAGCCTATAAAAACTACTTGCGAATAGACATAGCTACAGAAAGTGACGATGACATGAGGCAATGGAAAGGATGGGTTGAATCTAGGATACGCCTGCTTACTCTAAAGGTGATGTTTCTTTTCTAAAACTTCACATTTTGATGGCTTCAGCAACTGCTTCGCCAAAGGAACTGATTGTTGAAGCTTCCTTTCTCTATTCATCCAGATTGAGAGAGACACAGTCGGTGTACTTCAGTGCCATCCACATCCGGGTGAATTCTCAGATAAATCTAAGCTATTTCACCATTCTTATTTTATGGGATTGCGCAGAAAACAAGGTGTTAATCCTCAACAAGGCGAACAGTTTGATATAAGGTCGACAGTTGAGGATTTTAAGCGAGATGTATATGCATATTCTTTTTGGAAATCTAGCATGTGGATTCATGTGTGTCATGTAAGACGAAAGGATCTTCCTGACTTTGTCTTCTCGGGAGGAGTACGTCCTGCTCAGCCTGCAAAAAGTGAAAGCCGTTCAGGCTCAAGATCGCTTGGCTCTGCTAAAACAACATCTCCAGATGCTGCTTCTAGCAGAAAGAGAAAACATGACGAAGTTAATACCGGTTTTAGCCCAAAAGACAGTGATGCCAGCTCACCAGGTGAAACTAGAGAGTTGAAACACTTTGAAGCCGATATTGGTGATACTTCGAGTACTACGCTTGTTGATAACCAAGTTGAAGTTTCTATCAAAAGCACATTGCCTGTGCCTGCATCTGGTGCTGCTGTAACAGAGACAATAACAGTCGTGCAATCTGCAGAACTGACTGTGAGCCAGCAAAGTGGACCCCATGGTGTTGAAGATCTTGGGTATGACCTGGAGTTGACAAATGGAGTTAAGCATTTTGATGGGGCTGATGAGCTGCAGACAGAGCCCCCTACACCAGAGCAAATTGTTGGGGCAGCAACATCAGAGGAAAAGGACAGAATTGGTGGTTCTAGCAATAATGTCCTGCAAAGCGAGGGCTTGGAAGAACTTGAGGTTGTTTTCTAACTTCATAGACTTCAATTTTAATCCCAAACGTGTCGAATACTTGTCTTTTGAGATCCTGATTTTGTGCACCCTCAGTCTCTCCATACACAGTTGCATTATACAAATATCCTCACTTTTCAACTTTTTTGGCTGCATCATACCTAGACTATTTTTTGTACGGATAATGTCTCTGACAGAGACAAACATTGTGCCTTTTAGAATTTTAACAAACCAGTTGATTGTGTTTTTCTTTGATGTGACTTTTGTCCCTCTCTCGCACTCTTACTCAAGCTGTCATATTAGGAAAAATTATCTTATTCTTCTTGGCCCTAAATTATTAGTTCTGTTAGTCTTTTTGGAATTGATTGTAAAAATTGGCAGCATTTTGTTGCTGTGATTTGTTGAAATAAAAAAGTGTGTCAGACTAAATTATTAGTACTGTTGGTCTTTTTGGGATTCAAAGACATAAATTTGGTCAAATTTAGAAGCTTGATATGTTCAAAGTTGCTTTCCTGAATAAGTCTTTAGCTCATGTTTTCCTCCACCTCTTGTCTCCCTTTTTCATTTAGTCTTCGCACTGAAGAATATTTCAGGAGCTTTAATAAAGAGCTCTTTGTTAGACCACTCTATTTCTCTGTGACTCGATTGTATATGCTTTAATAAGCTTGCCTGCTACATCATATGAGTAAATGTTGTATGCAAACTTCTAATCTTTTGCCTCTTTCTCCTTTCCCCTTAAAAGCCGATTGAGCCAGCACCGTCCTCCAGCATTGCATCTGCTGCATTTGTGGTTCCTCAGAAGCCTCTCATTAGGTATTGTATCTACTACTACCAAATTGAATGAGCGAACTTTTCTAGAGGCGCATTTAGATTTGTGATCTATGCACCACTTTGCAGGTTCAATTTTACTTCTTTGCGGAAAACAACTGAGAGCACATGAAGAAATGTGCAGTGACCAGATGCTGGAGCTCGAAATACATCAAATACTCCTTTACATGAAGCATTGGAGCTATGTAAAAGACGCAGGACCAAAAAAAAAACGGAATAAAGAAAAAAGAGAGCTGGAATCCAATTTTGGCTTGGAGGTGCCAGTACATCTTGCAATTTCTTAGGCTAAGCCATGAATGTTTTTAAAGCAAAAAAGAAAAGAAGAAAAAAAGAAAGAACTGAATCCAATTTTGACTGAAATTGGATTTCTTGTAAATTATATCAGTTGTTTAATACTCAATACCTACCTTTCATTTGGACAAGACTCATCCTCATGTGCTTTTTGGGTGCTTATTGTAAATTACATGGATAATATCTTATCTAATAATATGTACTTGAATGTTATGGTTTGTGTAATTCAATTTTGGAAAAATTTAAGCAAAAATAATCATTTGCATGGTTAATATGTGGAATTTGGAAGTATTAGATAGGCTTTCGGAAACAGCCTCTCTACCTCTATGAGGTAGTGGTGGTAAGATTTGCGTACACTCTACCCTCAAGACTCCTTTTAGTGGGACTTCACAAGTATGATGATGTTGGAAGTATTAGATAGCCTTCTTGTGTACGTCTTGCAGCCTATTGATGCTACTAATCTTGTCATAAGACAACCTTTTCTTCTATGTTTATGTGAACAGGGATGTAAGTATGTTGCTTTGTTTGGTTTAATAATTTGGTATTCGGAATTCATTGGTTTGATTGATTTAGAATTATGTCGAGTTTGCACACTAATTCTTTTTGAGTTGATGGTCTATCATAAATAAGCTCTCTACCTCTCATAAGGTAAGGGTAAGATCTGCATACGTTTCATTTTTTAGATCTCATTTATGGGATAATGTCGCGAGGTTGAATATAGTTAAGTTTTGTTGTTGTATAGAGGAATTATAATCATTATATTAATCCCTTTAGTTGGCATGGTCAAGGATGGATAGATTCTAACCATTATATCAATTCTCTTAGTAAGCATACTTTGTATTGAATATGGAGATAATTGCAAACTAATTACTCTTGTTGTTCGAAGATGTTCAATTTTTTCACTTTTTTCGAAATTAAATAAAGTGAATTTTGACTTGCGTTTAGGGATGGATTATTATCCATCTAGTTTGGAATCGTGCACCACTAATTTTATCCAAGTTTTGAATTGTTCGCTACTGATCTTCGAAAATTTCTATCATTAAATTCTTTTCTTTTCTTGACATGCGTTCTTAAACGTGACTTTTCGCCACTCGTACCAAAATAATTATCACATTTAGCTTCTTGAGAGTTAACTCATTTTCAAAGCTAAATTTGATTAGATTAATTCAATAATTAAAATTAAGATTTAGCTATTCAAAAACTATATGAAAACTATTATAAGTTGCGATTTTGCTCATATCATCAATATCATTAAAAATATATCTTAACCATATTGGTCAAAATATTTAAGTCTTGGAGGGAATAGAATTTTAAGTTATTTTGGTGTACTTACTCTTTTTTGGTCTTTGAAAGTATAAGTAAAACACACAAATAATTGGTGAAAAGTCATCATTAAGGGTTGAAATTCAAACATATTCATTCTTTCTTGTCTTAAATGGAGCATGTCCAATTCAGGTTGGTAAATTAGGTATTTGTGTTCAATGGACCTGTCAATTTTGCACTTGGTATTTCATACCATTGGCTTTCTTTTTTTTGTCTTTGTATTGGGTTTCGAGATATTTGTATTGAAATCTCAATTAATTTGAATTAGTGTCGTATAAGGTGATCATCAAAAAAAATTTCATATCCAAATACGAACTAGAAACCTCTAAATTAGGATGGAAGCAGAGGCATGGTCAAGTAGGGTCGAAGAGATTTGATTCATCTGAATTCTTTTCGACATAAAATTATATTATATATACATAGTTAAAATTAGTTGTGATGTATATATTAGTAGATGTTGAATTCTTGTTTTAGCTTATATATATATATATATATATGTGTTTTATTTTTTTTATATATATATATTTTTTCATATTTTAAATCCTTAAATAAAAATTCTGATTCCACCAAATATCGTTAATCTCACCACAATTATTGGGGGGAGATTGTTTTGATTATTTATCTTTAAATTTTGTCATGAGCAAAATGCAGACAAAAGAGCAACAATCAATCAACTTTCCCAATGCTGAAATTCATCAACCATTTTCTCTCATGTTTTCTAAACTTAAAATGTCTTAACGATACTAATTTGCTCGGACTTTCTAAAAATATTATTGCACTCTTGCCTCATTATTCAAAAGACATTCATTTAATTTGTTGCTCCATCCTCTCTCCTTTCTTCTTTTTGACACAGAGAGATTATTTGACTATTTATTAAATTAATTAGTTAAACATGATAACAAATTGTTATTCCTCAAAAGTATTTGTTCGAAAGTATCCTAAAAAAAAATGAATATTTCTCAAAATAAATATATTTGAAAAGCTTAGTCGAACATGCTATAAACATTTTGTCAAATAAATTTTCAAAAGTTAATTTTCATGATCTAATTGAAAATCTTGGTGAATCTCTTAAGACAAATATATTTTTGAGGTAAATTATGTGACTTATAGGTCATGATTCAAACGATAGAAATGACCATTAATGTTGGTATTAAGATAGACTGTTTATGTCATATCTCTTAAGATGTGATTCTTTCTCAAATCGTTTATAAATATGAGATACTTTGAACACCAAACTTTCGATGCTTTATTTTGAGGTAAATATCCTTGTAGAAGGCAACAAGGAATTCTACTTCAATATGCAATCCCATGTGATAATAGTGACTAGTGTCTTTTTGTTTTTATCTGATTTAAATCTTACACGTATCATTGAAAGTGATTTGACATTTTTGTACTTTTTCAAGGTCAAATTTGATTATTGGGCTTAATCTTTGACTTATATTCGTTATGGTGTTGTGGTTACCATCTTAAATTGTTGTTACTCTTCCCGTTTATATTAGTTGTTATGTTTCATGTCTTGAGAGTCAAATTATATGAAAACTTTTATTAACATTTTAAATATATTTTTTCACCAACTTAACATGAAAAAAACTATAATTTATTTTATTTATTATATATTTTTGAGTATTTAAATTTTAAATATACATATGATTTGATCTAAATTAAATTTAACTTAAAAAAAGTCAGAATGACTTTAAATAAAGGAAACATGACAAACTAATTTGGAACGAAAGAAGCATTTATTTATTTTTGTTTATTTTTAATTCCCAATAAAGTGTGAATTCTCTACAAATTTTGATTAATTTTGTTGTTTCATGTGCTTCTCCACATTAAAATCAAAATATTAGCTATATATGCCTACCTACCACTATCTTCACATTCTTTTTTAAGTATTAAAATGGAGTCAAATTGCCATTATGGTGTGATTTTATTTTTATCTTTTATTAAAAAAGTTGACCTTAATCACAACACAATATGTGGATCATCATACAAGTGTATAGATGCCAATAATTTTTTATTTTTGAATTTAAGTTATATATACATACAATATAATATATAAAGTTTCCTAATTTAATTAGTAACTAATTTTTCTATTCATTTTTTCATGTTATGTTATATTATATGACAATATAGTAATATTTACTACATCAACAAAATATCTAGATAAACAACGTCATTATAAAGAGTTTTCACTAATACAAATAAATATAAATCACTATCATTTACAATTATCTTTAAAATCACTATCATTATCAGCTCTAATTGAATTCTACCAAGATAGTGTCATTGACCTCCACATGTTCCAACTTAAACAATTGCAATTAACAAATCAAATTCCTATTATTCAAAAGATTGAGTGGAACAAGAAGTGATTAGGCATTTACAATTATTAAAATATTATATTAGAGTGTTTTGCTGTCAAATTTTCTAGAAATTTCTAATTAAGAACATTCTTGAACATTCAAAGTTAGTATAGGCTTTCCCCTCCCTAAGATATCCTTGAGTTTAAGTTATGTGCACGGTAATTATATAAAATATTTATCGTATCGTAAAAAAATATTTCTAAAATAATATACTTGTTACCGTAAATTTGATATGGTAACTTGAAATATAACCATAAATGTGTTGTTTCAATTGCACCTCTATTATTTCTGATGTAATGAGGTTTTAGTTTTTCCGAGGACACGATCCTAATCAGATTCAATCCTCTATAATGAATTTAAATAATAGCATAGATTTTAACACTATCAACACATATAATATAAATTTAATCTCATGATTATTAAAATAAACAATCCAATTTAATATTAATGTCTTCTTGCAAAATTAACTATTATGACTTCCTTACCTGTTTTAGGAGTTTCTAGAGATAATAATAGTTGTTGAATCTGATTCTGCTGTACTTATGCCTAACTTTGAACAACCATTATTAATTTAGTATAATATAGCATGTTAGTACTTGTACTAGACTCATTAAAATAATGTTTAACTTGTTAATTAAGGACCACTAATATGATGCTAAACTGCACAGATGATGACCTAAGTTTGAGATTATTATTTAAGTCATATCGATAACGCGTAAAAAAATTGCAAAGTCTACCTAGATATTTTGAAATAATTTAATATGTGGTATTAAAATTTTTATATGATTGAAATTCAATTTAGCTAAAGTTTAGTGATTTTGCCTGAACTTCAAGTATACATGATTGAAGTTCAACCATTTTTACACGAACTTAATTCTAACATGAATATTTTATCTGAAGCTAGGTTTTGTCAAACTTAATTTCAAACACCATATATCTGAAGTTTTTAAAAAATTGTTAACATTATAACATACAATTTTTTTTAATACAAACATGGTTAACTTTTTGAGTATAAAAAATAATACCTCCTTCGTTAATTAGTTTTTTTTTTTACTTTTTGAATGAGATAGTGAACTTCCTTAAATCTTAAATTAAAGACAATATCATATTTAGTGTAGTCTTAAAGGGTTTAGGGAAGGTGGGGGTGTACACGACCATATTCTTATTCAATTTGATAATGATAAATAAAACACCTCAAAATATAATCAAGTATTGAAGGGAAATATAATATCATACTAAATATAAAGGAGAAAGAGCAGGGACGGCTCTAATAAATTGGTGGCCTAAAGCCAAATTCGAATGGAGGCCTTAAATTCGAATATTTTTTTTTTGTAAAGTTAATTATAGCCAATTATTTAATTTTTCTTAGGACATAGTACTCATAATTTATCAAACTTTTATTAGTTCTTTGCTCTTTTATGAAAAGTTTATATTTTCTATAAATAATACTCGATATTTTTAAAAAATACATGTATAACAAATTATTTTTTTTTTAAATGAGGCCCCTCAAATTTTGGGGCCTAAGGCGGTTGCTTTTTTTCCAAACGTCTAGAGCCGCCACTGAGAAAGAGTGTTGAATAATTCGACAATTGAAATAAAAGGAGGATTGGAGCGAAGAAAATGACAGGTAATAATAAATCGAAGACTAAGATTAATAGAGTAATTAATTTTTTATTTTGATTTTTCATTTGGTATTTACTATTCAAGTTCGACTATATTCAGATTTCGCCGGAAAGTTCCACATTGAGGGTAAAGTGCTCCTAAGTCCTAAGTACTACAAAGGTGACTCCGTACCCAGAGGACTCGAATTCGAGACCTCTGCTTAAGTATAAAAGAGTACTTCCACCACAGTAATAAATTAAAAGCAAACACTGAAATATAATAGGTCAATATATGCATTTTCAAAATGTGAAAAATAATGTTTATGGATTATTATACTCCATAAATTATTTATTTATATTTTTGTGTATCAAGTGGTTTTTTTAAAAGGTGATTAATAATGCAGTCGGTGGATATGCAAATCTTCATAGAACTTTGACAATTAATATTCTTCTCCCTAATAAACTATACCATGAATTAATTAATTATAGTTAATTAATTAGTTCTCCTGGTTCTCTTTACCCAGTTTCAGTTCATCAATTATTTTAATTTTATTCAAAGAGTATTGTGTGGTTGATCCAAAAACAGCCGACTTAGTCTTTTGTTTAATTAATTAATTAGTAATGGAACATTTTTTGATTATCAATAAATAAATAAATAAATTTAATGGGACATTTTTATCCACTTTTTTTTTCTGTGAAATAAATAAATAGAATATTGATTTGACACCCACAAAACAACATGCCTTCGCCAAAAATAAAAAGAAAATTGTAGAAAGAAGGAAGAAATTACAATTTTTATGTCCAAACGCTTGCTAATAAAAGTTGTACATGTGTATAAAGCATGCCACATAAAGATTATAGTAATTCTATTAATATTGACTCAATATCATAATTCGACAAATATTGACTCAATTTATATTATTATCTTAGATAATAATTTGATATTTTATTTTACAAATATATAATCAAACATTAATTCGAGGCTAACGTTATTCAAAAAAATAATTTTTAAGAGTTATATTTGCATGATTTTAAAAAATAAAGACAAAATCTAAATAGAGACTTGAAAAAGAGATATTTGTGAGATACGTTATATCTTTAACTCACAAATATTAATTTTTTTTAATTTTTAATTTATAAATATTAAATTATATCACATAAATTAAAACGTACAAAACAATATTTTGTAAAGGAAGTTGACTCTAGAATTATGCTCTTTACATGTTATTCACGATATCCAACTCACTAATTTCATCACATTTAGTTGATGGAATATTTGGTTAAGGATATTACTATTGGGTACAATTAAATATTATAATATAAAGTTTTTTCCTCATTTATTTGTGTGGACAGACTAAAAATCAAATCTTTGTAAAAAGCAAAAAGCAAAAAACTAAGATACGTACGTTTGTAAATAGAGAATACAGCTGGTGGTGTTTGGTTGAGAATCTTCAATAAAATAATAATAGAATAATGGAATATTATTCTTCGTATTTATGGATAAAATTATTCGATATTTATATGAATAAATTTATTTGATACTTATATGAACGAGAAATAATATATATTGCTTATATTTGGTGGGAGATATTTTCATTTGTCTCAATTTAAGTGATGTAGTTTGATTAGATATAAAATTTGAGAAACAAAGAACTTTTTGTTTGAATCTTGATCTTAAATTAAATATGTATATGATCTTTTAAATCTTGCGGTTTTAAACTTGTTAAGTAAAATATTAAAATTTAAAAACTTACAAAATATAATAAGTAATAACATTCTTTTTAGGACATACTAAATAAAAAAAATACGCTTAAATTAAAACAAAGAGAATAGCATATATTGTCTAATTATGGGAGATAATATATACTGCCTAGACCTTATAGTGGCAAAACATGTATCACCTAATGAAATCTTAGAGTTGCTCGATATTTATATTGGTAAATAGTAACAAATACTTAATAATGAGAAATATCATGTATTGGTGAAAGATAAAAAATTTCGATAAGATAATTGAAGTCCGAACAAATTAATTTAGAAATCAAAGCTATATACTTTTGCTATTCATTTTTACTTGTCCAGTATTCTAAAAATAGATTTTCAGTTTTAGTTGTCACTTTTTACATATCAAGAGAATTTTTTTTTCTTGTTTTACCCTCAACATTAATTACTTATTTCTCAAATCATTTTTCAAAACCTATGACTATATATCAATTAATATGCATATGATAATAAACTACTCATATTAATCGTTATATCTAGGGCTGTTCATGGTTATGGTTATGGTTATAAAACCAAACCAATTAAAAAATTCGATATTTAGTTTGATTTGATTAGGTTTGGTTTTAAATTTTGAAAAACCAATATTATTTGATTTGGTTTTGGTTTTACTAAAAATTAACCGCAAAAATAACCAAACCGAACGAGAAGTTATATATATAAATTTTACAATTATTTATAAATAAAATATAAGTATTTTGATAAATTTTAATTAACCTAAGTCTTTAATTTTACTATTTTATGAAGCCCAACACTTATATTTTAGGCCAACTATAAAAACGTTAAGTCTAAATCCCTCAATATTCATTACTTTAAAGATCATACTCTCTCTGTCCTATATAAAATTTTCTAACGCAACATTGAATAATCTAAAGCTCAAGCTAAAGAAGATGGTAATTGATTAGTTTTGACTATGAAATATTGGTTTTTTTTTAGAAGTAATTTCTCAATATTTTAAGGTGTAATTTTATTGAAAAGTTTATTGATAAGATGTTGAGATCTCCAGAATATTGAACCAACTTTATGCTATTGACAATGAGTTTTTTTAGTTTCCAAAACTTGGTACATTGGATGAATCACTTTGTTCGCGTAATAGCTTATTTGTGAATTATTCATGTACTAAGTGTTTTTGTCTATTAAGATGCGTATGTCCAGAACAAACTTATTAGTTTCGAACCGAAAAAATCTAACCAAACCGAACCAAACCAAACCGGCGTTAACCAAATCGATGGTTATTTTTTTTATTTGGTTTGGTTTGGTTTTGGTTTTAACTAATAACCGATCCAAACCGAATCATGAACAACCCTAGTTATATCTTAAGAAATCTGCAAAATCAATGTAAATAAATAGACATAACGAACATATCAACAAAATAACATTTTTTTTTTCTGTTTTACTCTCAATATTAGTTACTTATTTATCGAATCATTTTTTAAGACCTAAAACTATATATCTACTTGTAACAAACTATTTATATTAATCGTTATATCTTAAGAAATCTACAAAATTTAGCGAGAACAAGTAAACGTGAACGGATAGAAACTAACTTCACCAACGCAACCAACCACCCCCTCTCATCCCACCACCCACTTCCACCCCCAACCCCCAACCAATCAAGTCCCACAAAATAACACTATATATATATCCACTCATCCTTTTCCATTTGAAAGAAAGAAAAAAGTGTTTAAGCAAATTCTAAAACCATAATAATAGTATTATCCCAAAATATGGGATTACAAAACCAGCTTAGTGACATTTCTACTGAATCAATTCCAATATTAATGATAACCCTTTTTGCTAATTCTCTTAATTATCTCCGTTCCTTAATCTACACTTTCCTTCAATTTTTTGGCATCTCTTCTTCCCGATTTACCCCTCATCAAATCGACGATTCGTTCTGTGAAGCGGTCGGGTCCGGTTTAACCGGAGTTATTTTCCTCGCCGATCAGCTTAATCTGAACCGGTTGCTATCTTATCATCATCAACAGCAAAATGATGAAAAAACCGGTGCCGATTCAAGTACCTGTGTGGTTTGCTTGAACCGGTTGGGTGATGGTGACCGGGTGCGCAAGTTAGCATGCCGGCACGTGTTTCACACGGAGTGTTTAGATGGGTGGTTCAATACGCTAAATTTCAACTGTCCACTTTGCCGGTCTACTTCGGTCTCCGGTGAGCGCGTGGTGAGAGCGCGGCGGCGCGTTGCTGGGGATTTACTTGCTTGGTTCTCGTTGAACTGAGTGTTAATGGTCGACGATGAAAATTAGACTTTTTTTCTTTCTTTTTTTTTTCTAGTTTTTTTTTTAGGAAATTAGTATTGTTTTCCTTTTTGTTTTGTTTTTGAAGGGCATTGATAGGAAGCTCTTTTCTACCACTTGATAATGATGTAAAAAGGTTTTTGTTTTTGTTAGTATTACTACATCTTAATATGATTTCCTTTTCATTTCTTTTTAGCTTTCGGTGTTTGAGCTTTACTCGAGCTTAGTCAATCAACTTCGTGATTTTTCATAGTTTTCACCATTTTCTTTTAGAAAAATAACCTTTCGCTATCTAGGCTTCCTCGAAGGAATGGTCATGAGCCTCTTCTTCCTAGAAGGTCATGCCCTAAAAAATGGGCTATTTCTCCTTTTGGTAATTACTTTCTTCATTCATTTTTACTGAATATTTTTGGAGATAGACATGCTCATTAAGAATTAGTGATTGACATGATTATTTATCATAATATATCTATTAATTGAATTTTAGTACTAGGTGTTGTAAAATAATTTGGAGAAGACGTAATTAATGCTAAAGCTAAGACATGAAAAAAAATATTTATCTTTTGTTGATAGTATTAAAAATGAACAATCTTACAATTTTTTTGAAATAGTGGACAAATAAAAAAGTGAACAGGAACTAAATAGAAGTAGTAATTTTGCTAATTCAATTGAGTTATTAAATTGTTGAAACCTTTTGGTAATGAACTCTTTCTTTAACATATTTAATCAAGATAAAGACTTCAATTTGAAACACAATATTCTACTTCAATGATGAGGAGATCGAGAGTTGGTGCTGTAAGACAAACAAATTGATTATATGTGGTTATCTTAAGAGTCAAGTTGCATGTTTCTGGTGCACAATCTTATCAAATGGATTTTGAATATGTACATAACCAAGTACATGACTATTTTCTAATATTACCTCTAATGGTTGTTGCATTGCTTCATCATATATTTTTTCTTAATCTTAGTCTTATTTGTAGGACGATACTGAATATGTTGATGTTGTACTTATATCTTAAGCTATCTAAGTTGATGCGAGTTCTCCTTCAAATCGTAAGGACAACCACAATGATGATATATGATTAGTAGTTAAAAACCATTAAATATAGTTTTATTTTAACAAGGGAATGAATAGTAATGAAACCTAATCAACATTTGAATTACAATCAAAGACATATGGTTGGGGGAATTAATCATTCATTACTAAAGGAGTCTTTATCTAGACATTGGAAGAGACAAAACAAACAAAACACTTCCATAGAAGTATCATTATGTATCAACAAATGTACCACATTAACGTAAACAGAATTACAAGAAAATAATTTGCCCTTTTACCTTGTATGCAATCAAGCCACTCTCTTTATGGTCACAATTCACAACCATCCTGCTCTCTTGAGTACTTGTGATGCAATTATTCTTTTACTTACAGAGTCAATTTAATTCTCAATGTGCATTCATTCAATTATTTTACTTTGTTATAAACACATCTTTCAATTTAAGCTTCAAATTATTACTATTAGTTTGATCTCATTTTACTGTTGAGTGATCTCATGAGTTTCTCCTGGTCAGTAAGACTGTGGCGGAAATGGCAGCGATGGCCGTAAGGACAAGGATCACCATTAAGGACCATACGGCATACCTCAGTCTTGTAGCGTGGGTGGCGTAGGACGGGACGAAGCTCATCAATGCCATGAGCAAATTGGCAGTTGTCTCCATATGGACATGCCCCTGTTTCTTGCCATTTGTTGCACAGTTCAGTCTTGAACATGCCCTGATTGTAAACATCTAATTCAAGTGGTTCCTCTTCCTTCTTGCTTCCTCCTTTCACATATACCCTTTGCTGTGTTATCACCACAAAAACATGTGATTTAGGCCATGGACACATTAATAACATATCAATTTTCTTGGGCTGAAAATGTAATTCTAAACAATTTCAATAGGGTAAAAAGTTACAGAACACAAGTAAATAGATGCACTTTGTGGTATGCTATCTTTATGATATAGCCTATAAAACTTATTAGCTAGATAGAAGGTAAGCATTCCTTTTTATTCAAATTTTGTTAATGCAATGTAACCATCTACAACAACAACAAATCCAGTGTAATCCTACAAAGCTGGGTCTGAGATGAGAAGGTAGAATGTACGCAGATCTTACTACTATATTAAAAGTGGAATCTTTGTCTATGGGCATAATGTATTTGTACTATATGTTGAATACTTTCCCTTTCTTTCTTTTATTTGAGTCGAGGGTCTATTAGAAACGAACTCTATCTTTATGATATAAAGTTAGATTTGTGTACACATTAGCCTTCCAAACTACACTCGTGATTTGAATTTGGTATTATTGTTAGCTCACTATATGAATCATCAATAAGGTTGCAATATAGAAGAAATATTTACCGCTGTGTTGACTGATGATGATTTGGTCCGATTATGTGGCCTACTTCCACCAGCAGCATGATTTGTTTTCAAGTAACCATTAGAACGTACTGAAATACTCTTGGGTAATAGTACCCGATCCACTCCATCTGCCCGACCCGAGTCCATCACGCTAGTTGGGCTTAGATGACGATCCGCAACTACGTCTTCCCATGAATGCCCATCACTGGATGTTTCCTCTTCATGTCCAACACCAACATGCATCCTCCTCAGCCCATTATCCAGGCCCAAACCCGATGAAGGCCCATAATCCGAATAAGCTTTCAGCAGCAAGGACAGTCGATTGTTCAAATTGAAATTCACCATTTTCAAATTGATGTTCTCTTGACGAAGAGCTAGAGTTTTCTTCTCTGTTTCAAGGAGCTGAGATAACACTCTGCTGTGACGATCCATTAGATCTTGTTGATAATGCTGGTCGATAAGCAATTGAGAGCTGTGATTTTGACGGAATCGAGGTGTTAGTACCGGCGTCACTGTTGTCTCTGTTGACGGTTGACTGTCGTCGAGTAACAGTCCGGTAGGAGGAAACAACATCGATGAGTAGAGTGAGGTTAGATCGAAGGCGGTAGGCTGGCTGAGTACCGACGGCGATGGCAGTCCGTTGTCATAGCTGTATGCGCCTCCGCGGCCGGTGGTTGAAATTTCCCTCTGCATTCTCGTCTGCTTCAAAATCAACGTGTTTCGGTACACGCTGATTTTGTGCAAGTTGCTGCAGATGTAAAACGTAGAAAACGTTTTCAATCAGTTCTTCAAAAATAAGCAATTCGTTTTCTATATACTAGCATTTGAATATGATAAATTCAGTAAAAAATCCTCTCTTTTTTCTACTGAAACTCAGAGTGAAACTGATTTCACAATTCGCATTCTACATACTAATCGAAACAAATTCAACCGGTTGTTTTCGTTCTAATTTTATAAAATCGCATCAATTCGATGACAACAATCCGAACAGAGATTCAACAATATCGCTTCGAAATTTCTCTTTTTCTTCTCATTACACAGTAAACAAAAACTCAAACGTACTTCTAAAAGTTGCTATGAAAGTTAACAATACTTCACTGTTCTGATGTAAACAGAGCAAATCATTTCAATTTAAAGCAGTTTTTCCTCCCATATATACGCGTACATGGATGAAAATTCACGAATCACGATCATTCTATTACTCAAGCTCTCTAAAAGTTCACTTTTCTAGCAAGTATTACATAGAACTGGATCTACAATCGTAGCGAAAAATGAAATCAGAAGCAAAAATGCACACAGAGTCGAGCACGAAAACACATAATTGAAATCTACACACATTCAGAATCAGAAATTCAAGGATAAAAATTGAAGAATTTTGAAGATGATACCTGATGAAACAGCAACGAGCAGCTAGAAGTGAGCTGCGGATACTGATTATTCTTCCACCAATTCTTCTAGAGAGAGAAAGAGTAAAATCATAGAAAGAGAAATTATGAGCTCTGCTATAATGGAAGATGAAAGAGCTTCATATATATATATATATACTTGTAAGATAGATTTCTCTTGATCACTGATCAGAGACAGGGAGGGGTAGTTTGGGTAAAACGAAAATAGTAACCGTTTTTAGTGTATGTATAGCTCTGTTTCTGGTAACTGTAACAGAATCGTAATTTAGTTATTTGACACTATTTGCCCTTGAAATCAGTTCACATGTAGCAAGTTTCCGAGGGTATTAACGTCATTTCATTAAGCTAACTCTAATGAATTCAGGGATATGAAGTGGAAATCGAATTGATTTATAGCGGGAATATATATTCAAATATTTGTGGTTTATATTACTGGCTTGACTTATTTAAATTTGCACTGTATAGATCAATAGAGGGGTAAAATACACCATATATGTTCGATTTATCTGAATTCACACTAAGTAGACCAATATAAGGATAAAACGTTCTTATTGGCTTGATTTATCTGCCCGTTTGTACCGAACAAACCAATAAAGGACAAAAGGTTTACTACTTGCTTGATTCGGATAAACCAATAAAGGTTAAAAGGTTTACTAGTTGCTTGATTTATTTGTATTTGCATCGGGTAGACCAATAAAGAGGTCAAAGGATCCCTACATAAAATTTATCTATTTATCAGGATTTGAACTCGAAATCTCTAGTTAATTAAGGGATGAGGGCATTGGCCATTCTACTCCATTCCTTTCGTTTATGTACTTTAAGTGTGATTGCTATAATATATACTTCCTCAACCATTTTAAGATACATAGATTTAAGAAGATCATTGCTTACTCCTCAATAGCTCATATGAATCTGATGACTATTGTATGTTTGATCGGGCGTCAACCATTATTTTGAGTATTTTCAAGATATATTCATTTGGATTACTATTTATTTTGCTGATTATATCGTTTGTTAGAAATGTAAATACTAATAGTGTACATACCAATGTTTATGTTCTTTCTATTTTTCTTTACATCACACTACTTTAACTTACAATCCTTTCCTCCAACCTGCTAATGCGAAATGCTTTAGGCATCGAACTGCTTGTTACGTAAACAAAAGAAGGCAACTTGTACTATGTTTTGTTTTCTAGAAGTGATCAAATTCAAGAACTTTATGTAGTTTGATTTGATTTTATTAAGTTATTTGAAGAATCATATATCCTAGTAGTTGGATCTACAAGTAGTTAGCCTAATAAAATTGAGTTTCAAAAGTTTACCAACTCTATTTTTGGATAGAGATGAAGTTCCAATTGATGAATTTGTGTTCTTTTCCCTTCTAAATTTGGGTATTTTTTTTTTGTGTGGGGGTGGGGTGGGGTGGGGGAGGCTCATGAGTATAAAACTAAATTAATTTATCTATATTCTTACTTTGTGACAATTATATGATACATTACAAGAATTAGAAATTGTTAGAGTAAAGTACATCTTTAAATGGAAAGAGATAATGATTGAAGTTGATGAAAAAGGTGTAAGCTACAAGTTAGTGCAAGTACATTAGTTCATTACATTCTTGAATCTGAAATGTGATCATTTGATTCTTTGAATCAATACTTGAATATATTAAGGTCTAAGGTAGATAATTAGTTAGCAACTTAGCATATTGTTAAGGCTTTTATATAGGAAGTTACTTATCCCCCCCCCCCCCCCTCCCACCTATAATCATATATCTCACACACACACACACATATATATATATATAAAAGAGAAATTTAAGCCCGCCTACGTGGTGCCACCATAAACCAAAATTTTCTTTTAATTTATTTATTTTCAAAAGTTGCCTTTTTTTTATGAAAAGTAATGACATTTATGAAAAGTTGCGACTTTTATGAAAAGGTGCAACCTTAATGAAGAGTTATGACTTTTATGAAAAGTTATGTCTTTTATGAAAAGTTGCGACTTTAATGAAGAGTTGCGACTTTTATGAAAAATTGCGACTTTTATGAAAGGTCGTGACCTTTCTGAAATGTTGCAACTTTTCCGAATAGTTGTAACCTTTCCGATAAGGCACAATAAACATTTGTTCACACTACCCTTTGTTGTCTATAAATAGAGGGATTTCCTTTTATTTAAAACAACGAAAAATCTTAACGTCTTCTTCTTCACAATTAAATATTTATGTACTTTGCTCCTGTTGAGTGACTCACTGACACAATTACTTATGTTACAGATTCTGGTATGTATTTTTACAGTCATTAATTTATGTTTATGTTATTGAGGATAAATGATAAGATGTACTCCTTTACATTATTAATGTTTGTTACTACGTAATCTTGTATGTAAGATAATATAGTGTTTTAGTTTTAATGACTGATAGGTTTTAAGTATTATTTTATAAATTCCGTTATATTAAATGCCCGCATGAAGCACGGGTAATTTTACTAGTTACCTAATAAGTGATTAGATCGTGTAAATATTTTCTTTCACTGTCAATTTATACAAAGTAATTAATTTAGCATGAAAATGACTCATGCCAGTTAATCGTGCAAAGTGTGAATACTACTAATTAAAATATAAATTTTCAGCAGACGATTTTTCATAGAAAATCTCATATTTTTCCTTGTGTTTTAAGTGAGATTGCTATAAATTCATATCTTTTTGTAATAAATTATTACTAGACAATTTATGCAAAGTACAATCCATCATAAAATTTTACTAGCAAGCAACAATAGTAGAAAATAATAGTTAATCTTTAATTAGGTGATTAATAATGTCACACCCATCACTATCACTTATAATGCCTTGTTACTTAATCATCAACTTAATAATCCATAATAAAGGGAAAGAAGATTTAAAACTTCCATTCAATTATTATCTAAATTATTTCACAGTTAAGAAACTTTAAAAGGACAATAAATAGGGTCCCATCATTTATCTGCTTTTTACTTCACAAAATCAAATTTAACATGTTTTTCTCCATTATTTTCTTAAATTAAAAATAATAAGATTTGGTTACAACAAAATTCTCATTATAGCTTGCTGTTAGGGAAGACTATATGTTGATTGCTTGTGTTTGCTTGTTATAGAAGATTATCAAGATTGTTGTTTGGTGGTTTTGTTTTTCCAATTATTTTTAAAAAAAATTAATTTATATACACTAATAAATTAATAATATTGTACATTACTATTTACATTATCAATATATTTTAACCTGCCGTAACAAGTTATACGTCTTATTTTTCAGGTTACTACATTTAGTTAGCTTTAATTTATAAGACATTTAACAGATGTGTAAGTTAAACTCTTTCTCTTTTTGTTGTTATGGAAGATTATCAAAAATGATGTTTGTGGTTTTAGTTTTCCAAATTCTTTTTTGGACTTTAACTTATGTTAAAGATATTATATTATCACTATATTTTAACTTGTTATAACTGGTTTAATTTAGGTTACTAATCTTACTTTTTATGTACGATTTCTTCACTTTTGTTTTACGTGTCCTGACAATGCAAAAAATCATTTTACACTATCAATGCATAATAGCTAAACTCATTTCTTTTTGAGTTTAACTGTTATACACTGTTAGATTATTCAAATGTTATTTACAAATAAACTTTCTAGAAAAATAATATTTGAAATCTTTAAAATGAAATATATTTTTTGCTATAACAAATAAAAATAATCTGATAATATAAAACCTCTTTATATTCTAACATGTATATGCCATTTTAAGAAGGAAACAATGATTTTCTTTAGGGGAAAAAAGAAGTTTGCTTCTTTATCACAACTTTTAACTAACTATTAATTTTATTTTCAATTTTTTCATATCTCTCCAATCACAATTTAATTTGAATCATGTGTTGTTTGGTGTAAATAAAGCCAATATGATGCCACTTTCAACCTCCAACTTACACACATATTTTCTTTTTAAGTAATTGTCAAGGTTGTTAAGCTAGCTATCACACATATAATATTATTGTATAGTTTTGACTTCTTTTTCATTACAGTTTGCAACACACACATTGGCCCTACCATACAAACACAAATATTACTCAATGAGGCTAATTTCAACTCGTGTACATATATATATTCCATTTGTTTACTTCTTTTAGTTTTATCCCGAAACTATTATTATTTGTATTTTTTTTTATCTGAACTATATATCACCATCTATTAAAATATATTTTGAAGTTGAATATTAGTGGTTTCCTTTTACTAATTTAACTATCACTATGTACTCAACTAGATGTATGTTATAACATAGATGGTGATGATTCAGGTAGAAAAAGTGAATGTACAACTGATAGTTAAAACGTAAAACTCACAAAAATGTGATAATTCAAACATATTTTTGATAGTTAACTCTTAACAAAAAGATACTTGATATCACCTATTACGTGCACCTTGACTATTCCACTAGTTAATTACGTGTTTCCTCCTATCAACATATATAGGTACCAATAAACTTAGGTAGATGGGGATTTTTTTTCACACAAACTGACTCAAACATTGCCGATATTTAAAAAAATAATCGAAAGAAGTTGTTGCTTTCATGCTATCCATTTTAGGCTCGTAGAATCAATTGAAAATATTATGTGTTAATTCTACTATAACGGTATTGAATATTGATACTTCCATGACATTTATTTGTATTGACTGATAATTTAAGGCATTATTATGTCATTAAGCAAATTAAATGGCTGAACAAACTGGGGTCCCTGAAAACTCAATTTAGCCAAGAACATTTTGTAAAATGTGATGCACATCTTGAACATCTTGTCATGTTGAAATGATAGACATTAATTGCATATTCATTTTGTTGGAGGATAGAGATGGCAATGGGTGTGGAGCATATTGACTAATGCAGTGTTGTAGCTAACTCGTTAATTAATTATAAGTATCCTCTGTTGAGGGAGTACACTAACAAGAATGAAACTTAATTTAATTAGATGGAAGTGAAAAACCTTAATTATATGAGGAATTAGGAAGATGAAAGAACGAAATACGAAAAAGGGATAAGATCCAAGAAAATACATACAACATAAGAGGATAACCTTTAGTAGATTGTTTTTAGGTTCAAATCACAAACAAGGTGGCTTAGAGGGTTAAAATAAATCCGAAATCAAAAGCAGGACAGGACAGGGTGGAGCGAGTTAAATTTTTTGTTGGGTAACATTTCACCCCCTCTATCCCATTTGCCATCCCTACCTATGTTGCATAGACCCTCCAAAAATGCCATTGTAACTTGTATTCGTGTCGAATCCTCAAAAAATGCATAACTTTTGAAGAATATGACATACTTAGAGGTATTTTTGAAGAGTCCGAGCAACATAAATCTCTATGGAAGGAGAGATGAAGGTTAGGGGGGGGGGGTATGCTATTGATTTCATTACTAACACAAGTCTACATGTCAATGGGTGATGTTTATCACAAAAAAATTACTTACTACGAACTATGTAACATCAACAACCAACATAGCTTAATAGGTAAAAGGTCAATATCTAGGAATGTTAAGATTTAGAATCAAACAAACCTTCATTTCAGATGGACTATCACAATAAGTCTGTCTTGTCCTATTGAGCAAAAATGCACAATCCAATCTACACAACATAATACAGAAAAATACTCTCGATAACAACGTTATTTGTCTGAATATTTTTTGAAATTTTATTATAGAGAACATACGATATATAGCATAACATAAAAAATCGGTTCCACAGAAAACTAAGATGATTATTCTGAAATGTTATTATAGAGAAGTTCAATTATAGTTTATAAAACAAAGTGTTGATCTTATGATCTATATATTGAAGTGTTATGAAGTGTGGATCGTTACACAAAATAAAATGTGATTCTTCATCATTTGATATAGTCACAAAACATTTATATATTTTGATTGTTACTTAATTTTTATTATATCGTATTATTAAATGAGGAAAAATAACATTTTATTTTGGGTAACTATCAACACATAAAATAATTGGATCCATATTTTGTGGAACAGTATAACTTGTTCCCTAGTTTTAGGATATGCAGTAACATAAAATTAGGACAAAAAATATTTGAAATTTCCAGTTATGCGATTAGAAAATTTTAGCTATATGTACTGCCATTTTTTAGACCTATTTTTGCTAAATCAATTAAATTTGGTTCAAAATTTACATAACACTTGTATATACACATGTTAATTCCCCTTATAAATTAGATGTACATGATTAATGTACAAACAATTAATTAATTTATACACATTTATCTAATTAAAAACTCGAAATATTTTACTAGGGTGACAATTTCCATTATTATTTGAAAATTAGGTATTAAATAATCCAACTTTAAAAGTACTTAAACCTAGTCAAAACCCTATTAATTAGCACTCGAATTAGTATTCTTTTCAATAATAAAATAGATCACACGAGAAAAAGTCATTTTTTTAATACTAAAATTGTTCCTTTAGTTACGCTATTATTGTTATGTAAAATCACACCATAAAAACACTTCATTTCTCACTCTCACTTCTATGCTCACACTGTTTTTTTTTTTGTTTTGTTTCTAAATTCACTTTTATAATCCAATGGAATTTTTTAAGGAATTACTTACTATTTTTTGTACCACCACCCTTCTTTTCGGCGGTGGATTTTGTTATTTTACTTTCCTCTTTGGCTCTGCGGAGCAGAAGGGTAAAAGGGCAATTCAACTTTCTGGTGGTTCTCTACCTAAAGAGAAAGTTCAAGAAGGGTATGATCGATATTCGTCATTTTTCGAGCGTGGCCCTAATGGAAATGAAATGGACTCCTCCGATAAAGTCCCCGCTCTTGTTGACACATTTTATGATCTCGTCACCGATATATATGAGTGGGGTTGGGGTCAGTCTTTCCACTTCTCTCCTCGTATCCCGGGAAAATCCAATCACGATGCCACGCGTATTCATGAGGAAATGGCGGTTAATCTTTTGAATGTGGAGCCCGGAGCCCGTGTCCTTGATGTTGGTTGTGGGGTTGGTGGCCCAATGCGGGCCATCGCGGCCCATTCAGGTGCTAATGTTGTTGGTATCACTATTAATGAGTACCAAGTGGAACGGGCCCGGGCCCACAACAAGAAGGCGGGGCTTGACTCTATGTGTGAGGTTGTTTGTGGCAATTTCCTAAAAATGCCCTTTGATGACAATAGTTTCGAGGGAGCTTACTCCATCGAAGCTACATGTCATGCACCTAAGCTCGAAGAAGTATACGGAGAAATCTACCGGGTATTAAAACCTGGATCATTCTACGTATCCTACGAGTGGGTTACAACTGAATTATACAATTCAGACGATCCTGAACATGTGGAGATAGTTCGAGGGATTGAAAAGGGAGATGCATTGCCCGGGTTGAGAAGCTACAAGGACATTGCTAAAATCGCAACCAAAGTAGGTTTTGAGGTGATTAAAGAGAGCGATTTGGCTAAGCCACCCGCGGAACCATGGTGGACACGGCTCAAAATGGGGAGGATTGCTTACTGGAGGAATCATGTCGTAGTAACGATACTTTCTTGGCTCGGGATCGCCCCTAAGGGCGTCGTCGATGTCCACGATATGTTGTTAGTGACAGCTGATTATTTGGCTAAAGGAGGTGACACTGGCATTTTCTCTCCTATGCATATGATTCTATGTAGGAAGCCTGAATAAGTACATGTACGATTATAGCGATAAATCGCGATGAATGGGTATTAATTAGTTACGAAGATATTATCGACGAATTAGCGATGAAAATCATGACTAGTCATAGAATTAATCAGTTTAGCACTAGTATCAATTTTTTTTTTTGTAGTGGCATTATTAGTATCTACATATCTACATATGTTTTTTGGCCTTATAATGATTTTTTTTTGTCTTTCTAACCTTTTTATAACAACTTCGTTTGTTTTAATATTCTTTTTGACTTTTATAGGGATAGACTTTCATACAATTATAACAACATTTGATAGTTAAATCTTATTTAACAATCATCTATAACAAGTTTAATAAAGATAGCTAATACATCATTAATAAATTTTGACCCTTCAAACTTTTGTCCAATAAAATACACATATATGTGTATATTTTTGTAAGGAAATTATTTCCCCTGTATTTCTCCTCTGTTTCTTCTTATTTCTTTACTGTTTCACTGCATTTTCGAGTTGTAGCTCTTTCGAGTAACTAAATTAGTGATCGATTGGTTGTTATTGTGTTTTTTCTATACATATCTAGACTTATTCGCATAGACATTCACATGTAGCTCTAAGGAAGACGCGTAGAAACTAGAAAATTATGTAACAAAACATTGTTGAAGTGCATATTATATATGATATTGTTACTCTTCGTTTGCACAAAACAAAAGAAGGTTACATTCCATTGTGCACTCATTGGGGATCAAGAAATTGCGCGTCTCTTTTCTTCAGCTGGTCATGTTTTAACAAAAGTAAAGCTCCAGGCACTAAACATCAACGACATTTCTCTAGATATTATTCGACACTATGGAATTGCAGTGACAAATCTAGTTCTTGGATGGATTGACTTGGATTTGTATTCAACTCCATCAACTAAGACTCTTGCTTTATACTTACGGATATGTACAAAACCTTCATTCATGGATTGGTAACTTGAGACCTCTTTCGCAACTTTTGGATCAAGCATCATCTATTGCATTGACAACGGGGATCAATATCTTCTCTTAACCTTGTGAGACATCATAGTCCACAACAAACTCGTATTGATTGAGATGAAGAATCAGTCTGGATATGCTCTCCACCAGTGGAAGATCAAGCAGTAGCATCCATCTCAGTGATATACCGACCTTTCAGAGTTCAAATTCTCAAGTTGTAGCAACTGAACCTCCCGAGACAGCCGCTCCATCAGGTCCAGTTAACATCAACAGGCTTAGTACGGCTGTTACTGCCAGACTCAACCTCGAACTCAACAGTCTCACCTTCACTGAGGCTTTGGGAACACTCAGATCTGATACCAGACTGATGAGCAAACAGATCGTCACCGAACCACTTAACCGTTCCCTTAGCCCTCTGTCCATTCTCCCTCACAATCCCTTTGTCTGTTCCCTTTGGAACTGTCACCGCGACAAGGAAATATGTTGCTGGGATAAGAAAGAAGGACATGAATATTTGTTCACCTTTTGGATCAAGCAGTAACCCCGCACGAGGAGCAACTTCCTCTTCTAGACGTTCCAAAACATAAGCGGTGGACAATGTGACATTTGCATTCGTAAGATTGTAGCTGATGGATGAAAGTGCAGGAGACGAAATTGGTGATGCGTATGTGAACACTGGCTCTATTAGAGAGAATTTCATCTCTCTGTGCCCTGTGGTGACATTCATAGAAATCAAAGCATCGATAAAGGAAAGTAATTCGCAAGTGGAAGTGCTCTTTATTTCTCTATTACAAGAGTCGTTAAATAGATAAAAACTACTAATAACAGAACACACACACATCTCCTAATTATTCTGATCTAAACTGACTCCAAAGTTGTTTAGATCAGAATAATTAGGAGACATGTGTGTTCTGTTATTAGTAGTTTTTATCTATTTAACGATCTTATAATTGAGAAATAAAAAGCATTTCCTCTTACAAATTACTTTCCTATTTGATGCTTTGATTTCTATGAATGTCACCACAGAGAGATGAAATTCTCTCTAATAGAGCCAGTGTTCACATACGCATCACCAATTTTGTCTCCTGCACTTTCATCCATCAGCTACAATCTTATGGATGCAAATGTCACATTTTCCACCGCTTATGTTTTGGAACGTCCAGAAGAGGAAGTTGTTCCTCGTGCGGGGTTACTGCTTGATCCAAAAGGTGAACAAATATTCATGTCCTTCTTTCTCATCTCAGCAACGTATTTCCTTGTCACGGTGACAATTCCAAAGGAAACAGACAAATGGATTTTAGGCTTTCTGCTTGTGAGGGAACGGTTAAGTGGTTCAGTGACGATCTGTTTGTTCATCAGTCTGGTATCAGATCTGAGTGTTCCTGAAGACTCTCTGAAGGTGAGACTGTTGAGTTCGAGGTTGAGTCAGGAGACCAAAATGGATGCTACTGCTTGATCTTCCACTGGTGGAGATCGAGAATATACGACTGATTCTTCATCAAATCAATTCTTCTAATGAACTCTGGTGGAGAACATATACGACAACAAAGGAAATGTATAGTTTAAGTCTTTCACACCAAAGCCGTTCACATTGAGCTTTACTTTTATTAAAACGTGACCAGCTGAAGAAAAGAGACCCGCAAATCCTTGATCCCCAATGAGTGGACAGTGTTCTAATACAACAAGCTTCAGGTTCGAGCAGTATTGACCCAGAGCCTCAGGAGACTCATTTCCAATGTTTGATCAAGAATCTATTTTTAACGATGTCAGAGGTCAGCTATCGCGGTGAATAGGCCAGGTTAAGTCTTTGATAGTAGACCAAAGAGAGTTTAACTTAGAAAATCAGATCGACACTTATTAAAATCTTTCAAATTGTTTAGCTTAATAATTTAATTCTGAATAATCAGCTTTTTGTGTTACAATTTACAAGTGTTAAGTGTCCATGAAGCTCACTACCCATTAGTCTATGTGGTGACAAACTGACCTGGACACAACGGTTATCAAAAAACAAAAAGTATGTCAATCTCCGTAAGAAATAATTACAGGTGCTAGACACAACGGTTATAAAAAAATCAACAATCAATTCATTTATGCAGAAATTAAACGATGAGGATTCGGAAACAAAGCTAAATAAAACCATATAACAAATTTTTTGTATAGCAGAGGATAATCAGAGTTTGTTAAATATCCGATGGAGACCAAAAGTGCTCGCTTTTGACAAATTTAAAAGACCAAACCTGCTCGTGAATGAAACTTAAGGCACCATTTTCTCATTTTTCTAGTAAAAAATATATATATTTTAGTTGATCTCAAAATAAAGTACTGATGAAAAATATTTTGTATGAGTACTCGATTGAAAAACTAGAGTCATTCAAAAAAAGGCGTTGCGGATGGATTAGGGGTCAACTCGGAGATGACATAGTATTCTAGATTCTAACATTGATCCCAATCAAGTCTCTCATGCGATTCAGGTGTGTTTGAAAAGCTTTGATACGACAAGATCTCTACCTTGTCAAGTCCCACATTGCTCATTCTTTGTTTCAACGACATGTTCTTCATTTTAAACCCTGATCAATCCCTCCCCCCCTCCCCCCCCCCGAGATTTTCTTTACAACTCGCGCCTCTTTGTTGTTTAGAGACGAGATCAGTGATCAATATCTGCTCAAATCAATGCAATGGCCTTATTTGTTTGCGATTTTGTTATAGTAAATGTCAAGTTCACAATCTCCACTGGGGAGATCAAACCTCTACAAGGTAATTTCAACTTTCATATCCGTCCTCCTTTGGTATCATATATAAAAATTGCCATCTGATAAAAGTTAAGTCTGATGATTCAAATTCGAAGAAGGTTGCCTTGCTTAAAGAAGGGAGTGTGACGGAGGATGAAATTTCAGTGACACACTTTAACTTGACTCGGGTCCTATTAGCCTCTAAACTCAATTTTTCTATTTTTTACGTGTACCTTTTGTGTTGACGTGACACCTTCAACCCGGTAAAGTTGGCTACATTGTATAACACGCACCGCCACGTGTGTAATTATTTTTTTAGAATTATTTAAAAAAAAATTATTTTATGTTTTTTTAAAAAATCTTATTTTAATCTTGTATTTAAACTAAGTAAGTACACATAAACTTTTTTATTTCATTTTTTAAACCTTCATTCATTGTTTTTTTGGTTTTTTTTTCCTATTGATTTTATTTGTTCTTTTCATTTTCTGTCTTTCTTTTTGATTTGATTTCAAATTTTATTCAAAATGTCTTGTAATTAAAATAAGTTAATTTTGGACGGATATAAAAATAATTGAAGAAAATCAGACAAAACATAATAAAAAAAACTAAAGGTCTTATTATTGTTGTCATAGTTTAGTAGGTACTTACCTTAAATTATTGCGAAGGTCTTATTCTTTTACATAAACATATTGAATTTTATTTAAACAATATTTGTTGGCATCTAGCTAATTGTGGGGAAGTGGTTTGCTTGTTGCTATTGTTTAGGAAGATTAGTGGAGTCGGTTCAGATTAGAATAATTAGGAGTAATAGACATGTGTATGCTGTTATAAGTAATTTTTATCTATTTAAGGACTCTTGTAATTGAGAAATAATGAGCAATAATGAAATCCTCTCTAACAGATGATTACACTTTTCATTCATATCAATGAGCAATACCGATCCCCGCTGTCAATGCAATAGATGATGCTTCATCAAAGAGTTGCGAAAGAGCTCCCAAGTAACCAATCCATGAATGAAGGTTTTGTACATTTCCCAAAGTAAAAAAACAGAATCTTGGTGGACGGTGTTGAATACAAATCCAAGTTGACCCATTCAAGTTAAAAACAAAATCGATTATGCAGTAAAAGTTTGTTGTGGACTATGATGTCTCGCAAGGAGAGTTTGTTGTGGACCATGATGTATCGTAAGGAAAAGAGAAGATATACCAATACCCGCTATCAATACAAGAGATGATGCTTCATCAAAAAGTTGCGAAAGAGCTCCCAAGTAACCAATCCATGACTAAAGGTTCTGTACATATCCCAAAGTAAGAAGCCAGAGTCTTGGTGGATGGTGTTGAATACAAATCCAAGTTGACCCATTCCAGTTAAAAACAAAATCGATTATGCAGTCAAAGTTTATTATGGACTATGATGTCTCACAAAGAGAGTTTGTTGTGGACTATGATGTCTCGCAAGAAGAGTTTGTTATGAACTATGATGTCTCTCAAGGAGAGTTTGTTATGGAATATGATATCTCGCAAGGAGAGTTTGTTGTGGACTATGATGTCTCACAATGAGAGTTTGTTATGGACTATGAGTCTCGCAAGGAGAGTTTGTTATGGACTATGATGTCTCGCAAGGAGAGTTTGTTATGAAATATGATGTCTTGCAAGGAGAGTTTGTTATGGACTATAATGTCTCGCAAGGAGAGTATGTTGTGGACCATGATGTCTCGCAAGAAGAGTTTGTTATGGACTATGATGTCTCGCAAGGCGAGTTTGTTATGGACTATGATGTCTCTCAAGGAGAGTTTGTTATGGACTATGATGTGTCGCAAAGAGAGTTTGTTATGGACTATGATGTCTCGCAAGGAGAGCTAGTGTTGGACCATGATGTCTCGCAAGAAAAAGAGAAGATACCAATCCCTGCTATCAATGCAATAGATGATGTTTCATAAAAAAGTTGCGAAAGAGCTCCCAAGTAACCAATCCATGAATGAAGGTTTTGTACATATCCTAAAGTAAAATGCCAGAGTCTTGGTGGAGGGTGTTGAATACAAATCCAAGTTGACCCATTCAAGTTTAAAAATAATCAATTATGCAGTAAACGTTTGTTGTGGACTATGATGTCTCGCAAGGAGTGTTTGTTGTGTACCATGATGTCTCGCAAGGAAAATAGAAGATACCAATCCCCGTTATCAATGCAATAGATGATGCTTTATAAAAAAGTTGCGAAAGAGGTCCCAAATAACCAATCCATGACAAAAGGTTCTGTAGATATCCCAAAGTAAAAAGCCAAAGTCTTGGTGGATGGTGTTGAATACAAATCCAATAAGTTGTCCTATTCAAGTTAAAAACAAAACCGATTATCAAGTCACAATTTATTATGGACTATGATGTCTCGTAATGAGAGTTTGTTGTGGACTATGATGTCTCGCAAGGAGTGTTTGTTGTGTACCATGATGTCTCGCAAGGAGAGTTTGTTATGGATTATGATGTCTCGCAAGGAGAGTTTGTTGTGGACTATGATGTCTCGCAAGGAGAGTTTGTTATGGACTATGAGTCTCGCAAGGACAGTTTGTTATGGACTATGATGTCTCGCAAGGAGAGTTTGTTATGGACTATGATGTCTCGCAAGGAGAGTTTGTTATGGACTATGATTTCTCGCAAGGAGAGTATGTTGTGGACCATGATGTCTCACAAGAAGAGTTTGTTATGGACTATGATGTCTCGCAAGAAGATTTTGTTATGGACTATGATGTCTCTCAAGGAGAGTTTGTTATGGACTACGATGTCTCGCAAAGAGAGTTTGTTATGGACTATGATGTCTCGCAAGAAAAAAAGAAGATACCAATCCCTGCTATCAATGCAATAAATGATGTTTCATAAAAAAGTTGCGAAAGAGCTCCCAAGTAACCAATCCATGAATGAAGGTTTTGTACATATCCTAAAGTAAAATGCCAGAGTCTTGGTGGAGGGTGTTGAATACAAATCCAAGTTGACCCATTCAAGTTTAAAAATAATCAATTATGCAGTAAACGTTTGTTGTGGACTATGATGTCTCGCAAGGAGTGTTTGTTGTGTACCATGATGTCTCGCAAGGAAAATAGAAGATACCAATCCCCGTTATCAATGCAATAGATGATGCTTTATAAAAAAGTTGCGAAAGAGGTCCCAAATAACCAATCCATGACAAAAGGTTCTGTAGATATCCCAAAGTAAAAAGCCAAAGTCTTGGTGGATGGTGTTGAATACAAATCCAATAAGTTGTCCTATTCAAGTTAAAAACAAAACCGATTATCAAGTCACAATTTATTATGGACTATGATGTCTCGTAATGAGAGTTTGTTGTGGACTATGATGTCTCGCAATGAGAGTTTGCTATGGACTATGTTGTCTCGCAGTGAAAGTTTGTTATGGACTATGATGTCTCGCAATGAGAGTTTGTTGAGGACTATGATATCTCACTAGGAGAGTTTGTTATGGACTATGATGTTTCGCAAGAAGAATTATTTATGGACTATGATGTCTCGCAAGGAGAGTTTGTTATGGACTATGATGTCTCACAAGGAGAGTGTGTTGTGGACCATGATGTCTCGAAAGGAGAATTTGTTATGGACTATGATGTCTCGCAAGGAAAGTTTGTTATGGGCTATGATGTCTTGCAATGAGAGTTTGTTATGGATTATGATGTCTCCCAATGAGAGTTTGTTGTGGACCATGATGTCTCGAAATGAGATTTTGTTATGGACTACGATGTCTCGCAAGGAGAGTTTGTTATGGACTATGATGTCTCGCAAGGAAAAGAGAAGATACCAATCCCCGGTATCAATGCAATAGATGATGCTTTATAAAATAGTTGTGAAAGAGCTCCCAAGTTACCAATCCATGAATGAAGGTTCTGTACATATCCCAAAGTAAAAATCCAGAGTCTTGGTGGATGGTGTTGAATACAAATCCAAGTTGACCTCTTCAAGTTAAAAACAAAACCGATTATCAAGTCACAGCTTATTATGGACTATGATGTCTCGCAAGGAGAGTTTGTTGTGGACTATGATGTCTCGCAAGGAGAGTTTGTTATGGACTATGATTTCTCACAAGAAGAGTTTGTTATGGACTATGATGTCTCGCAAGGAGAGTTTGTTATGGACTATGATGTCTCGCAAAAAGAGTTTGTTATGGACTATGATGTCTCGCAAAAAGAGTTTGTTATGGACTATGATGTCTCGCAAAAAGAGTTTGTTATGGACTATGATGTCTCGCAAAAAGAGTTTGTTATGGACTATGATGTCTCGCAAGGACTGTTTGTTATGGACTATGATCTCTCGCAAGGAGAGTTTGTTATGGACTATGATGTCTCGCAGAGAGAGTTTGTTATGGACCATGATGTCTCGCAAGGCGAGTTTGTTATGGACTATGATGTCTCGCAAGTAGAGTTTGTTATGGACTATGATGTCTCGCAAGGAGAGTTTGTTGTGGACCATGATGTCTCGAAATTAGAGTTTGTTATGGACTATGATGTCTCGCAATGCGAGTTTGTTATGGACTATGATGTCTCGCAAGGAGAGTTTGTTATGGACTATGATGTCTCGCAAGGAAAAGAGAAGATACCAATCCCCGGTATCCATGCAATAGATGATGATTCATAAAAAAGTTGCGAAAGAGCTCCCAAGCAACCAATCCATGAATGAAGGTTCTGTACATATCCCAAAGTTTTTTGGCAATAAAACTGTGAATATTACCATACCAAAACAAAGTATTACAATTTGGGAAAGAAAAAATTATAGCATCTAGCTACTTACTATCTACCACAAATCCTATGTATTAAATCTTGACAATTTCTTGCTTTTCTAGACTCCTTAACTCTTTCTAGTCTAACTTGTAACTCCTCCTTTATTTGTGCAATGATGAAATTTATATTTACATGTTTGTGTCTAAACTGCCTCCAATTCCTCGCTTGGCAGGTATAATAATTTGTTGCTCCATACATAGCAGCTACTGCTTCCTTCTTCAATTGCTTCCAACGTCTTCTTTTAATCCATGCCAATATTTGTTGAATTGTGCCTCTTAGCAGTACCACATCCATCCAGTTTGCCAAATCCTTCCTCACTGTATTCCCCCAATGACATTCAGTAAACAAATGTTGGTGCGTTTCAGCACTCTCTTGCTCACACAAGCCACATGCTGCATTTTCAACTTGTATATGCATATTCTGTAGTCTATCTTTAGTGAGTAGTCTTCCTTGGTATGCAATTCATAAGATAAATCTTTGTCTAGGCTGCATTATAGAGCTCCAAAGTAATTCTGCCTCAGGGCATTTATGTAACAGACCAAGCATGGCTTGGTAGCTACTGGTCATGGAGTATGTGCCATTTGGTGTCAAAACATATTGCCCCCTTTGGTCAAAACATTCAGTTTCTTCCAATACCAACTACAATCTTGGGGTGGTATGTGCTCCCAAACATATCCCAAAGTTAAAAGCCATAGTCTTGGTGGATGGTGTTGAATACAAATCCAAGTTGACCTATTCAAGTTATGGACTATGATGTCTCGCAAGAAGAGTTTGTTGTGGACTATGATGTCTCGCAAGGAGAGTTTGTTATGGACTATGATGTCTCGCAAGGAGAGTTTATTATGGACTATGATGTCTCGCAAGGAGAGTTTGTTATGGACTATGATGTCTCGCAAGGAGAGTTTGTTATGGACCATGATGTCTCGCAAGGAGAGTTTGTTATGGACTATGATGTCTCGCAAGGCGAGTTTGTTATGGACTATTATGTCTCGCAAGGCGAGTTTGTTATGGACTATGATGTCTTGCAAGGAAAAGAGAAGATACCGATCCCCAATATCAATGCAATAGATGATGCTTCATAAAAAAGTTGCAAAAGAGCTCCCGAGTAACCAATCCATGAATGAAGGTTCTGTACATATCCCAAAGTAAAAAGCCAGAGTCTTGGTGGATGGTGTTGAATACAAATCCAAGTTGACCCATTCAAGTTAAAAACAAAATCGATTATGTAGTCGAAGTTTGTTATGGACTATGATGCCTGGCAAGGAAAAGAGGAGATACCGATCCCCGCTCTCAATGCAATAGATGATGCTTCATCAAAAAGTTGCGAAAGAGCTCCCAAGTAACCAATCAATGACTAAAGGTTCTGTACATATCCCAAAGTATAAAGTTAGCGTCTTGGTGGATGGTGTTGAATACAAATCCAAGTTGACCCATTCAAGTTTTAAACAAAAATGCAGTTTATCTTTCACACCAAAGCAGTCCACTATATGAAAGGACAATACTTTTTCGCACACAGAACAACTTCAGATTTTGGCAACCTTTACAGATAACTTGAAGACTCGAGCTAGATTTGCTAGTGCAATTCCATATTGTCCAATAATATCTAGGGAGATGTCGTTGATGTATAGTGCCCGGAGCTTTACTTTTGTTTAAACATGACCAGCTGAAGAAAAGAGACTCGCAATTCCTTAATCCCAAATGAGTGCACAGTTTTTCAATACAACAAGCTTCGAGTTTATTGACCCACAACTTCGACTTTAGCCTATGCTTCAGGCCTCAGGAAAATTTAGGCCCCAAAATTTTTATCTTATAATATGATGTAATCAATATGCAGTAGGAGTAATCAATAAACAAAAATGCCTAATTTTTACAATGTTTTTTTTTCTTTGTCATTTAAAAAAAATAAAAATTTATGCAAATATAAACCTTGGGGGATTATCTTTTTGGATAACATTAGATTATCGTTTGATGTTTGTTCATATATTTATCTAATTTATAAAAAATAATTACTCTATTGCCCAACATTTGTAATAACTTACAAAATTTTAGATCATGGTCTAACATTTTTCCATACTATTTTCATTTTTCCAGGAGGGATATTTAGACAATGGTATATAGGTTCATAAGCCGTAAGAAAAATAAAAAAGTTATCATTTACTAAACAGTTGCTCCATTTTAAAACAATTGATGAAAAATATTTCAAGAAAACGTGAATGTCAACTTAAAGAAGCCAGATAAAGTGAATGTCATTTTAATTCTCTCTTTGAAGAACAAGCTCAAGTCTTCCCTGTCTCTATCTTGAAGAACAAGCTCATCGATCTGAGTTACATTTTCTAACAAAACTAACTTGATAGGCATTAACCTTCCCTCTCTCACACTGACGAACAATAGCTCATTTGAACAAAACCCACCTGATAGGCATGAGATTTCTCTCTTTATCCGACGAACGCGAAGTCATCTAAGCTACATTTGAACAAAATCCACCTGGATCTACTGAAACATCAACAATGTATTTGTGATTCTTGGTATGTTGCTGCTCTGATTTATTTAACTCTCGTTGTCTCTTCTCGATTTTTCATAATTTTGAGCTGGGTTTTCTATTCATAAATGAGGATTTTTTTATTAAAGCCTGTTGTTCAATTGTACTGCTGCAACTTTTGGCCATTTTTAAGTTACTCAATCAATTCAAAGAAAGTAAATTTATCATCCCTTTTTAATCGGCTAAATGAATTCGCTAGTTTCCATGTCCAAATGGCAAGATATATGTGTAGTTTTCAAAGCTACTTTTCCGTTTTAATCGTTTGATTGGGACTTGTAATTGACAGCCAACACATTGGAAGAGAGTGGATTTGAACCACTTTACAAGCAGATTTTTACAACAGATCCAAATGAGCTAATAGTGCTAAGTTAGTTGAAGGATTAAAATCACTCACTTGATATAATTGAAGGTTAATAGTGCTAAGTTAGATAACACAAGGACGGAAATAAGAATATAGCCTTAACACATGGACTAAAAGTGTCGTTTTCCCTAATTATATTATAAAAGTAATGAATATATAGTTTTACAACTTAAGAAGCTAGGGAATAAATTCTGAATCGAAATAAGTATAATTTTTATTTAAATAACTTTAAAGCTTCTTCTTAAGATTTGGCTTTAGGCCACTAGATTTGTTGAGCCGCCCCTGCTTTCTGAGCGACTCATTCTCAATGTTTGAACACAAATCTATTTTTAAAGAGGAACTCAAAAGGTTAAACATTAAAACTCTAGGTTTGTTTGTTGCTATTGTTTAGGAGTTAAATAAGTTGTTTCATTGTCTTTTGGCCACATGAAAATTAGCGGAGTCTGTTTAGATCAGAATAATTTGGAGTAATAGACGTGTTCTGTTATTAATAGTTTTTATCTATTTAATGACTCTTGTAATTGAGAAACAATGAGCACTTTCACTTGCAAATTACTTTCCTTTATTGATGTTTTCTTTCTATCCATCAACTACAATCTTACGGATGCAATTGTCACACCGCCACCGCTTATGTTTTGGAATGTCTAGAGGAGAAATTGTTCCTCATGCGGGGTTACTGCTTGATCCAAAAGGCGAACAAATATTCACGTCCTTCTTTGACACACTCGCTTAAATTCACCGCCACCAAATTCACACGCGGCTACCGGCTCTCTCAAAATAAAAAGAGATCTCCTGCTTACTGCTCACAAAAACATCCGACCTATATTATAGTCAAGTTGTTCGAGGAAAGAGTCTTCAGTTTCTACTCTAGGACAATTGTGAATAGCCAAAGATTGAAAACAAAAGGCAGAGTTGATGTCTTTCACGCCAAAGTAGTTCACTGAATCAGGCCGCCCTTTGCTTTGAATGAATTCACACGCGGCCACCAGCTTTCTCAAAATAAAAAGAGATCTACTGCTTAGTGCTCACGGAAACATCCAATCTATACTATAGTCAAGTCATTCGAGGAAAGAGTCTTCAGTTTCTACTCTAGGACAATTGTGAATAGCCAAAGATTGAAAACAAAAGGCATAGTTGATGTCTTTCACACCAAAGTAGTTCACTGAATCAGGCCGCCCTTTGCTTTGAATGAATTCACACGCGGCCACCAGCTTTCTCAAAAGAAAAAGAGATCTACTTCTTACTGCTCACGGAAACATCCGATCTATACTATAGTCAAGTTGAAGAAAGAGTCTTCAGTTTCTACTCTAGGACAATTGTGAATAGCCAAAGATTGAAAACAAAAGGCATTGTTGATGTCTTTGAAACAAAAGCAGTTTATGATTATTTTTCTAAATTTTAAATGTGAGAAAAATGCAAAATTATCATAAATACTTAAATAAGTGTTTGTAATGGTAATTCTTGTAGACACTATTGATGTAAATAGTTTATATAGATTGATTAATAA
Organism: Solanum verrucosum; assembly: GCF_900185275.1. Taxonomy (NCBI): domain Eukaryota; kingdom Viridiplantae; phylum Streptophyta; class Magnoliopsida; order Solanales; family Solanaceae; genus Solanum; species Solanum verrucosum. Next base: position 1,380,871 of record NW_026020032.1, read on the forward strand.
TAAAAATCTAGTTAGCTATTAAATGAGTTTCTACAAATAGAATAAATGTTTGTAACTCGTTTATTTTTACTTTTTCATTATTTTAAAAATAATTTTTTATTTTTATTTTTCGCTTTTTATATCATAAGAAAAGATAAATTTTTTTTTTCTATTTTATCCTCAACATTAATCACTTATTTCTCCAAATCATTTTTCGAGACTTAACATGATAATATTATAGGAAACTACTAATATTAATTATTATTTCTTAAAGAGTGTACAAAATTCAAAGTTGACAAATTAAAATGAATGGAAGGAGTTGTAGACATTGAAATTTTGTGAGACTCTACAAGACGTGTTCAATTCGAATTGTGACTCTAGAAGGTGTGTTCAGTTTCAATTAGAATTCTTGGAGGCTATTCAACCCTAAACCCTAATTCATGCCTATATAAAGGGTACTAAATTCCTTTAAAAGGCATCTCGAATATTCCGTAAATTGATGGAATATTCATAAAGAGGTCAAATCTAAATCATCCTAGTTCAAGACATACGCCATTAATGGCCCTCGAATCATGGATAAATCTTAGGAGAGTAGAATCAAGGGAGGAACAAAATTGTACCCGCAATCTTTATCAATAAAGTTATGTTTCTACTTATTTTATTGTGATTGAAATTTATTTTCTGTCACTTTAAAATTTGTTGCAAACAGGAGTATACAGTAAAGTCTCACTAAATTAATATAGGTGGAATAATAAAATATTATTATTTTGTAGAGGTATTATTTAATCAATAAATTAATATTTATTAATTTAAAGTGTGTTTCAACACCGCACAATTTGTTCGGGGATGCTCATAAATTTTAAATGAACTCATTTGTGAAAACGTCATTCATAAACTTGATGTCATGATTAATGATCTCGGTTATCACAATAAAATGGATGTTAATAACCTGTTGGATAGTTGAAATTGATACATGTTCAGAGGTTCAGAGCTTAGATGAATTAAATTATGGATACCATTGAAAAAATATAATGTTGATGATTAGTATGCGAAATGTTAATCAGTACGAAAACAACATTCAGGTTGGGTATGATCAATTGTGAGTTGATGAAGCCAGAAAGGATACCTCTGTTTTTAAGAAAAACCACAATTACTGTATATTATTGTTACATATTTTCAATATCATAATATCCCCAAGTTATGTCCGGCATAAGTTGAGTTGCTAAAGGACAAAAATCAAAGACCAACATATTGCAAAGGCAAAAATAAAGAATAATTGCTTATTGGCTATTGCTAATACAATTATATTTGTCTCACTCAAAAATAATCAACTAACAAAATTTTGTGAGCTTATGTAAATTAATTGATATATAATTAGTGATAATTAAACTAAAATAATTGTCTTGCTTGAATGGTGCTGAAAAATAGTAAAAACCTCTTACCATTGTTTTTACTAAAATCAATAATCTTGGTAAGTATGTATATTAATTTTTGGATCTCAATTACAATGTTAGTTGGCAACTAGCTAATTTGTGAGGTAGTAGTTTGTTTGTTGCTATTGTTTAGGAGGATTAATGGAGCAAAGTTTATATTAGAATGATTAGGAGTAAAAGACTCGTTCTGTTATTAGTAGTTTTTATCTATTTAAGGACTTGTAATTAAGAAATAAAAAGCACTTCCACTTGCAGATTACTTTCCTTCATTGATGTTTACGATTTCTATCAATGTCATCACAGTGAGATGAAATCCTCTCTAATATCACTATATATTGTCAAACTGCCAACGCATATGTTTTGGAACGTCTAGAGGAGGAAGTTGTTCCTCGTGCGGGGTTACTGTTTGATCCAAAAGGCATGTCCTTCTTTCTCATCTCAAAAACTCACTAGACAAATTTAAGTTACTACACCCAATATTCACATTGACCAACTTGTAAACTGCACAGGGTCGAAGCCACCACCTGCTTAGGAAAGGATATCACAGCTCTACTGTTGCTCTACAAGCATGTCAACAGTACTAGAGCTGATTCCGGGACAGTGTTGTATGTTCATGCAGTCCAGGTCCTGACCTTCGACTTGTGCAAGAAGGGCAAGCTTTGTCCCACACCAAAGGGCAACCGGACAGTGAGATGATCTGCAAATGGAGCTGTACAGCACTGGCCAAAGTTGTAATCCTTGAATCACTTGGAAACATCGAGTTCATTAAGTAACCAGCAAGAGTTTGAAATTTCTACTAAAGGTTGCATCAGTAACATGTATGCAACCATCTACGATCAGAGACTCCAGAGATTCCCCATGTAGCTCAACTGATTTGTCTGTAACCGTGTAATTGAAGGAGATGTGTTGGTCTTCCAATTGCTCACGGTTGTCCGTCTCTTAGGGGGTTTTGGGTTATGGGTACTGCTCAGGGTCTGCAATCTTTGGCTTCTCTGAGAGTCACTTTGTGCGGAGTCACCAATCTGAGTCTTGAAGCAGTGGGAAAGGGCTGCACAAATATTAAAAGCATGTGCCTTCGCGAGTGTTTTATTTCTGACAATTCCAAAGGGAACACACAAAGAGTTTTTAGGATTTATGTTTGTGAGTGCGAATGGACAGAGGGCTAATGGAACCGTCAAGTGGTTCAGTGATGATCTCTTTGTTCACCAGTCTGGTATCAGATATGAGTGTTTCCGTAGCCTATCTGCTGGTGATTGAGGCCGTCAAGTTCAAGGTTGAGTCATACTGTGATGGCGGTACTAAGGCTGTTGACGGGACCGGCCCTGATGGAGCGGCTGTCTAGGGAGGTTCAGTTGCTAAAACTTCAGAATATATGCTTTTGTCCGACACCAAAGGGCAACAGGACAGTGAGATGATCTGCAAATGGAGCTGTATAGCACTGGCTAAAGTTGCAATCCCTGAATCACTTGTCAACATCGAATTCATTAAACAACCAACAAGAGTTTGAAATTTCTACTAAGGTTGCATCAGTAGCATGTCTGCAACCATCTATGATCAGAGACTCCAGAGATTCCTATGCAGCTCAGCTAATTTGTCTGTAACAATGACACATCCGCTTAAATTTGCTCGGAAAAAATGAGGCATACAGTTACAACAAAGAACCAGACATTGAATGCCATTGCAAGAAGGATAAGCTTTTGTCTGACACCAAAGGGCAACCGGACAGTGAGATGATCTGCAAATGGAGCTGTACAACACTAGCCAAAGTTGCAATCGCTGAATCATTTGGAAACATCGAGTTCATTAAGTAACCAGCAAGAGTTTAAAATTACTACTAAAGGTTGCATCAGTAACATGTCTGCAACCATCTATGATCAGAGACTCCAGAGATCCCCCATGCAGCTCAGCTAATTTGTCCGTAATATTGACACACCCGCGTAAATTCACCGCCACCAAATTAGTTGCACAACTCTAACAAGAGAGGACATTCAGTTACAACAAAGAACCATACACTGAATGCCACTGCAAGAAGTCTAAGTATGCGAAATGTTGATCAGTACAAACAGGAGTCAGGTTGGATATGATCAAGTGCGAATTGATGAAGCCAAAAATAGGCCAGGTTGTCTTTGATAGTAGACCAAAGAGAGACAAGCCTAGACATTTGGCAGTGTAAGTGGTAGGCGCCGGTTGCTGTAACAATCAAATGTCTGATTTGGACTTATAAACAGTTGACTCTCGTTGAGCGATGCTTGACCTGCAGACTTAAGTTGCTGCTGCTCATATCTGCTATGGCTTAAACTGATTTGTCCGTAACATTGACACACCGGCTTAATTTCACCACCACAAAATTAGATACACAGCTCCAGATGAGTCAGTTTGTGACACAGTCTACCTACTACAACAATGGTAACATTGCCTACTCCAGGACAGTTGCGAATAACCAAAGATTCCAAAGGAAATGCATAGTTTAAGTGTTTCACACCAAAGCAGATCACCAAGGAAAGCGTCTTCAGTTTCTTACCACAGTTTAAATCTATGCCAAAAAATCCAGCCTCAGTAATCATATTGCATTCCTCTAACTGAAGCTTTGACACAAGCAACCAATCCATTATCAGAAAGGAAGCATTTTTTCAGACACAAAACAGCTTCAGATAACTTGAAGACCCAAATCACTGTCTCCATTGCACCACTAATTGAAACCCTGACCAAGAGTTAGATTTGTCACTGCAATTTCACAGCTAGAGAGTTTGTTATGGACTATGATGTCTTGCAAGGAGAGTTTGTTATGGACTATGTTGTCTCGCAAGGAGAGTTTGTTATGGACTATGATGTCTCGCAAGGAGAGTTTGTTATGGACTATGATGTCTCGCAAGGAAAATAGAAGATACCAATCCCCGCTATCAATGCAATAGATGATGCTTCATCAAAAAGTTGCGAAAGAGCTCCCAACTAACCAATCCATGACAAAAGGTTTTGTATATATCCCAAAGTAAAAAGCTAGAGCCTTGGTGGATGGTGTTGAATACAAATCCAATAAGTTGTCCTATCCAAGTTAAAAACAAAATCGATTATCAAGTCACAGTTTATTATGGACTATGATGTCTCGCAAGGAGAGTTTGTTGTGGACTATGATGTCTCGCAAGGAGAGTTTGTTATGGACTATGATGTCTCGCAAGGAGAGTTTGTTATGGACTATGATGTCTCGCAAGGAGAGTTTGTTGTGGACTATGATGTCTCGCAAGGAGAGTTTGTTGTAGACTATGATGTCTCGCAAGGAGAGTTTGTTGTGGACTATGATGTCTCGCAAGGAGAGTTTGTTGTGGACTATGATGTCTCGCAAGGAGAGTTTGTTATGGACTATGATGTCTCGCAAGGAGAGTTTGTTATGGACCATGATGTCTCGCAAGGCGAGTTTGTTATGGACTATGATGTCTCGCAAGGAAAAGAGAAGATACCAATCCCCGGTATCAATGCAATAGATGATGCTTCATAAAATAGTTGCGAAAGAGCTCCCAAGTAACCAATCCATGAATGAAGGTTCTGTACATATCCCAAAGTAAAAAAGCGAGAGTCTTGGTGGATGGTGTTGAATACAAATCCTAGTTGACCCATTCAAGTTAAAAACAAAATCGATTATGTAGTCGAAGTTTGTTATGGACTATGATGCCTCGCAAAGAGAGTTTGTTGTGGACTATGATGCCTCGCAAGGAAAAGAGAAGATACTGATCCCCGCTGTCAATGCAATAGATGATGCTTGATACAAAAGTTGTTTAAACATATCTAGGGAGATGTCATTGATGTTTAGTGCCCGGAGCTTTACTTTTGTTTAAACATGACCAGCTGAAGAAAGAGACTCGCAATTCCTTAATCCCAAATGAGTGCACAATTTTTCAATACAACAAGCTTCGGATTCGGGCTAAAGCAACTGAAGCCCTGATTTAGGCCCCAAAATTTTTCTTATAATATGATGTAATCAATATGCAGTAGGAGTAATCAATAAACAAAAATGCCTAATTTTTACAATGTCTTTTTTTCTTCGTCATTATTTTTATTTTTAAAAATTATGCAAATATAACTCTTGGGGAATTATCTTTATGGATAACATTAAATTATCGTTTGATGTTTGTTCATATATTTATCTAATTTATAAAAATAATAATTACTCTATCGTCCAACGTTTGTAATAACTTACAAAATTTTGGATCATGGTCTAACATTTTTTCCATACTATTTTCATTTTTCCAGAAGGGATATTTCGACCGTGGTCTATAGGTTCTTAAGCCGTAAGAAAAATAAAAAAATATCATTTACTAAACATTTACTCCATTTTAAAACAATTGATGAAAAATATTCCTAGAAAAAGTGAATGTCAACTTAAAGAAGCTAGAGAATAAATTAGTTTATTCAGAACTCAAATACATATTAGAAAATTATATTATAGAAGTAATTAATACTCCCTCCGTCCACAATTGTTTGGCAGGTATACTAAAAATAGATGTCCAAGATTAATTGTAAATTTAAACAATCAAGAAATAATTAGTCACTTTTTTCCAATTCTGCCCTTAATGATTGTGTAGTTCAATTGAAAAGTTATGTGGACTTTTGATATTCTTGGTATTGTAGGGTTATATTAGTCAAATTACACCTTGTATTAAATTTTTCTTGAGGGATGTGCATGACCTTACCCTGACAAACAATTGTGGACGGAGGGAGTAGTATTACAACTTAAGAAACTAGAGCATAAATTCTGAATCAAAATAAGTATTTTATTTAAATAACTTTAAAGCCTCTTCTTAAGATTTGGCTTTAGGCCACAAGATTTGTTGAACCGCCCTTGCCTTCTGAGTGATTCATTCCCAATGTTTGAACAATAATTTCTCAATGGGCTACTTTCCAATAGTTTTATCAGTTACTTCGACTTCACACAAACTGTAATATTTTGATTGTTGTTTGAGAGAATCATATTGATGAAATGACAATTTTTGAAACTATAAGAACTTAAACTGAAACGATTATTTCAAAATGAGTTATGGTTAGAAAAGAGTTGAAAATCAATAAATTCACTTGATAATATTGTTATATAATGTCTCATGTTTTACATGTATCTCTAATTTCAAGAATAATAGCTTATTGCTAATACAATTATATTTGTCTCACTGAGAAATAATCAAACTAATAACATTCCGTGAGGTTATGTAAATTAATTGATATATAACTAGTGATAATTAAACTGAAATAATTTTTTTTTTGCCTGAGTGGAGCTGAAAAATAGTAAGATTTTTTATTTTTTTTTTATCAAAAACTTACTGAATCAGGCCGCCCTTTGCCTTTAATGAATTCACACACGGCCACCAGCTTTCACAAAATAAAAAGAAATCTACTGCTTACTGCTCACGGAAACATCCGATCTATACTATAGTCAAGTCTATCGAGAAAAGAGTCTTCAGTTTCTAATCTAGGACAATTGCGAATAGCCAAAGATTTAAAACAAAAGGCATAGTTGATGTCTTTCACACCAAAGTAGTTCACTGAATCAGGCCGCCCTTTGCTTTGAATGAATTCACATGCGGCCACCAGCTTTCTCAAAATAAAAAGAGATCTACTGCTTTTGAATGTGAGAAAAAGCAAAATTATCATAAATAAGTGTTTGTAATGGTAATTCTTGTAGACACTATTGATGTAGATATACTTATATAGGTTGATTAATAACCAAAATTTAGTTAGCTATTAAATGAGTTTCTACAACTAGAATAAATGTTTGTTACTCGTTTATTTTTACTTTTTTTCATTATTTTAAAAATATTTTTTTTATTTTTTATTTTTCGCTTTTTATATTATAAGAAAAGATAATTATTTTTTTCTATTTTATCCTCAACATTAATCACTTATCTCCCCAAATCATTTTTCAAGACTTAACACGATACATCAATTAATATAGATATTATAGTAAACTATTAATATTAATTATTATTTCTTAAAGAGTGTACAAAATTCAAAGTTGACAAATTAAAATGAACCGATGGAGTATACAGTAAAACCTCACAAAAATAATATAGGTGGGATCATAAAATATATTATTTTGTAGATATATTATTTAATCGATAAATTAATATTTATTAATTTAAAGTGTGTTTCAACACCACACAATTCGTTCGGGAATGCTTAGAAATTTTAAATGAACTCATATATGAAAACGTCATTCATAAACTTGATGTCATGATTAATGATCTTGGTTATCACAATAGAATGGATGTTAGTAACCTGTTGGATTGGTGAAAATGATATATGTTCAGAGGTTCAAAACTTAGAAGAATTAAATTATGGATACCATTGAAAAAAAAATAATGTTAATGATAAAGTTGAAGATGGTACAAAACCTTTGGAACCAGTTACGTGTAAGGAAGGACTTATCGCATTTAGAACTCTTCACAATTTTATGGTGCATTTCGAATAGACAACACCAAAACTTTTGAATGCAATAAGAAAAGTTAGAGATAGGTTTCAACTAGATTTAAATTTTAATAAAAAACAGAATACACTAGAATCATATTTCACTAAATTGTCTTTGATATATTTGTACTTTTAAAGAAGGGAAAAAGGTTAAATACGTCCCAAAATTTTGGGACACTAGAATCGTATATAACCTCTTACCATTATTTTTACTACAATCAGTAATCTTGCTAAGTATGTATATTAGTTTTGGGATCTCAATTACAATGTTAGTTGGCAACTAGCTATTTTGTGAGGTAGTAATTTGTTTGTTGCTATTGTTTAGGAGGATTAGTGGATTAAGTTTATATAATTAAAATAATTAGGAGTAACAGACGCGTTCTGTTATTAGTAGTTTTTATCTATTTAAGGACTTGTAATTGAGAAATAAAAAGCACTACCACTTGCAGATTACTTTCCTTTATTGATGTTTTCGATTTCAATCAATGTCACCACAGGGAGATGAAATACTCTCTAACAGCACTATATATTGTCAACCCACCAACGCTTGTGTTTTGGAACGTCTAGAAGAGGAAGTTGTTCCTCGTGCGGGGTTACTGTTTGATCCAAAAGGTGAACATATGTTCATGTCCTTCTTTCTCATCTCAAAAACTCACTAGACAAATTTAAGTTGCTACACCCTATATTCACAGTGACCATCTTGTAAACTGCACGGGGTCTAAGCCACCACCTGCTTAGGAAAGGATATCACAGCTCTAGTGTTGCTCTACAAGAACGTCAACAGTACTAGAGCTGATTCCGGGACAGTGTTGTATGTTCATGCAGTCAAGGTCCTGACCTTCGACTCGTGCAAGAAGGGCAAGCTTTTGTCCGACACCAAAGGGCAACCGGACAGTGAGATGATCTGGAAATGGAGCTGTACAGCATTGGCCGAAGTTGCAATCCTTGAATCACTTGGAAACATCGAGTTCATTAAGTAACCAACAAGAGTTTGAAATTTCTACTAAAGGTTGCATCAGTAACATGTATGCAACCATCTATGATCAGAGACTCCAGAGATTCCCCATGTAGCTCAACAGATTTGTCTGTAACAGTGTAATTGAAGGAGATGTGTTGGTCTTCCAATTGCCCACGGTTGTCCGTCCCTTAGGGGATTTTGGGTTATGGGTACTGCTCAGGGTCTGCAATCTCTGGCTTCTGTGACAGTCACTTCGTGCAGAGTCACCGATCTGAGTCTTGAAGCAGTGGGAAAGGGCTGCACAAATATTAAAAGCATGTGCCTTCGCGAGTGTTTTGTTTTTGATGGTGTAGTTGTTGCATTAGCTCGAGCTGCTGGATCTCGAGTATCTCTTGTTGGAAGAGTTCCACATGATCACCCAAATGGACATCGTAAATGCTGTTTCAATCTGCAGCAAGTTGAAAAGTTTTTCCCTGGTGAAGTGTGTGGGAGTCAGGGATTTGCCTCCACAAGCTTCCTTGTTGATCTCCCTGTGATTCTCTTCGATCGTTGTCCATCCGAAGCTGTCCAGGATTCGGTATCACTAGATTAGCTATGGTGGGGAAGCTATGTCCCCAGCTTCATCATTTGGATCTCAGTGGGCTTACTAGAATAACAGATGTTGGGCTTCTCCATTGCTCACAACCTTGTTGAAGGAGAAATTTTGGTCTTCAAATTGATTTAGCCCTGAAAATTTAAGGTAACACCTTTAAAGTGCTTATTAATCAACATGAATAGCTGAAGAAATGAGAACAAGAGGGACATTCAGCAACAACAAAGAACCAGACACTGAATGCCATTGCAAGAAGTCTAAGTATGCGAAATGTTAATCAGTACGAAACAGGATTCAGGTTGGATATGATCAAGTGTGAGTTGATGAAGCCAAAAATAGGCCAGATTGTCTTTGATAGTAGACCAAAGAGAGACTATCCAAGACAGATGGCACTGGAAGTGGTAGGCGCCGGTTGTTGTACCAATCAAATCTCTGATTTTGTTTAGTTTACTAGTTATATATGAGTCTATTTTTTGTAGTTTTTATCAATGCAAGGACTTTCTTCTATCTTGTATTTTTTTATTAGCACAAGATTTACTGTCCTTTAAGTCCTCCACTGCATTATTAGCCTCGCGTTTTGATTTTGACTTGCTTCTATTTGATGTCTATACACATATTGTCACATATTCTTGAATTTCTTTGGTGAAATTGACTTCATAAGAATGAAATATGCCTCTTGTACCCCCGATTATTCCACCGTTTGTCTCTTAATCACTGGTGGCACAATGATCAGTATGCGAAATGTTAATCAGTACGAAAACAACATTCAGGTTGGGTAAGATCAAGTGCGAGTTGATGAAGCCAGAATAGGCCAGGTTTTCATTTAGGCAAGAGATAGTGGAGACGAACCAAGTCAGTTGGCACCGGAAATGATACCTCTGTTTTTAAAAGTCATGACAAAAGAGGATCCAAGAGAGATGAGTGCTGCATTTCAACCTAGAGTTTTTGGCCAGATGTCGGGGATTCAACTTCTGAAATAAATGGTACACTCCTCCCATGGTTGTCAAACATAACTGACGAACGTACCCGAATCCATCTCAGTTTTCCTTTCTTATACACAAACAATATCACAACAATATCCCAAAAAACGACTGGAACCCTAGCAGTACAAGGCACAAATTGTAACTGGAATCTTCAGTATCAATCCCAAAACTCTCGCTATGGTGGTACAAAATATCGAGACATGATTTTCTCACAACACAATGCTACGGTGATACAAAAGATCTACAAAATCATCCAGGATCTGCAAATCTGATGCATATTTCATCTCTGACAATATATATGTCACAACATTAGTAGAGTCAGTGTTCACAGATGCATCGCCAGTTTCATCTCCTACACTTTCATCAGCTACAATCTTACGGATGCAATAGTGATGTACACCATCCACCGCTTATGTTTTAGAACCTCTAGAGGAGGAAGTTGTTACTCGAGGTTAATGCTTGATCCAAAAGGTGAGTGAACAAACATTCATGTGATTCTTTCTCATCTGATCAACATATCGACTATATCACAAAGAAAATGACCAACAAATATATTGGATTATTTCCTTGTCCGATCTAATGGAGGAGTTAAATTAAAACAAGACCTCAACGATAGATTTTATATGTTGCAGAGAATCGAAACTGTGACATTTAACAAGGTAAATAAAATTTCTATAAGTGTCCAATTTTATTCAACTCCGCCTGATCATGACCAAGAAACTGCATCAGACCACACATTACTGTCTAGTGCATATTATTTTCTTTTGAAGGGACATAACCACATATTCGGAGTCCATAAATCCACCTCCATTGTAATCATCACCTGAACTAATTATGCTAGTAGAATGAACTTTTTTCGCGAGGCATAAGTACATATTTTCAATATCATAATATCCCCAAGTTATGTCTGGCATACCAAAATCAAACACCAGCATATTACAATTCGATCCATGGCACACGGAATTTGTGAAATGTTGTGGCTCAAGAGATTTTTGGAAGAACTAAGAAGACCTGCGAGTTTTCCAATGAAGTTGTATTGTGACAATAAGGCTGCCATAAGCATTGCTCATAATCCAGTTCAACATGATAGAACAAAGCATGTTGAAGTAGACAGACACTTCATTAAAGAGATGATTGAAGAAGGAAGTGTGTGCATTCCTTTTGTTCCAACAACTGAACAAGTTGCAGATATTTTCACAAAAGGTCTTTTCAGAATTACTTTTGAGTCCTCTGTGAGCAAGTTAGGCATGTTCGATATCTACATGCCAACTTGAGGGGGAGTGTCGTATGAGTTGGCAGATTTAGTCACAATCTGCCCCATCAATGAGCTGACAGATTTTATTGTATTTTGCTACAAATAAGCTGGCAGATTTGATTATAATCTGCTGCTGTAAATATGGATAGAATATATTATTATAGGAAAGTAGTTTAGAGGAAATCTCTTGATTCAAGGATCTCCCAAGAATTAGGGATTAACTAGTTTATTTGATCTTACTTGTTCTACTATAAATACTGTACAAACTCTATGAATAAAAATATACTTTTGCCGTATCTAAACTTTCAGTCCGACTATCCTATATTCGTGCCAGATAGAGAACGTTCCCTACCAAGAGATTCTCTACTCGAAGAGTCGAACTAACTAAGGAGTTTTCGTTAAGATTGAACTGGAGAGAGTATATCTGTTACAGATTGCTACAAGAATGATTATTGAAAAGTCTCATCTTTTACTTGTATTTCTGATCTCAAGAATAATTGCTTATTGGCTATTGCTAATACAATTATATTTGTCTCACTAAAAAGTAATCAACTGATAAAATTTTGTGAGGTTATGTAAATTAATTGATATATAATTAGTGATGATTAAACTGAAATAATTTTCTTTTTTGAATGGTGCTGAAAAATAGTAAAAACCTCTTACCATTGTTTTTACTAAAATCAATAACCTTGCTAAGTATGTATATTAATTTTTGGATCTCAAATACAATGTTAGTTGGCAACTAGCTAATTTGTGACTTAGTAGTTTGTTTGTTGCTATTGTTTAGGATGATTAGTGGATTAAGTTTATATTGGAATAATTAGGAGTAACAGACGCATTCTGTTATTAGTAGTTTTTATCTATTTAAGGACTTGTAATTGAGAAATAAAAAGCACTTCCACTTGCAGATTACTTTCCTTTATTGATGTTTTTGATTTCTATCAATGTCATAACAGGGAGATGAAATCCTCTCTAATATCACTATATATTGTCAAATTGCCAACACTTATGTTTCGGAACGTCTAGAAGAGGAAGTTGTTCCTCGTGTGGGGTTACTGTTTGATCCAAAAGGTGAACATATGTTCATGTCCTTCTTTCTCATCTCAAAAACTCACTAGACAAATTTAAGTTGCCACACCCTATATTCACAGTGACCATCTTGTAAACTGCACGGGGTCTAAGCCACCACCTGCTTAGGAAAGGATATCACAGCTCTAGTGTTGCTCTACAAGCACGTCAACAGTACTAGAGCTGATTCCGGGACAGTGTTGTATGTTCATGCAGTCAAGGTCCTGACCTTTGACTCGTGCAAGAAGGGCAAGCTTTTGTCCGACACCAAAGGGCAACCGGACAGTGAGATGATCTGCAAATGGAGCTGTACAGCACTGGCCAATGTTGTAATCCTTGAATCACTTGGAAACATCGAGTTCATTAAGTAACCAGCAAGAGTTTGAAATTTCTACTAAAGGTTGCATCAGTAACATGTATGCAACCATCTACGATCAGAGACTCCAGAGATTCCCCATGTAGCTCAACTGATTTGTCTGTAACCTTGTAATTGAAGGAGACGTGTTGGTCTTCCAATTGATTCAGCCCTGCAAATTTAAGGTAACACTTTTAAAGAGCTTATTAATCAAGATAACAAAAAAGAAGTCATGTTGTTACCAAACTCGGACCTTCACAATGTTATCTTGAAGATCTTGAAGTGGAGTGTGATGGATACCTTACTAGGTGTTTAGAAGGGAAGAAAGCTATAGATATTAGCAGTTGGAACTTCCAGCCGTGGGGGTCTTGGAAAGCTCTGATCAGTTTGGGGGAGCAACACCGTTCGTGGTATTACTAATGTTGATCTATCAGCAATTGCCCACGGTTGTCCGTCTCTTAGGGGGTTTTGGGTTATGGGTACTACTCAGGGTCTGCAATCTCTGGCTTCTTTGACTCACTTCGTGCGGAGTCACCAATCTGAGTCTTGAAGCAGTGGGAAAGGGCTGCACAAATATTAAAAGCATGTTCCTTCACGAGTGTTTTGTTTCTGACAATTCCAAAGGGAACACACAAAGGGTTTTTAGGATTTATGTTTGTGAGTGCGAATGGACAGAGGGCTAAGGGAACCGTCAAATGGTTCAGTGATGATCTCTTTGTTCACCAGTCTCGTTGAGCGATGCTTGACCTGCAGACTTAAGTTGCTGCTGCTCATATCTGCTATGGCTGAAAGTGATTTGTCCATAACACTGACACACCCGCTTAATTTCACCGCCACAAAATTAGATACACAGCTCCAGATGAGTCAGTTTGTGACACAGTCTACCTACTACAACAATGCGAATAACCAAAGATTCCAAAGGAAATGCATAGTTCAAGTGTTTCACACCAAAGCAGTTCACCAAGGAAAGCGTCTTCAGTTTCTTACCACAGTTCAAAACTATGCCAAAAAATCCAGCCTCGGTAATCATGTGACATTCCTCTAACTGAAGCTTTGACACCAGCAACTAGGGGTGGCAAAATGGGTAAATAATATGGATATCCGCTCATATTACCCATTTTAAATGGGTTGGCTATCCAACTCATTTAAAAATGGGTAAAAAACGAGTAATACCCATATTACCCATTTAAAAGTGGGTAGTTTAATGGATAAAATGGGTAAAAGAAAACAAAAAAAAAAGTGATAAAGGTAAGAAGGTCTTTTTTTAAAAAAAATCTATAAAAAAAAATGAAACCTTTTTTTACATTTAATTTGGGACAGGGGGAGTGGGGTGGGGAGTTGGTAGGGAGTGGGTTGGTAATTTTTTTTAAATATTTTTTTTTTTTTTAAATAAAATTTTGTTAATTTTTTTTTGAATGGGGTGTGGAGGAGGGGGTGTGGGGGGCTGGTAGGGGGTGTGGTGGTAATTTTTTTTTAAAAAAATTGTTAATTTATTTTGGGATGGGGTGTTGAAGGGGGGGGGGGGGTAGGAGGTGTGGGGGTTAGGGAGGGGGTGGTATTTTTTTTTAAAAAAAACATTTAAATTTTTTTTAATGAAGTTTAATTTTTTAGGAGGTGGTGTGAAGGGGGGGGGGGAGTGGTAAGGGGTAGGGGCTGCGGGGGTGGTAGGGCGTGGGGTGGTAATTTTTTTTTTTATAAATTATAATGAAATTTTTTTAAAATTTTGTTTTTTTTTTTTTTTGGATGGGGTGTGGAGGAGGGGTGGTAGGGGGTAGGGGGTGAGTGATAATTTTTTTTAAAAAATTTAAAATTTTGTTAATTTTTTTGGGATGGGGTTGGGGGTGTGGGGGGGGGGACTCGTAGGGGTGGGGTTGGATTTTTTTAGGATAGGGGGAATGGTAGGGGTGGAGTGAAGTGATAAAAAAAATTTAATTTTTTTTTTTTGTTTTTAAAGTTTTTAACAAGATTTCTATTATAATATGGGTAAATATGGTTATCCATATTATCCATTGGGTAACTCGTTTTTACCCATTTAAAATGTGAGTTGAGTCGAGTAACTTACCCATTTTCATTTGACTCATTTTTTAATCGATTCATATTCGACTCGACTCGCTCGTTTGCCATTCTTACCAGCAACCAATCCATTGTCTGAAATGAAGCATTTTTTCGGACGCAAAACAGCTTCAGATAACTTGAAGACCCAAATCTCCGTCTCCATTGCAAATACTTATTGAAACCCTGACCAAGAGTTAGATTGGTCACTGAAATTTCACAGCTAGAGAGTTTAGTGCCTGGAGCTTTACTTTTGTTAAAACATGACCAGCTGAAGAAAAGAGACCACCAATTCCTTGAGTGGACAGTTTTTTAATACAACAACCTTCAGGTTCGGGCAGTATTGACTCACAGCTTCGAGAAGCTCATTCCCAATGTTTGGACAAGAATCTATTTTTAAAGAGGTCTACAATCATACGGATGCAATGTCACTCCGCCATTGCTTTGTTTTGGAACGTCTAGAGAAGGAAGTTGCTCCTCGTGTGGGTTTTTTTTTACTTGATCCATAAGGTGAACAAATATTCATGTCCTTCTTTCTCATCTCAGCAACATATCGACTGTATCCCTCAATTGGTTTAGCTGAGAACGCCAAAAAGGAGTACCTTTGACCATACAGATAAAATCCATTACTCGAAATACTTTTCACCCTTTGGAAGATTGCAGTTCTCTGGTGATTAGCAGCATAGTATGTCAGAACCTTCCTATTCAAGCTATGCATGCCCTCCCCCATGAAAGTAACTTGCAAAAATCGATCTAAAACATTTTTATACTTCTTGAGGACTCTATTGGATAGCTCCATAGTCGGCGGAAGACAGTATGCTTTGGTTGGGGTAATAACCAACCTTCTAACCTCTACAACATCATCAAACTGTCCAGTTATCTCGAGAACTTTTTAATTATGGGATCGGAGTTGCTAACAAGAGAGAACAAGGATTGGCACGATGTCCTTTGTGCCCCTGCTTCTTCACCATTTCTCTTTTAATCTGACCAAAAACCAGATCAGCACTGATTACGTTTAATCACTTTCTGGACAATGGAAATCATTTCAATGTACTGAATTCAAACGAGTTCCCTATGAACGTCAACGAACCACTTCAAGAAGCATACTTACCTCAACCACCTGCAGTACCTTCATTAGTTCCACCAAATGATTTCTTTGTATCCCGTTACTCAAAGAGAACGACTTTGATCTCCTTGGTGACATTGTATAAGTAAATTCGATAACTTGTATAAAACAAACAAGGTCATTTCAATGATTTCAGCAGATAGTGACTTTAACAAAGAGCTGCGAGTTGTAAAGAAAATGTAGGCGAAAACATATGTTATAAAGATGATAGATGCTTAGAAGGAAGAATATACAGTTCAAACAATAGATGGATAGTGGAGGCACCACGTGCATACGAGCAATGTGGGACTTGACAAAGTTGGGATCGTGTCGTACCAAAGTGTTCCAAGCTTAACAAACACACTTGAGTCTCATGAGAAACTTGGCAGGGAGCCATGTGAGTATTTCAAACACTGTCATCTCCGAGCTGATCCTTGAAACCGCGCTGGAAGACTAATTATTTGAATGTTTTTTGTGGGGCGGAGGAAAAACTACACTATTTATACATGATTAAAATAACTTTTTATGTATTTATAGTACATGTTGAATCCCTTTAGCTACTTCATGTGTTTACTTCTTCATATTTTAAACGTTTTTAGTGAAAATCCTGGCTCCTGACTCTGTCACGGGATAAAGATCCTTGCTTCATATCTAAATAATGTGCAATCACAGGGGAAATCAATTGCTTTGAAGCTTTGGGGGCTTTTAGTATTCTTCTCAAAGTTGGCTCTTTTATGAAAATCTTGAACAAACACAGCTGAAATTGTTTCCAGGCAAAATGTGCTTACACTCCATTTGGATGGTTGGTACATATTATTTTGTAATGTATCATATTATATTGTATCATGGTGTATCATGTATCAGACCATATTGTTTTAATGAATACGATGCTAAACTTGATTGTATTGTTTTCCGTTGTTACCTAATATCACACATCAACAATGGATAAACCTACAAGAAAAGTAGCGTATTGGGTAAAGCTATTATAAGAAGGTAAGTTAAGGAAAAAAATATGATTACGAGTTAATAAACAAAGACAAAATAAGAAAAAAATGGAAACAATCCGATCACATCAAATTAATTATTACAGTCAAAACAAACATCGTATTTAAACTAACAACACAATTGATTCTGAACATTTTCTCTCTAATAAAACACAACACAACAATAGTAAAGAATTCAATGAGTTAGTGACTTGGGCTTGGTTGCGTGCGAACCACTTCTATTGGAGAGATACTTACACAAATGTTCTTTTTTTAAGTTCAACATTTAGATTTTGTCCCTTTTTTCAAAAGTTACACAAAATAAGAATGTCGTTAACACTTAAAGATCGGAATTCAATTTTGCGATTTAAAAAAAAATAATATACCAAAAGAGAAATGATTTTGTAGTACCTTTCAAATTTGTTTTTTAATTTTATGTTCATTTTTATACGTAAGAAATTTAAATTGGTCATTTTCTTCTATTCAATGAAAAGCTACTGCATGTGACCTGTATTTTACCGCAAATATATCTTTTAGACAATGTTAGATTCGGGTTTAATAATTGCATAACTATACAAGTAAATTATTAGACTATAGTTCAACTTCTGTAAATAATTTACAAAATTTTATACCATAGCCTAACGTATTTCTTTATTCGGATATATTAAGGATTATTTTGTATATCAAATACACTCTCCGCATCAATTTATATAACACGGTTAAAATTTGATACCTTATATATTTAAAAATAATTAAAAAAATATAAACTCTCGCAATTTCAACGGTTTCACGTAAATTAGCAGAGCAGTACTTATAGTAACAAATATTTGCTAAGTAGCAAAACAGGAAGACAAGTTTCTCTGCAAAATGGGTAGCGATAGGAAGAGGAAGGAGGAGAAGATCAACCATAAGAGAAGTTCGCCTTCTTCTCCACAAGGTAAAATTTTCACTTTTCTTTATCTCTGCCAAATTGATAATTTCTCAAATTTATATTCATATATATATATATGTGTGTGTTTGTGCTTATATAGCAGATGAAGGGAGAAGCAAAAGGCAGAAGATCAAAGGAGATGAAGAACCCAGAAAAGACAAATCTAGAAAGGACAAACAAAAATCGAAACGCCGTTCTAATGAAGGTAAAGTTGAGAAATTTACTGAGTTTTAGTTTGAAAATTTAGGGATTTTGTAAATCAATTGGTATTTGAGTATTAAGGATTTGGGTGTTGTTACTGTTATTAGGGTTTGCTTTGCTTAATTAGTGTAGTGAGTTTGAAATTGAATTGAGAAGTATTTTGCTGCTCCCAGAGACCTTTTTTCTTTCTTTCTTCACTTTAATTAATTTTTACATGTGGGTTAGAAGATTTTGTCATTTGTTAAGCAACTAAGCAAGAAATTACGGGGCAAACATATTCACTAAAGGAAAAAAGAAACAAAAAGGTTAACTTCTTGCAAGTAGCTTTATTGGTATTATGTACGATTTTTGTTTTATTCCTTATTTGTACGAGAAAAAGTTCTATAGGGTGGTGGTTAGACTGGCTATGGCTATGTTATATGGGGCGGGGTGTTGGTCAATCAAAAACTCTTATATCCAGAAGATGAGAGTGATAGAGATGAGGATGTTGAGGTAGATGTATGAGCAAATCAGACGAGATAAGAGTAGGAATAAAGGGACAAGGTGGGAGTGAACCCCATGGAGGATAAGATGCGGGAAGTGAGGCTGATGGTTCGGACATGTGGCAGAGATGTGTAGATGTCCCAGTAAGAAGGTGTGAGAGGTTGGCCTTAGTGGGCTTGAGGAGGGGTAGAGGTGGGCAAAAATAGTATTGGGCTGAGGTGATTAGGCAGGATAGTGCAACTTCAGCTGACTAGCTGACTGGGGACATGACCCTTGATAGGAAGGTGTGCAGGTCGAGAATTAAGATAGAAGATTAGTAGGTAGTCAGGCATATTATTTCTTTTCCTTTCTCTGAGTATTTGTATTATTCGTCTTTCCTATTATTTTTAGATTTCTATAACTACATGTTGTTTCTTTTGTCTCGGTTATCTCATTATCTTGTTGTTGTTTCTGCTTGTTGCTACTGCAACAGGTCTGTCGGAAATAGGACTTTCTATCTTCTCAAGGTAAGGGTAAAGTCTGTATACACTCTACCCTCTACCCTCTACCCTCGCCAGACCTCACATGTGGGATTACACTAGGGTTGTTGTACGAGAAAATTGTTAGAGGTAATGATGGATTATTTTATCTCGCATTTGTTTATGGGTGTTAATTAGTCCCGAGAACCATTTTATATTGAAATGGTGGGATAAGCTAATCCCATGGGATATTCTTGTTTATACCATCCCAATAATCAAACGACCTGTAGAATTCTGTTTGCTTTGGAAATGATGGGTACTTCCTAAGCCTTCTTCTTGGAAACCAAGTTCTCTGTTCCGTTCTTCCATTTAGAATGGTGGTGTTTACTGAACTATAAGATCTTAGAGTGC
The DNA here is from genome assembly GCF_900185275.1 of Solanum verrucosum. Taxonomy (NCBI): domain Eukaryota; kingdom Viridiplantae; phylum Streptophyta; class Magnoliopsida; order Solanales; family Solanaceae; genus Solanum; species Solanum verrucosum. The sequence goes on from NW_026020032.1 coordinate 1,400,568, forward strand.
AATCAATGTACTGATGTATGCTAGGATATCTTTGACTAATAGCTGAAAAGGTCTTTGATTGTTGTGCACATTTTCTTCAAATAGAGATTGGGTCCCTGCAGTATTGTGATGGAGAGACTAATAGACCCAGAGATAGAGTTATGATTTGTCAGTGATGATCTCATAGATTTTAGTCGATCTCTTCCAATGAAGACAAGCTTCTAAGGCTGGATCACTGGTTCTACTTGATATAACTAACCTCTGTTCTTTGTATTGTTAGGTCTCCCTTCAGTGTTTTGTGTATTTCATGGTGATATCGAGGGTAGCTTTACAGATCTATTTTATATGATTATTATAGCAAGTGTGGATTTCTGATTTTATGCTATTATGTATGTTTCTACATAGGAACATGTGTACCCTTAAATTGAATGGTTTCCCTGTATGTTACTGGTTTGGTGCTTGAAGCTATGTTAGACACACTGACTCACTGATATTGCTTCAGAGAAGGAGTCGGGGGAAAAGCACAAAAGCAAGAGCCACAAACATAAGGATAAGTTGGTGAGTGCTTCTAGTTTAACACCTACATCTTTCTTTTATTTCGAAAAGAGGTTTCTCAAGCTAATCCATTTACTGCCGATAAACCTCCAAGTAGTTTGTCCTTCTTCCTCACTTGATTCCTCTGTATTATACGTCATGGAAGAAATATTTGTTTTCTGCTTATGTAGTTTTTATCCTTCGCACTAATTTGTAGCTGTATTCAATTAGTATTGGTTCAAGTTGGTGCTGAATAGGTTGCTGCTTGTTTGGCTTGAATTTATAGTTAGATATAGTTTTCTGTCTGGTGTAAGCTTTCAGCTATCCTATGTTCATTCTTGTAGTGAGTCTTCATTAAAAACGTGACAGGTCGATGCTTAAAAGTATATCGTGAAAAAGAAGACTGAGTGTTTTATTTTCTTCAGTCATGATATCTGAAATCTTGGTTGGACCATGAATGTTTGATTGCATATAGATAATCCATGTGATACAAACCAAGTTATTCATATATATATGGAGGAATCATGCAGTTAAAAGAACCTATTGATGAGTATTGTGGTGCAATCAGACTTGCTCAGGTTCACGGAAAGGTGATATTATTGTATGTTGAATGTCATCTACACTAATGGAGCTCGAAATGCTTGAAAATTTGTTAGATTGTGCATTAGCAGTAACGTAACTATTTCCCTTCTCGTTCCTTCCCCTGACTTTATTTATGAAAACAAGTAAGACATCCATTTCCATATTTGATCTTTTATATGGTTTTGCTTTACCATCTCTCACAGAAAATCAAGTTTGAAGAGCTATCAAAGGATGATTATTTCTCTAAGAACAATGAATTTGCTACTTGGCTGAAAGAGAAGAAGAAATTGTTCTTCTCAGATCTTTCATCTGAGGCTGCTCGTGACTTATTTTCCGACTTTGTCAAAGAATGGAACAAGGGAAAGCTCGACATCCAATACTACGAGGGAATCACAACAGCACCACGGTCATCCCATGCTTGGAATATAAAAAAGTAGCAGAATTCCATGTCTCTTCTACTTAAGTAGCAGTAGCAGTGACTCTATCCCAGTTGTCCCATGGTTACGCCTTAGCCGCCTATTTTTTTCTTTGGTAAAACCGTCGTCTTTCTGTTGTAACAGCTATGGTGACCTAAGTATAGATGAGGTTTATGTTATGTCAATTACTTTGGCAAGCATCGCTTTCAGTGTGAAATTTTCTGCTTGTTGATTCTGAATGCATAGAAGCCTTTTCGTTCCATCTGTTGTTTCATAAGATGGACAGTTTTAAACCAGAACATTCAAATTTGGCCTCAGCAGGCAAATAAGTACTCCAACTATGAGAGTGCACGTTTAGACATATCAGCTTAGTCTCAACTAGCAACTAAACACTCTAACTCGTCCTCATTGTGTTCAGATATGCAAACATTTGTATCAAAACGATAAAACGAGGGAGAATGTACTTTGGAACTTAGGAAGTATCATATATCATATCATATTATACTAAAAGTGGGAAGTCATAAACTTAAAAGTTGAAATACCATTTTACCCTTATTCTAATTTAAAATATTATAAAATATCTAAATAAGTTAATATTACATTAATAAAATATCAAATTAAATAATAATATTTTAATTACCTAAAGATTGAAATATTTAATTAAATAATGATATTAAAATCACATAAATGGCGAGTGAATGAAAGTTTAGTAGTGTTTTTTTGTCTGTTTAATTTTTTAGAAGTTCTACAGTCTCATTTAATACTCCATATTCAGTTTTCCCTCAATGTGCCCACATAATTTATTTACTACAATCTTAAACAAGCATCCTTATTAATCTTTTTCCTCAATTTTTGTTTTTTTTTTTCCTTTTTGATGTAAAAGTTCTGGCCTTTCTAATTTCCAAATAATATTATTTTTTACTATTCATGTTAAACGTAATACCTCTATAGCTAAAAGTTGTATGTTCAATTCATATGACTGCATCTTTAAAGGTAATGTACATTGTACTAACTTTTCCTTTTCCCAACCATTAATTTTTCCTCACAATTTATTATATTCTTAATTGCTCTCTATAAAGGTCCACAATAAGTTGTTTTCTTTTTATTGTTCTATTTGTCTTCTTCTCATATACATTTTTTCCAGGTATGTATATGATCACTGCTATTATTTCACTGTTAATATGTCATTGCTTTTGTTTTGTTACTTTCGTTTCCTCTTGAATTTCATTGGATGTCACTTAATTTATCGACATGTTTTGTTTTTGATTTCTTTCCACCTTTAGCCTTTTGTTTGAGCAATTCTCTAATTGAGGCTTTCGGCTTGGAAAATGTTTGTTGTTGTGATACTTTCATACGTATATTTGTCAAAATATAATCCCTATCAATTATATAGATTTTGTTCGATTAGAAATTACATTTATCATTGGTTAACTCATTGTCTTTTTATGTGTAATTATTAATACTTTTACAGGTTTCTTGCTTATTACTTCCACATAATTGGCCTGGTAACACTTTCTCACTTTGTATTTACTTTTCAAAAACTGATTTGGTATTTATATTATTGTTGGATGAAGTATACCAACTGCTTGATTAATACTTATCTCTCTATCTTCAGAAACTCAAAGTAATCAAAATAAAAAAATTAACTTTGAACAAATATATTTATAGATTATTATCAACTTACTAATTATTTCTAACGTTATCCACAGCCTAATCTTATCCCACAACTTTTAATTTTCTTCAGGCACTTTGCTCCTTTTATTTTCAGTTAAATTTGTTCATAGCCTTTATTTAGATGCAATAAAATTTTACTATACTCCCAAGTTTTAAATGTATCATATTAATATTCTTATGTCGATAGTTATTAAGGATATCTATAACAAATAGTTATTACTTTCTTCCCCAGGTGTACATCACGAAATTGACAATGATCCCATGCATCCAAATAAAGATATATGTTAATTGAATTTCCTTACAACTTTAACATATGACTGTAATATGGTGGAGGTTACAATTTTGTAAAGACAAGACACAAGCATTAAGGCATGAAGTATTTGTAATCATAAGTGAAGTTGCTCATATTCATATTTGAACTATGTATTGTTGAACTATCACATAAATTAAATATTTGATAAATTAAGAAAACGTCATATAATTTGTGGATTGTGTACAACTACAGACTATAGTATTAGTGGCCGAAGTAAAAGAATAACACTAAAGAAACTTTTTCTTTTTTTGTCTTGAAAATGAAGGGGATCATTTAAACTCTATTTGATAGAGTAAAAACACCTCTTAAAGTGAATAAATCACTTTTTATATGGTAATTTATTTCTTGAATTTGTACTTACCCAAATTAAAGCCTCATCTTTATAAGTTTGTGTATAAGAATGCTATATTATGTTGTTATTAGATGATGTAAAGTTTGTTTTTTCATGCTACACTAGCTATGCCAAAAGGCACATGTATAGCTATAGATAATAAGAATTTATTTTAATTTGAATGAGACTATAACAAATTTAATATCACGGTACATATGTATCATCTAAAGTCTGGAGTGAAATACTTACTCTATTTACGTTAAATTAATATCTAATATAATGTTAATATACATTAGTTAAGATTTTTATTTGTACGTTGTTGTGCCGGAGAGATTCTTAGAAAGAGTCTGAGTCAAGTTTTTTAACTTTAATAATTAGTTTTAAAATATAATTGTTCTACTCATTCATCTCAAGTTCAACTACGATATTGTTTTGACATACATGAACACCAATTATCAATTTGAGTTTTTTCCTCTTTTAATTTAATTTTGAATCTCACACTAATATTTTAATAGTATTTATTAATTGTTAGGAATACACGTGCAACGCACGTGTCCAGGACTAGTATTATTAAAAGTGAGAAGCTCCAACCTTCAAAGTTGGATTACCATTTTGCCCCTCCACTCAATAAAAAACATCTAATTAATTTGAATATTAAATAAAAAGCATATCATATAGTAAATGTTCAAAGTGGGAAAGTATAAAATCAAAAAATGAAAGACGAAAATGTTCATATAAAGTTGCTAGACATTTTTACCCTTTTTAAAGACTTAATTAGTTATTTTATATTTAATCATATCATATTGTATTAACTTTTATCATAAGTTCACCATTGCAATAAATCAAAATATCATAAATCATTTAATTAAATATTATACAATCATATTTTAATTACTTGAAGGTTGAAATACAAGTTCAGCACAGTACAAAATTTACCGCCTTCATTGAATTAAAATCAAATTAAATAGGAGTAATGTTTAAATAACATAAATAGTGAGTAAATAAAAAACTCAACAATCATATTTTAATCATCCACATTCAATTCTCCCTAAATGTGTGAAACTAATTTATTCGCCCATTATGTGCTTTTAAGTACTCCCTATGTGCCTAATTACTTGTCCATTTTTTTTTAGTTGTTCCTAATTACCTCTTTATTTTGACAAATCAAGAAAAAATAATTTTTTTGCCTATTATACCCTCAATTGATTGCATTGAAAAATATAGAACTTTTTGAAAATTCTAAGTTTTTAATTCATCCCTCATAATTAATAGGGGTAAAATAGTAAACTTATTATGTCAATTATTATCTTCTTAATAAGTGTGTCAATTCAAAAGTGAATAAGTAATTAGGGACAAAGGGAGTAACTTCTTACACAAATGAGAAGTTGAACAATTTATTCTTTAACAGGTCAATTTTATTTTTTCACATATTATGAGCATATGTAATGCAACTTGCACATATTTTTTGCCTCTAAAAAAACTTCATTTATAACAATATGAATTACCTCAATTATTACTGCTAATTATTTTAATTTTTCTTCTTCTCACCTATTAATTGTTTTTCACAACCTTCCACTTATTTTCACAATATTTGATTTATCTTCATTAAATGATTAATCATAAATACTTCTGCACATACATACACATTTTTTGAAAGTAAAATTTTTTTGGGAAACTGAAAAGTTAGTCCAACTAAACTGACTTGATATATTTATTATTTACTATTAATGTAAATTCATGAAAAAAAACTCACATATATGGATTTGTGAAGGGTTATTAATCCAAAACTCAACGTGTAGTAATTCATATTTTAAGGTGGAGTGATTTGGATAGCAGAACAAGAAATTGTTGTACCAGTAAGAATTTTCACTAACTCAATTATTTCTAATTTTTTATTTTTATCTCTTTTTTTTTGTGAAGAACATATAAATTGTTACCAAATATGTAGGTCATTGTTTTTATCTTTATATTTTGCTACTTTTGTTCCTTGTTGCTTGTATTTCGCTGGATGTTCTTAGCATATTTTATTTTTAATTTTCTTGTCACCTTTAGCCTTTAACCAATCAGTTCTCTAAGTAAAACTTTAGGCTAAAAATATATTTTCATTGCAAGGATACTTTCATATGTCAAAATGAAATTTCTATCAATTATAAAACTTTGTTCTAATCAGAAAGTACATTTATCATTATTTCTAATGATTTTATATAAATTATTAGTATGGGATGCACGTGTCCAGAACTAGAATTATAAAAAGTAGGAAGCTTTAAAACGCAAAATTGAATTACCATTTTTTCCTACACTAAATTATAATATTATAAATCGTTTAATTAATCATTAAATATAAATCATGTATCGTATTACAAGTGAAAAGACCCTAAATGAAAAGTTACATTACAATCAATCATAATATCATATTTTTGCATTTTTTTCACCATTTTTATAAATATTTATTGCCTTAATGACTTAATAAAATCCTCACACCATAAATTTTGAAATAAATTCCACGTAGCAATATCTCTAAGACAAAAGACCAAATAACCACTTAATACCACATATAATACTAATTAAATTGATTTTCATTTAAACACAATTAAGATTTTATTTTTTCTTTTGCATTATCTATTTCAGTGGACAAGGAAGCATTTACGTGTAAATTAATATAGGTAGACAAATATATCTCAAATCTTATATGAAAAAACACATTTAAAAAAAATATTGTATTCTTTTACATCATATAGTAACATGTATGCATGTTTAATATAAAGTAACTATTATAAATAGTATCAAAACTAACTTAATTTATATTTCAACTCTACAAATATTAAATCCATTTATGCATGTTTAATATAAAGTAACTATTATAAATAGTATCAAAACTAACTTAATTTATATTTCGACTCTGCAAATATTAGATTCATTTTGAATGCAAGTGTAAGGAGATTAAAATATAAGATTCGTTATCTTTAGAAATTTGTATTTTTTGATATACTTTAATATCCATTTTTATCATCTAACATATCAGTTAAAATTGTATAGAAGATTTTGATACCAACTAATAGGAATATACGTACAACGCACGGAATCAAAACTAGTATACAATATATGCTTTAACAACATTCCGATATATGCCATATTTTGAGTTTTTTTTAAAAAAAAATAATTCAAATATTACGAAGTAGGATTCTTAGTTCTGTTCTAGTGTCAATTTTTTAATCCATACAAATAAAATGAGTTGTGGTAGAATCTTAAACTTGAATTCATAAAGTTTAAATCTTGAATCCGCTATCAGCATTTTTAAATACAAAAGAATTCTCTCTACTTATGCTTCTTCACTAGAGTTGCCTATATTGGTAATAGGACCTTTAAACCAATGTCTAGCACTGAATATCCATGAAGTAACAACAAGAATGACAAGGCCACCGACCGCGACTGGAGTATAGTTGAGAGTTTGATCTGTAATAGGGTAGGCAACAGGTAAAGAGAAGAGCACAGAGATGAGCGCGACCCAGAATACTGCAACCCAACCTACAACGATCCCGTAGCTTCCCAAGTTGAAAGGACCTGGAGTGAAGGACTTTCGAGCTAGAGTCACTCGAAACAGGATTGGCAAGGCATAAGCAATGTAAAGCCCGATTGTCGCTATAGATGTCATGGCTTGAAATGCTACCAAGCTTCCGAGGGACTATAGTTCAAATATAGATGAAAAAAAGTGTGTATTAGTAACTGGAAGTGAGCGAAACAAACTAACGAATCAAGAAAGCACAATAAGTAATAGGAATAATACATAAACAGACATTCAAACTTGGCCGAGTTTGAGTATTTATGTACTATGTCAATGTAATAAGTAGTGTTATTTCTGATATGAATCATTAATTCTTATTTTGCTTGGTTTTTTTATTTAAGGGTGTTGCAGATGGGGGTGTTCAATGTGGTCTTTCAAGATGCAAAAGTATGAACATTTGTACCGTCAATGCCATGCAAAATGCTATAAAGGCTGACGTCCAGACTGCATTTAGCGGAACCTCATGCTTGTTTACTTTATGCCAGAACGACGAATATGGCATTGCTCCATCTCGGGAGAATGCATAAGCCATCCTGCAAAAGATACTTCCATCAGTGGCTCTTCTAAAGAATCTGAGTTACACAAGGAGAATCTCCGACCAAGCATATTTACCTCGAGTTGCTAGTTAATGAGCTCATACCACAAAAGAATACGGCAACAGCAATAACACCTAAGCAAACAATTCCACCAACACCACTGCCATATCTACTCTTGAATACATCATAAAAGATTTGAGCAATAGCATAGCCGCCAGAATCATTATTTTTATTTACCAGATGCGGGATATCTGTAACTGCAAAGGTTATACCAAGTATGTAAGCCCAGCCAGCAAGAATTGATATGCCAATAGCACTTACAATTCCTTTTGGCCCATTCTTATCTGCATCTTTGGTTTCTTCCGTCTGCAAAACAGTGTCAGTGGATAAGAACAAAATAAAAAATTTACCCACGATCACTTTGAACGAGAAGTTCCTAAGTTTCATTAGGCCTAACGGAGTAGGAAATTAAGTTTCAAGTAACATTCAATTGAGTTGCTGCTATATGTAATTTGCTCCTGATATTTTGTAAGACAAGCAAAGTTCTATTGTATTCTCAGCTATCTGAGCCTCGTCTCGTTACAAATCCATAACTTCACACTGTCACAGTAATTTTTCATCAATTCTTGTGGAATTTGAAGGGCCTCTGTAATTTATAATTTTAAAAGAGTGACCAGCAAAATAAGTTCTCACACCACGGCATCCAGTCGACATACTTATGAAAATACAGGAAAACAATTAGTATTGCAGAGGAAAAGTATGCAGAACTCACCATATGGGCAGAAGCGTCATAACCTGTCAATGTATACTGGCTCATGAGAAGTCCGAGGACGAAGATGTAGAGTTTATTGTTGATTCCATCCTCATTGACAGTGTTGAAGTTAGTAAACACAAATTTAGCGCTAGCTCTTTCTGTTGCGACCATTGGGATCAAAATCATAAGAAGAAAGACACCTGTAATCATTAATTCAGAGCTGAGCGAACGCGCAATTCCATAATTGTGAGGTCGAATAGACAAAGGTTTACTCCAATGTACCTAAAACATTCCATGCAGCAGCTAGTTGTCCAATGAAGGACAACCATGAAATTGGAAGACTGTTTAATAAAGCATGTAAAAGCAGAATTACAGCGTGGAGGGCGATAACCACATATTTGGAGGCCTGATATCCGCCACCATTTAATCCACCAGTGCTAAGAAGAATTATCACCTGAACTAACTGAGCCAATGAATAATCTACACTTGTTGTGACAGCCCACTGCAATCAGATTTTCCGTTGTGGATTAGAGTTGTTTTATATGGTGAAGCAGCTAAGCCCAATTAGACACTAAAAATTGTGAATGGTAATACGAGTAATTCTTCACGATACCTGGCCAACAATGTTGAACCTGCAATATGAAAAGGAATGAAATTTTACTGAGAAAGAAGCAATATGAATATAGAAGCCATTAGTTTTGTCAAAAAATAACTTATGACAGCTGAATGTTGCACAACCGACAGTGGCATGAACTAACAGAAGATAGCTCAATAATTTATATTCCGTTAAGTCTAATATTGAAAATCAGTATATGATAAAGATACTGAGTAAAGAATTAAAAAAGAGGTCAGCATCCCAGAGAGTTCAATATTTTCATTTTTTGTGTGTTTCCTCCTGTTTTAACTTCTCTTTGTTTGCTCTACCTAATGAATATATTCCTTCTAAGGAACTTAATGTCTAGGGGCCTTGAACTGAAACTAGCACGTACAGTTAAGGAACTTATTGACAATGTAGGTCGTCCTAGAGTGGCTGCAATTTTTCAGGAATATTCACTCTCATTTTCAAAAGTCAAAAACCATATTCTGATTGTGCATTTCTCACACTACGAACTGCGGAAGAACAGTGTTTTGCCGAAATCAAGCCATAACTATGAATCGAGTTATTGTCTCCAAAATGCACAGTTGGTTAAGCAAATCAGCATCAACCAGATATGCTACAAACCCAAACTAGTACGGGCCAACAACATGAATCCTCCATGTTTTCGGCTCCATCTGGACCCATTTCATTTCAATACATAAAGGATTCATTACTACAAAGATTACTCATAATTTAAGTATTTAACGTTGACCATCAACCTACTGTAAGTCTGTAACTCTTCTCCTTTATCCGCACTAAGGACCGGTAATGTGGAGCTCACATACTTGTAAGATTAATAAAATCATGCTAATGCAAAAGGCTTGAGCTTCAATAAATACGAAAGCTAATCCAGGCAAACATATAACCAGCTAAGGGTGGAACGTCAGTCCCGTGCTTGAATTTTTCTCTTTGATATCTGAGCCCCTGGGGACCAGTCGCGCACGGTTCAAAACTTGTTAGATAACGGGCTGCTAATTGATTAACACAACGAATACTTGTAAGGAAAGTGAAACTATTTAGAACTCAGAAAACTATCTTTCCTAGAATCCAGAACTCATAAACTCAAAGTCCTAACTTTACCTCTGACTGTTCCAAAATACTACAAACTCCAAATATTACAAACTAACTCAACAGAAACTTTGAGGGAGTTCTTATATTTATAGAATTTGATAAATGACTTCTCTAAAAAGTCATTCTTTTCACAAACAGATGATATGACTGTTCCTAGGGGCGGAGCTACAAGCCGGTCTACGAGTTCGGCAGAATCCAATAGCTTCGATCTAGATCCTATAATTGTGTTTTAAAATCCACTTAATATGTATAAATAACTTATCCAGAACTCAGTCAACTGTCTTTCCTAGAATTCAGAACTCATAAACTCAAAATTCTAACTCCGCCTCTAACTGTTCCAAAATACTATGAACTCCAAACATCACAAACTAACTAAACAGAAAGAATGTAAAGACTAATCAAGAAAAGCAAAAAGAATTACCAGCCAGTGATCCAAGAAGCAAAAGATGCCCCACTTGGACCAGCAAGCATAGCACTCCAATAATAGAATTCAGACATCATAAACTCAAAATCCTAACTACGCCACTGTTCCAAAATACTATAAACTCCAAACATCACAAACTAACTCAACAGAAACAATTTAAAGACTAAACAAGAGAAGCAAAAAAGAAAAATCAAGCCAGTGATCAAAGAAGCAAAAGGTGCCCCACTTGGACCAGCAAGCTTAGCACTCCAATAATAAAGTTCACAACTCATAAACTCAAAATCCTAACTACTCCAAAATACTATAAACTTCAAACATCACAAACTAACTCCAACAGAAACAATGCAAAGACTAAACAAGAAAAGCAAATATATTTACCAGCCAGTGATCCAAGAAGCAAAAGGTGCCCAGCTTGGACCAGCAAGCTTAGCACTCCAATAATAAAGACCCCCAGAAGTTGGATAAGAAGAACAAATCTCAGCCATTGACATTCCAACAAACAATGTGAATGCACCAGCAATTAGCCATCCATAAACATAAGAAACAGGTCCACCAAAATTCAAACCAGTACCCATCAATGTATTCAAACCAGTAAGCACTGATACAACCGAAAACGAAAACGCAAAATTCGACAACACCCTGCAATAAAACAAAACCCCAAGAACCCGAAAAAAAAAAAACCAATAAGCAAATAAGTTCAAAAATAAAAAAAGATTGATTTTTTATTACTTTTTTCAAGAAATTAAGAAATGGTATTTACGAAAGGTCTCTTTTGAGTTCTTGTTTGTATCCTAGTTCATGTAGCCTTGCATGGCCTGAATCAATTTCTTCTCCATAACCCATCCTTGATTTTTTCTCCTCTGAAACTTTGCCTTCTTCAAAATCCCTTTTTCTTCACTTTAAATGGCTGGCTTTCAACAAAGATTTTAGACTCACATAGAAAAATCAGAACTTTCTGCTAAAGATTGATTGTTTCTATGTGTTTTTTGGTGGTATTTTAATGGAGTTTTGCGGAGTGAAAAGAGCAGAGTATGGTTAAAGAAAGCAATTGGAAGGTAGTGTGAATTAATAGGCAAAGATTTGAACTTTTGAAGGCCATATGTTGACAGATAAAGAGTCCTAGAGACACATGGGGACTGTATTTTTATATTAGTAATAAAAAGCTCATAATTGCATATGCAAATTGCAATATTAGAAAAATCTGAATTATTGAAAGTTGGGATTTTATAGTATTGAATATTCTTTTAAGTCCTGGTTGTCTTTGATTTCAAAGAATGAATAGATTAATAACGGTTAACTTGTCTCTGTGTGACTTCGGCCTATAAGTTACGAGTTTGAGTAGTAGAAGTAGTTATTAATGTTTGTTTGCATTTGTCATCTACAACAAACCCCTTGAATTGTGGTGCTTGTCGTAATCGTCTACGTCACACTCCTTGAGATGTGGTCCTTCCTCGGACGTCATCATCACACCCTTTGAAGTTCGGTTTTTCTCCAAATCTACTAACATGAAATGTTTTGTCCACCAATTTTTTTTTTCTTTTTTTGATATCGAGCTACGAATAAGAGTAAAGTTGCTCGGGATAAGTGGATGGGTTACTTGTTCAATCAATTTAAGTCCGCTCAATGTCGTGTTGATGTGAGATAGGAGAGCGGAGAGAGTTATTTGGGCCTATTTTTTTAATCAATCTCCAATTCTTTAATGCCATTGTTAGTGTGAGTTGTAAGGAATTTTGAATCTCTAATCAAACTATGATGCTACTTCATTCTTTTTACGAAAAATGAGTTCATCACAAGACAAGACAAATTGCTCAGTTGTCTCGTAGCGCAAAGTCTAAGAGGAGAGATTCTATACGTAACTTATCATAAACGGTATTTTTGTTATATATATTACATTTTTCATAAGATATCAATAAAAAAAACTAGAATACAAAAATTTATATATAAAATAATAAAATTTTTGTAAGATATTTTTTTTCTAGAAAATCATTTTATCTATATTTTTAAATATATCATAATATCCATGTGATTATAAGAATATTGAAATACCTTTATCAACATACATAACTATGAATCTTTTTGAAATAATGCAAAAGATACCAATAATATTAAATTCTCAATTGGAGGTTGTTGGCATGTGGAAAAGTCAAGAGGGACGGCTGTTTCTAATATTATTTTATTCAATGACACGTTCAAAATTATATTTAAATATATGTTTTATAATCATAAAATCAAATCAAATTGATACACTACATATGTTTCTCCTTATAATCATAATTTAAAAAAATAATCAAATCAAATTGATACACTATGTTTATTTCTCCTTTCTTAGTATTAACAGTATTTTCTAAGTAGTTTCTTGATATATTGTTATTTGTTATTTTGTGCTTCGTACTATTTCTTTTCTATGAACCTTATATAATATTTCTCTTGGACTATATCTCAACTAATTAATATATCATAATCATCTTATAAATATATCAAAATTCTGTTTATTTTTAGTTAAAGAAAATCCAACCATCTGACTTTAGTTTAGTACTCCTAAAAATTATTACCATAAAGTCAATATTTCATATCATTCTCTTTGTGGCTAAACCCCAAAAGAAGTACTAGTGGTACCATGTGTTAGATATTTTTAAAATGAATGAACCACAAAAAATGCATGTTTTTTTATGTCCAAAAGAAAGGTTTTTTGACATGCTAGTGATATCTTTTTCTATTTTCTCATATTTCAAAGGGAGAAATGTTTTGTAATACAAATTTTTTATATATATATTCATGATTCAAATTTGAAATTGTTAAGTTGATTGAATCAACATTATCAGTTGATTGGACAATGATCTGAACACAAAAGTGTACAGTTTCGTCTCCTTTTCACATATTGTATCAATATATTCAGGTGATTGGACAATAATTCGAACACAAAAGTAGACAGTTTCGTCTCATTTTCACATGGTGAGACTAATAACACCTCGAAAGCAAAAACAAACAAAAAAAATCAATGAGAACAAAAAAGATATCTACCGTCCAAACGTGTCTACACTAATCTATTTGTTTGGTCCTTTCACAATTTTTGTACCACAAAAAACATGAGTAATCAATTAAATATCAAAGTATTTAGCAAACAACCACTATCTTAAAATGACATTAAATTGTTCACTTTAAAAGTCATTATCATATAAAATGTGAAAGCTATAGATTGTCGATTCTACATTATTATAATTTGGAATTATATATATGTGTGTACTTTATGATATTATATAAGTAACCTGTCCTCTAGGACACATCTTTAAGGTGAGACAACAACTAATTTAAATATGTTATCAAATGGGAAAAATTATTTATCTTGACGAATAATCACTTTTCAGCTTTTGTAATTGAAAAAATAGTCATTATCGTGAGGTTTTAAATTCAACAAATAAAACTTCATGATAATAACTATTTTTCAATTACAAGACCGAAAAGTGATCATTAGCTCACACTATTATATTACTATAAACTATGTCGCAATCGCTCAAATATTACAAATTTGCACCACATACGAAGCCATTAAGATCAATATAATCGCTCTTTATCAACAAAACAAATATTTCTCGAGATCAATTGAACTCAAAATTTCTGACTAAGGACAGAGAGATCCACTGCATCCTCTGGTGGTCCCTAAAATATTTCAATCAATATAGCCAAGCTAACATGTTAATGGTTTTACTTTTACCATCCGTGTCCCTAGGCTTGATTACTATATTTACCTAATGATATTAATTTTAGTTTAAGTCAATATAATTGAGAGGTTAAATACAAGATTAAATCAACTAATACTATCTATCATAATTTTGTGTTTTGATTAATTAGGATGAACATATATATTTCATACTCATGCACAATTCTCACACGAACTATCAATTGTTTATTACATACTGATCATTTAAAAATATATATGAAAATTGAAAAAATAGCTATTAGTATAGAATTTCAAATTTCACAGGTGAAACTCCACGATTTGCATAATTCCATGCAAATTATCAATTTTTTACTACATACCAAGCATTTTAAAAATAGATGAAATAGTGTCTGGAGGTCACTTTTGAATTCTATCTTTGAAAAATAGTCACTGTTATGAAATTTCAAACTTCACAAGTGTTATGTGATGGAGTTCCTATGGAACGTCAAACTCCATGACATTGTCTATTTTTCAATGACAAAGGTTGAAAATGGGGTCTCGAGAGAATAGAATGTACACAGACATTACCTCTCTCCCCCCCCCCCACAAAACACACACCCCTGATAATCTACCAGCTAAAAATCAAAGCATCAGGATTAGAAAAAAAAATAACGACCACAAAATAGCAAGATATACAAAGCAAATAAGGCAACAAATAGTAGTAAAAAATACTAAAGAATAAGATACAACGCGAATACCAAATAATACTATTGTAGACATTGAAAATTTGTGGGACTCTACAAGACATGCTCAATTCTAATTGGACTCTACAAGACGTGTTCAATTTCCAAATAAGGTACTTGGAGGCTACTCAATCATAAACCCTAGTTCATGCCTATATAAAGGGTACCATATTCTCTTAAAGAGACAACTCGAATATTCCACAAATTCATGAAATATTCATAAGGAGATCAAATTCAAATCATCCTAATTCGAGAAATACGCCACAAACAACCCTCAAATCATGGATAAATATCTTATGAAAGAAGAATCATAAGATATTTATCAATAAAGTTATGTTTCTTCATATTTTATTTGTGATTGCAATTTATTTTCTGTCACTTTAAAATTTGTTGCAAACAACTATAATAAACAATGAGAAGATGAGACTATCCCCCTCATCTCCCATGTGAAAATCCGATAACACTCTACTACCTACTACCCTTCTACCCTCCCTCGACCTCCGTACCTTCCTATCTTCTCAAATTTATTACTAAAAAATATGAAAATAGAAAATGTGAAATGAACATCAATTAGAGAGGAGAAGGAAATGGGCCCATACCAGCCAGTAATCCAAGCAGCAAATGGGCCAATCTTGTTTCCAGCCAATTTAGCACTCCAATAATAAAGCCCAGCAGCAGTTGGATAAGCAGAACATATTTCAGCCATAGAAAGGCCCACAATAAGTGTCATTAACCCAATTATGGGCCATCCACAAACAATAGTAACAGGCCCACCAAAAGTTAGGGCCTGATTATACAATGTTGATATACCAGTAAGAACTGATACAATGGAGAATGTCAAAGAAAAGTTTGAAATGAACCTGCTCATAAAGCCCAAAACAAAAGAAACATGTGAGTTGGGATCTTTACACGAATAGTCAATCAGATTACATGATATATAATAATAGTAATAAAAGGTATTTTATGGGTCATCCGAATCTAGAAGCTTTGGTTCAAACCCTGTCATGTACCATCATAGCATGTTAAATAATAGATCTTTTATGTTGTGATAGAAATTCTGAACTCGAACTCATAATATTCAATCTACCTGAGCTTATATATATTCGGAGTGAAAATGATGAATTAAAATTTATAACCAACAACATATCTCGTGTAATCCCAAAGGATCTGGGGAGGGTAGAGTGTATGCAGGTCTTACCAATAATATATCACTACCTTGGAGGTAGCTAGAGAGGTTGTTTTCAGGAAAAAACAGTCCCAAAGGTAGTATTGAGAAAAAAATAACGGAAATGAAGACTCATAGCAAATTACTTTAAACAACCTGTCAAATAATCCTAAACAGTAGTCATAACAAGATACAACAATAATCAAAGTGTCAAAAACCCACAAAAATGACCAAACTCAATGGACAAGAAACTACAAGAGTAAGCGAGACAACACTGAACGAAACATCATATCCTCGATAAATTAAATAGATGAACGAAAAAGAAAGAAAGAATGACTTACGAAAGACCACGATAGAGTTCTTGCTTGTAACCCAATTCTTTAAGTCTAGAATCATCATTTGAAGAAGTAATTTTGTTTTCATTTTCATCAAGGAGATGATAAGAACCAGTTGAGGATTCTGCTTCCATATAATTTCTCATAGTTTGATTTGATTAGTTGCTTGGACAAACTAACACAAAGAAGTAATAAGAAGTGAAAAGGACAGAAAGCAAAGTCCCCACTAAAAATAATACTAATATGTTTGCTTATATTAAAAAAAAAATGTACATATTTTTCTATGTTTGTTATGATTTTTTTGAGGAATATATAAATACCCACCTAATTCCTAACTGTCATAAAAGACCAAACAAAAGCATGGGTAATATTTAATAACTTTGGGAGCTAGCGCCACCACAAATAATGCATCTTGTCGTACAGGATTTGGATTTTGTTGAAGTTTTAGTATAGATGTTAAATATCGAATAAGAAAATAAAAAAAGAATAATAACTTCAGATTTGTATAAAGAGTGTGTTTGATAGGGAGGAAAATATGTTAATTAGTAGAAATATTTTGAAATTATTTTTACTTTTTTTTAAGAAAAAGATGGTTTATTGAAAATTAGAAAAATGTTTTTTCTTGTGTGAGTAGAGCAAAAAAAAAAAAAGATTTGTTTACAAAGAAACTTTTATTTTCTAAAAGTATATGTATAATATAAAATATCAAAAATTGAAAAGAATCTAAATGCACGTGGATTTTCACAAAAAACGACACAATCTGTTCCATTAATGGTATGAAGATGCCGAAAAATTATATGGTGGTTGAGGCAACAACAAATTACTTTCTGCCAGGCTCAGGAATTCTACTTCCTATTACTTTCTATTTTTTTTTTCTTCTGAAAGTAGCGCAAGGCGAGCCGAGGCTGCTGGACCGCCAGATTGTTGGACTGGCACCACAGACGAGAAGCTTTTACGTATTACGGAAAAACCCTCAGTAGAGACTGGTACGATGAAATTCAACATTTTCTTCGTTTGAATTTGATTGTGTCGTAGCTCTATAATTCAGGTGTTGTTTATTGTTGGATGAACTGCTGATATTGATCGTTGACCGACATTACAATAGGTGTATGGGTCAGGGAGCGACTACTTGGTTTTTACGCGTTCACTTACTATTGATAGAGAGTTTCTCGCTGGCACAACCAAATAATAGTCATGTGAGAACACCATTTTCTTTTAACACGTGTTTTCTGTGGGTTCCTCTTATTGTCACACTTTCTCTCTCACACTTTTATTTTCTCAAATTTTACTATTTCCTTTACCAATATTTTTACAGGGTTTTTTTTTTTAGTCCTACCTTTAGTGAAAAAAATATATTCATACAATTATTTATTTTGTGCTTTCACAAATTTATTTGTTTGACTCTTTTTTTCTATTAATTTTTGTAACCCACAAGAAAAAAATGAATCTATAAAAGTTTCGTTTCACATGTTAAGATACTAAACATAAAGAAAATTTTTAACGAGAAACACAAAATCAATATTGACAATATTTATTGGATACATGCCATAGAAGTGGAAAAATTAACAAATCTGAAAAAGAAAAGATAATTGAGTGTTTGATATCATTAATACATCATTATTAATATTAATCATAAAAAAAAAAAACATATTTGATAACTAAGAATTAAGTGATTAAAATTGAAATCTCAAAAAAAAAAAAAAAAACTAAAAATTAAAATTAAATTATATATTTAAGTGTAATAAAAAATGTCGATTGAATTTTAGTAGTTCAATTGGTTGATTACATAAATTTTTACTTTATTGAAGAAATTTCAATTTTTTTTTAAATTTCACTATCCTCAATTTTTTAATAGATACCGTGGGTGAGTTTCAAAGTTTTTTTATTAAAACAAAAAATAAAAAATAAAATTTACACTAAGAATCAACAAGCAAAAAAGAAAATGCAAGTAAGAAAGAAAAAGTACTCCAAAGAAAAGATTAAAATTGGAAAAGAAAAAATAGGGAAATAAGTACATTATGGGTCCCACAGTATACGTGTGGCAGCAAATGAGGCCTCACACAATTGATAGTATGTGTGCCTCGCCCAGAATAAAAAATTTCTGAAGATGCCAAGTTGATTATTATATATTGACAAGTGATTTGCTGTAAAGTGATTTTATAATAAAAAAATAAGGAATTTCCTGTTATAGTATTAAAAAAAAGTGTGAATCTCTGTGATGTGTGATTTGTATTCTTCTTTATGTCAACTTCTCTTCATTTCAAAATTGCAATTTTTTTATTGATAAAATTGTATCCCATATTAAAGATTGTCCTATAATATTATGTTCATTAGAATGAAATGGACATTTATTAACAAAAAAATGAAAAATGAAAGGGTCAGTAGACAAATCTAATATTTTTTTATCATTGAATAACCAAAATTTTTGGTTGTATGTATTGATTACAACTAGGGGTAGGGCATGATCCCACTTTCAGTATAGTAGATAATATAGATAGATTGATTAGGCCGAAAAGAGTTATTTGTTTGAATATTATTAGATGAGTACAATAGGAGGCTCGAGATGTTAGGGTGTTGCCCTGATTTTCTTATCTTATTTGAAGTTTATTTTTTTTCTTAAAAAAAAATCAAAGTAATATCATAAATGCTTGAACTTTTTCTGAAAGGAAAATATAATTTTCTTCCATATTTGGTTTATTCTTTCCTTAGAGGAAAGTTTGGAGATCTATAAATTGAAGATCCATACTCTCATAGCAGAACACAATAACATCCACAATGTAGACATTTAAGAGTTTTGTTTGTGGGGAGATTTTCTCTTTACAGTTTTAATGTCTTTTTATTAGTTTTTAATTATGTAGGCCAATTGGTCATATCATATAATAATATTATGTCTTTTAGTATAATTTTGTGTGTCGTCTAATTTATCCTCATATGATTTGCAATTGTAAGCTTCCACATGACGCCCTAATCTTAACCCTGAGTGTAATGTACGCTAAGAAGACTTTAGCTACATCTTAACCTGAATGTTCGAGAAACCTCTGAACGCAATGTATGCTACCATCAGGGAGACTTTAGCCACATCTTAACCCGAATGAGACGAGATGTGAAAACACCCAATCTCTTTCCGACTGATATGTGGAATCGTCTTGCACCATATGTATTGAGATCATTCGGTGATAGTTATGACTAATCCCAACTACGGAGATCTATGTATTGGTACCATTTCCACACCCCGACTCTCCTATTCTAAATTTTCATCTAGACACGTCAACTAGATCAAAACAAATTTCTAAACCATGTCTAACCGTTGATCGAGCTTGTGTGGCATTAATATGGCTAAGGCAGACAAAATGTGTGCAAGTAGTTTATTAAGCTATTAAGCAATTTTATTATAAGGAATATATTACTATAACACATTGGGCGAAGGAGGGCAATAAAATAAAGAGAAATGATTTTTAACAAGTGGGGTCTAGAGAGATATCGCGAACGCAACCTTGCCGCTATCTTGTGAAGGTAGAGAAGTTGCTTCCGATACACCCTCGGCTCAAGTAAAGCATACTAATAGCAACAACAAACACCATGGTAACTTAAACAAGGAAACAACCGATAATAATAATATTGAAAAACTAGTCGACGCTCGACTACATATTGGATAATACTTTACCATTAAACACAAAAACAACTATAGGATTATTAAGTATCTGTATTTTTTTTTGTAGTAAAGTAATAAATACCAATATTATGTTGCTTAAAAAACATCTGATCACTCTACTAAGAACCAAAATGTTCAAAACTATGATGAACCAACATATTATGTTATGTATATATATAGAACGAAAGAATGGCCTCTCCTCTCTTCATCTGTAAGATATAAAACAAACCTGTCGTCTTCACTCCAAGCCAAATCTAACAAGGTAATGACCCTAATATCCAGGGTTTTTTGGAGGCTTCAGATGGGAGAAGAAGCCAATGTTTCCTAGGAAGAACAGAGCAATGACGACTGCGCAAGAAAGAAATAACCAAAGCCACTGCTGCCATTTCCTTTTACCTTTGATGCGAGGCGGGGGAGGAATGGATTTAGTCTTCATTTGTTTTGTATATTGAGACGATTTCTGTTTTCTCCTAGTGATTGTTTGAGGATTCTCAGTAGCCTCGGGATCCTTGACAGTTTCTCTTAGGCTGGTGGAAATCAAAGCAGTTTCACCATCATTAGTTTCGCTCTGTGTTTCACCTACGGAGCCCTTCTTCCTTTCCCTTTTCCGCAGTTTTTTCTCCTTCTCCTGTATTAAACAAGATATGATTTTAAAACTGTGCATGTAAAACCATAATTTATTGAGAGAAACCAATCTGATTTGAAAGAGCTGAAGATTTACCTTCAGTCTCTGTTCTTCTTCCTTCTGGGCTCGCATTTCAGCTCTCTGTTGGGCCTTCTCTGCATTGCGTTTTTTCCTTTCTAACGCCTCCTTAGCCTTTGCAATCTCCTCCAACCGCCGTTGCTCTTTCAACCTGGCTTCCTCCTCACGCTTCCTCAGTTCCTCCTCCTTTCTAGCAGCCTCTAGCTCCTCAGCAGTTTGCAGAGGCACAGCCTCTTTTGGCTCATCAACTGTACTCTCTCTTTCAATTGGTTTGCGAGCCTCTTTCGTTTTCTCAACCTGTTTCATCCCTTCCGCTGCTGGCAGAACAACATTGTCATCCTTAATTTCATTCTTAAGAACTACTACTTGTTTTACTTGCTGAGAGATCGGACGTTGTGACACACTATTGACTTTATCTACACTTGTTACCATCCTATTAACTCTTTCCACCCGGTAACTGGGAAGAACAGCTGGCTCCTCATCAGGACCAAGTGAACGACCATCCAAGGTCCCAAATCTCCTTACTGTACTCCTTGTATTACACCTGATGTAATCTTTTCTGAACTCATCATTCTTGTTCCAAAGATCCATGTACCTTTCAACCTGACAGAGTAAAAATTAGACACAAGCAAGCATGAAATTTCTCTGGAAGACATCGAAGAGTGAAATTGCTGACCAACCTGATTCACACAGAGATGATTAAGAGTCTCCATTTCTCTGTTTCGTGCATGATCACTAGCCAAAGTCGCTTCATCCTTGTATGTCCGGAAATGAATATTCTGCATGTTCAGGCATTATGAGATCCAGTAGAATTTTCTCAGTCAAACATAATTTATGGTTTAAAGTTGAACAGTTAATTAACCAGCCTCCAGAATTACGCAACCATAGAAAATGAAATAAATAAACGACAGGACTAGAGACTTTTACTAACCAACAAAATTACATGTAAAAGAAAGAAAGAAATTCAGAAGTCTGCCAGCTTCAAGCATTTGTAAGAGTAAAGACTAACCCAGTGTACAAATAATTTGGGAAGGAAAAATGTTTGAGACTGTATCGTGAAGTAAAAACTGTAGAAAGAAGTTTTTCTATCAATAGAGGGTAGGAGATCGAGCAAGGAATCTTCAAAAGGAGAACAGATTATAACAGATTAAGGTTCAATACTCTGATGTGATTACAAACCTTCTCATACAGTCCCTTTTTTAAATTCCGCAATTCTTCATATGCTTCTTGGCGAATATCATCTGCAGCTTTAAACTGTGCTTGCAATTCTTTGAGCTTTCGACTCTCATCTTCAAATTTTCGGCTAGCTGCCATCGCAATTGTTTCAGCTTTTGAGACCTTGACTTTGAGGCTATCAAGCTCTTTCTTCAAGGCCTGCACACATTTGGCTCCAGGTTAAGGAAAATTAGAAGGAAAAGAAAATCATAACACAAAGTATCAAAAAGTGACAGCATGTTCCAATAAGTGCTGCTGCCGAGCATTCATAATTACTCTTCAATGAACAATGTTAATGACACCAGTTGATAACAATCAATTATAATTATGATAAGCAGTAGAAGGTAATATTCAGAGGAATATTAAAGCATCATAGTGGGCCCACCCTCAATCGCTCTTCATTTACTTCTCTCTCATCCAGAGACTTCTGCACTTCATCCTGGCTGCCAATGTTAGAGGAAAGCTGTCCACGAAGCTGCTTCAGTTGCTTGATTTCACGAATTAGAAGCTTTTCCTCCTTTAGAGGTACAGTTTCATGTCCAATGATGTGCTCCATATTACAAATCTGCAGGTCATAGATCAGGCAACATAAAAACAAATTCATAAAAAGAAACAAAACACTCCAGTTGCTGATTAGAATTTTTTCCAGAAGAGAAGCGAGACATTGTCACAAATCCATACCCTATTATCAATCTCAGTAACGGCAACTGCATTCTTCGCCTTATCAATTATATCTTGAAGTGTCGAGATATCCGCACGCTTGGTCCTGACTTGCTTTCTAGCATCTCTCTCTTGAGCTTTGGCAGCTTCAAATTCAGCACCATGGGTTTGGCAATTGGCCTGCTCATTGAAAAAAGACTTCCTACTAAGGTTTATGAAGAAAGCCACAATAAAGAGATTAAAATATATTGAATCTAGGAGGTATACTCTTTTATTTCTGATTTTTTGTCTAAAGGCATCCCTATGCTGTGTCTTCTCATCAACATTTTGCTCAGCAACTTTGATGCATTCTCGGATTTTTTCATCTTCAAATCTTGGCATCCTGATCAGGAAGTAAAATCCCTTTGCTGCGATCTGATTCATATCCTTTACAGCCGCAACATCCACAGAGGAACATTCAGGTGAAGTGGCCAACACTTCGTTAGTGTTTGAAATTTCAGCATTCCCACTTTGTTCACATATTAGTTTGTCATCATTACTCCTGTCTGAACCACCTGTCATTTCTTCAGTGCCTGCGATCTCTATGCTCGTGTTGGCTGACTCTTGATCAATTTCAATTGGGCAAGTCAAAGTCTCATTTTCAAATGTCACAGTATCAAAGCTAGAAACATCTCTACTGCTTGAAGTGTTTCCTGCTTCAGATAACTCTAAATCAGCTAAAGTAGCCTGATCCTGGCTACTTTCATCATTGCAAGACATCCTACAATCAGAGATCACATGAAATTTTCTAACCTTGATAATCAATTGATAAACAACCCATCAGTTAAGAAGATCACACATATTAAAAGAAACATAAGTAAATAAGCAGATAAAAGTAAAACTTATAACTACTGCAATTAACATTAACAACACTAAAAAGTGAGAAGAAATTGACCTTCATCACTGAAAACTAAAAGGTAACAAGAAGGCAGTCAAAAGTACATTGCCAGTCTACCTCATGACTGACATTGCTGCCACAACCATTTGATAAGTGCTCAGAGCATCAACTATTTCAACCACAAAACTCGGGGAAAAAAAGTTTACAAGCATGAGAAACAGATTTCCTCTCCTGAGAGGAACACTAGTTGAGTAGCTGATGAACATTTTTCACCAAAATCACTAGAACTGCAAAAGTTACGAAAAAAAAATGTATATTTCTTTTATTTTTTTAGAAGAGCTGTGAGTTCTATTTTTAATGAAGTAAACTGAAAACTTTTATTCCAGAACAATGCTTGACTCAGAAATTCAATCAACCTAAACTTATACCACACATGGACATAAATTTCTTGTTTAATAAGTAATTAAGATGACATTTTTTCGGGTGGACACGGAAAATGGAAAGGGGGTGAGAAGAAACAGTTTGCTTTTTCGAAATAGTTTCACCAGCCAAACAGGATTAATTAGCTTTCTCAAGGAAATAAATGATTCATCAAACTGTGCAAGTTTTTAGAACAGCAACCATGTCATATTTAGTAATCCAATTAATCTAAACTTCAATTCCCCACCTGGATATAAGTAAGATTTAAGTTTCTTAATTGCCAAACTCATAAAAATGGAAGGTACTGTGAAACCAAAAACATTTGGCTTTCGTTCCAGATAGTTTACTCAGCAAAGGGTGATATCTTTGCTTTCTGAGGGAAATCCTCTGCTTAGTGTAAAGATTGTCAGGTGCTTTTACCTTTCGTCAATACTTATGCTCGGTGATTTTTCAGCATCCACACTTTCATGTATGAATTTGTCATCGCTGGTTTGGTCCGCAACACTAGATTCACCTTCCTTCTTAATGTCAGTTAACTCTATAGCCATATCAGGGACCATTTTACATTCACGAATGGGGTCATTCAAAGTATTTCCACATACAACATCGCGGCACTCATCTTTAATGCTTGAAGCAGAAAAATTTCCAGCTTTGCACAATTCCACATCAGCTAAAACAGACTGATCGATAGAAAATTCAGCATCACTGCGCGCCCTAGAAGACAAGAATAACAAACAGCTTACTTAATCGTGTCAATACAGCAAGGCAAATTCTGATACTACAAAATGACAAAATTACATGCAAAGCAACAAGATAACATGATAAACTAACTAATGATTCTATTCCAGGACATAACAAATCCAACAACTCATTAGCATCAACCACCAAATCATCAAAGGAAATTAGAATAGAATAAGATCATAAGACTAAAGAAAACTTCCCTATATAGGAACCTAATTATAAATATAAGTAAAACTTCTAGTGAAAATGAAAAGTGACTAATGGGAGCAAATCCCCTAAGATTAAGAAGTGGAAAATTTACAATATTATTGTGAATACTGGTTTAATATAAGAACACTATATTGTGGGCGCATCAACAAGGACAGTACCTATTTGTCAAAAGATATGATTGCATTAAGAAAGAAGGATTGTAAAAGCTTATAATACAATTAAAGTATATTGAGTTCTCCAAAAGAAAAAGACATTTTTCCACATAAATAGATGAATCAAAAAGCACACACTATAAAATGTTTGAAACTTGAAGGTATATTTCAGAGAACTTGCATTTGGTTGCTGTGTTATTTTCCAACTTTGGTATTGGTAGAGACGATGAACACTATAAATGCAAATAATTCACAGGACTGTATATGGTAATCATTATAAGCCGATCAATAAAAGAACATCCTTGAGACAACTAATATTACATCAGTGATCTATTTGTTTTTCACATTTTGAACAAGAGGAAAGTGATCCACCATTCAATAGATCAACCATAATTGCCTGTGTAACCACCCATAATTGTTTTTTAAATATAAATGAAGAATAAAAAAGAATTAAGCCATAAACAAATTTCTTCTTCCAACAGGAGCATTTATGAAATAATGTATGAATGATACTTGGCTTGATTAACTAGAAAACAAAGGTTTATATCTAAATCATGAAGATTCCAGCTAACATATACGTCACGCCACCTCATTAATATTCAAAACTACTGCAGGGACACTCGAGTGAGTGGGATATGTTTGAAAATAATCAATTTTATCTTTTTTATCAAATATATTTACTAAATAATTTCGAAAACCAATATTTCTTTATTAAAAATAGAAGACATAGGAGATACCCATACGGGTTTCATAACTATATGAATTACTTGTATAACTGATAGGGAAGTTAATGGTGCCCTTTTACAAATAATAGCTCTTGGATTTATAGTAGCCACACTTTTTTCTTAGAGGTAACAACTAATGATAGAATCCACCTTATTTATCTTGACGAGATGGCGTAATAGTTAGTCCAATGGCAAAAGTATCACAATATTCAATAGCTTTTCAGGATTTGGAAAGTGGATATGGTAGAAAGACCAATTTAGCCCGTGTAATTAAAATTAAAAGTGGAACTTGAGAGCAATTGAAAATTAAAATATACAGGAGCAACACCTCGGACTCTTCAATAGTGTCAAGGGGTGCGTGTCGGATTAGCCAAAAGTAGTGTATTTTTGGAGAATCCGACACGGGTGCGGCATTGAAAGTGAAGAGTCCGCGCAACTTAGCAGGAGAGACCAAGAGATCAACTTAGTTATCCACAAAGATTGAGGTTATTAAATGTTAAGGCACACAAGAAACAGACATTCCATTTTGAAATTTTCTTATTCAAATCAGAGGAACAGATAAGACAGCAAAAAGAGGAATAACAATATAGATTACACTAGAATAGCCTCTTCTATCTGCACAGATTTATATCCTTAATTGCTTGAATAATATAGGTTTAGATAGTTCGAAACGTACCCCACATTATCTGAATTTTTGTGTGATTTTTCAGGATCCTCACATTTTTTGTTAAGTATTCCCTTGTTTATACTGTGATCACCACCATTTAATTCACCTTCCAAAATTTCAACTCCACTACCGTCACTGATCAAGTTAGGTCCCAGCAGTTGGGGGTCATCAGTAGAGCTATTCAAATCTGCATTTTCAGCCCCAACAGTGTCGTTGCTAGACACGTCTTCAGTATTTGAAGCACAATAATTACCCACTTCAGAAATTTTTGAATCAACGGAAGTAGATAGGCCTTGGGAAAACTCAGCATTACAAGACATCCTACATCACAGGAGCAAATAGACAAAGACTTAAGTTTTTTTACTCCAAACAGCTATTTGAAAATGAAGACAATTTTAAACGAGCAAGAGTGGATTCTTCTTCAAAGAGCATTAACTAGAACACACTACATTTATCTGCCAATTACACCGGGAATAAGTTGAGAATTCAGAGATTGAATTGCAATCCAAAATTTTGTTTCTTTTCTTGCTCAACTAGGATTGAGGGAAATTTAGAATACCTCAGAGCCTTGGACTATAGTCTATGTGAATTATTCATCACGGATGAGGGATGGCCTCAAGCTTTAATGGTGTGACAATGTGGTAGTATATGCATTTATCGCATTAACCTATCTACATATACACACAGGAACAATGCACACTCACCCTTGATTGTATTCTTCCTTGCAGAAACCATCAAATTCATCAACCCTCACGAGACATCGAACTTTAATGGTGTGACAATGTAGTAGTCTATGCACTTCTCTTTTTTGGTTTTGGGCTGTCATTCTTTTTAACTTGCCTTTTTCTACTTCGTTCATGTCTAATTTGACATGTAACAGCCATCATTGAATATACTCATTCACCAATCTGAACCTAATTACTAATTTGCACATCAATCATATATACATACCATATTTATACGTGCATTAAAGACTTTAAGTTGCATGACTACAGATAAACAACAGATTCAATTTGTTAGTTAATACTTCTCTAATTGCATGAGACGGACTATTCTGAGCAGAAAAAGGAGGAAAGAATTTACTTACTAGCTTATATACATCAAGTCACCATCGAACCAGAAAGATTGATTCTATAAAGATGTGTCTTTATTTGGTG
Organism: Solanum verrucosum; assembly: GCF_900185275.1. Lineage (NCBI taxonomy): Eukaryota > Viridiplantae > Streptophyta > Magnoliopsida > Solanales > Solanaceae > Solanum > Solanum verrucosum. The sequence goes on from NW_026020032.1 coordinate 1,428,461, forward strand.
AGTTTCTATCCTCAACCATATAGTACAATTGAAGTAAACAAAGTTAATTTTTTAAAATCCATATACTCACCCTTCAGCAGCTGGACTACTGCAGTTGAAACTTTTGTCATCCTCAAAGTCTTCACACATCAAATTGTCATTGCTACTTCTGTCCACATCATTAGATTCACTTCCTACTGCTTTACCAATGATCTCTTGAACCATATAAGCTGGACTTTGACCATGAGAAATACAGCTATCAGTAGCTTCATTTCCCAATGCAATAGCATCATTGCTAGACATATCTCTGCTGAACGAAGTAAAAGAATTCTCTACTTCAGATAACCTTGCATCAGCCAAAACAGAGGGGCCATGTGAAAGTTCAGCATCACTGGACATCCTACAGTCATAATACAAACGGATCTTCAGTTAGCTATCCAGAAGTCTACCAATTAGGTGAAGCACAGATGATCACAAGATGTAAAAGCAGCAAGATAACATATTCCTAACTTCATAACCATTTGATTAGGGCAACCAAAATTAATCAACAGTAGCAGGATCCAACTCTTGGAAGGAGTGCTAGAGTGTAGATAGTGACAAGGAACCAGACTAAAGACACAGTTTGCCTGCTCCAAGATTTGAACACTGGTTTCCAATGAGCTATTCTAGGTTCATGGTAACATCCTTGGGTGCGTGTCGAAATTCTAGAAGAACTTTGCTTTAGCGAGGAGAAAAAAAATTGTCTTCAGGGAAGAGCACTGACTGGAATACTCAATTTATTTATATTTGAAACTGAAATACTCAATTTAAATTGAGTTTTTTCAATAACTGCTAACCCATAAAAGCTATATCTACTTGACTCAGTCTAGATCTCACTTTAAGTTAACTTGGATTTCAATCTTTATGTCTAATAACAAGCGGAGATCGTACACATTAAATACAAAGGGAATTAATTTCCTTCCATCCAAAATGTGGTTGAGATATTTTCAGGTTAATTGTCTCATCCTTAACAAAGGGCAGAGTGGAACTTCAGAAGTTAGGAACTCACCCTTCACTAGCTAGACTATCAGAATGCAATCTTCCAGAATCCTCATCTCTTTGGCGCACCGCTTTGTCATCTACTTCTTTGTCACCATCAAATTTACTTCCAACTTCTTCATTGCATTTAGTGTCGAAGACTGTGTTGCACACATTTTGAACATCATCATCCAAGCTATTAACGCTCTCCTTTCTAAATGTGACATCATCAATGCTGCAAAGGATTTCACTGCTTGAAGCAGAATTTAGGTTAGAAAATAGAAGAGACATGGGAAAATTCAGCATCACTATGTTTACCTAGTAAATAGTCACTTCTACAGCAGTCGGACAAATTGACGTGAAGCCCTTCAAGTTGGTTAATCAGTTTAATATCTTAACTCAATTTGGAAAAGATAAAAAATCAATGCATTCAGAATATCAAGTTGCTGAACAAACATCAAGTCTATTTCAAGTGATACTGATCCATATACATTTCTATAATGAAAACAATGCCGCCACTAAATGCAAGATAAGATATAAGTCACATACATCCCATAGCATATGATCATTAATGAAGAAACATAAATGGGAATGTTGCATATTCATTCTGCCTCCCTGCACACATACGTCTCTTAATAGAAAATGTGATTGAGGATAGAACCATAATTATCTGTCTGCAGACTATGAAACCTCTCACTAAGAAATCAGAAATGAATCAGACAAATATTGTGTTCAAGATAGAGAAGAGAGAATATATGAGTTCTTCATAATAAAACATGAGGACGTAGGTTACAGTTGCATATCTACTAAAATCATGGCAGAGCAAAAAAAAAGTAAAGGTATTGATTTGAACAATGTTCTTTTTAATTGGACCACAGATCTCTCTTTAGCAGCAAAAGGAACAGATGTTTTCCTGCTCATATAAATCTGCTCACAACTATACTTATCAACTACATTAAGTCTAATTAAATCACCTACAAAAAAAATTAAGTCTAAGGAAATATTTTTGGTCCTTTTGTGTGGGGGAGGGGGCAGATCTGGAGACTGCTTTCACTAAGTCATACCAAAAGAAGGATAAAGGAGAAATAATAACATTTAGATTGTTAGGAACACACCCTTTATGAACTGGAGTGCTATCATTCGCCACTTCACCATCCTTTCTATCTTCAGATGTTGAGTTTCCATTAGTCCTTTTGTTTGCGACATCAGATTCACTTTCTATATCTTCAATTTCTTTGATTTCACTTACGATATGGGAAATCTTTTGACCTTGGCTGTCTGCTTTTTCAATGTTTGTGCTCTCTTGGTGTACTAATTCATAATTACTTATTTCCTCTGCACCATTAGACTCAACATCTATTCCAGTGATCTCAGACATAATGTTAATTTTCTCTACACCAATAGACTGACCTTCTAATCCACTGATCTCAGTAACAATGTTGGTAGCCATTGAATTGTTGCCACTAGCCTTTTCAGCATCTGCTCTCTCATCAATTTTACTTGAACCATTAGATTCAGACCTAATTTCTCCAGTCTCTGTAAGAGTGCTAGGTGCCCTTTGGCCATTGATCTCTACCTTCTCAGCATCCACACTTCCTTCACATACTAATTTGACATCACAGTTAGAATCACCTCCTATTTCACTGATGCCTTTGATTTTTGTGATCATGTTGGGTGCCGATTGACTGTTACTGTCTTCATTTCCAGCATTCTCACGTTGGTCAGATAGTGACTTGTCTTCATTGCTGTCTGCTTTTTCAGCTCCTGCACTTTCTTCACTTAATTTTTTGTCATCATTGCTTCTGTGAGGGCCACTAGATTCACCTCTCATTTCTTCCATGTCTACTGTCGCAGTAACAGGGTTGATAGCCATTGAATTGTTGATATCCCCCTTTTCATCATCCACACTCTTATCATTTTCACTTGAACCATTAGATTCACCGCTAATTTCTTCAACGGCTTTAATTTCTGTCACAGTGATAGGTTTCCTCTGGCCATCGCTCTCTACCTTTTCAGTATCTGCACTTTCTTCAGTTAATCTTCTGTCATCATTACTTCTGTGAGGACCAGTAGATTCACCTCTCATTCCTTCCATGCCTACCATTGTCTCAGTAACAGGGTCGATATCCATTGAATTGTTGATATCCCCTTTTTCAGCATCCACGCTCTTATCATTTTTCCATGAACCATTAGATTCACCCATAATTTCTTCAACGGCTTTAATCTCTGTGCTAGATACCTTTTGGCCATTGCTCTCTACCTTATCAGCATCTGCACTTTCTTCACATATCAAATTAACACCACCATTAAAATCGCCTCCGCTTTCATTCACCCCTTTGATTTCAGCGACCATGTTCAGTGCCCCTTGACCACTGTCAGTGTCTGCATTTTCAGTCTTCACACTTTGGTCACATTGTAACTTGTCTCCACTGCTGCCTGCATTTGCAGCTTCTGCACTTACGTTTCTTAATTTTTCGTCATCATGTCCTTTGTCTGAACCACCGGATTCGCCATTCATTTCTTCAATGCCTGTTATCTCTGAGGCAGGATTATGTTCCATTTGACCCTTATCAGCAGGGCAGGTCAAAATTTCTTTTGTAGACACAAGAGTGCCACTGCTAGATGCAATTTCACATGCAATAGCTGAATTCGCCACTTCGGGCAATTTTTCATCAGTCAAGATGGATGGGCCATTGGAAAACTCCGCATCAGCAGACATCCTACAACCACAACAATTCTGTTAGGCTTAAATCCTTTTATCCCCCAGAATAAACTATCCCAGATGTAAACCATCGACAAAGTTAAAGATGCAGAAGAGAAAATGAAAGATTATAAATAAAAATAAGTGAGAGAGACTGAATGAGCTAAATAACCAGTGCATTCCCAGGTACTAGAAATGCTCAGATTCATTGACAAAGGTTTCCTTAGGCTTTTTTGGCTGTCTAAATTGATTCACCCAAATGAAAAATTAAAATTGTATCCTACTAGTTACAATTTCATGATCGAATTCGTAGTGAAATGGACGTTCCTGCAGCTCCAACAACACATGATTTACAAAAAATTAACTCTTTTTCACGCCTAAAACAAATGAAATATTAAAATTAAATGCAAAATTAACCTCTCGCATCAACTTCATAAATCACAGATCATAAGTAAACTGATCTGACATCACAAACAACAACAAAAACAAAAAGAACTAGATAAACAATAAAAACACATCTACTAAACATTCTACTCAGACCATCTCTTGGAGCCTTTTTTTACTGCTAAATTGGCATGTAAATTATATAACTCTTACATGTCGAAGTCGAACTTCAACCAATGCAATTAACTTAAAATCATATCTTTCAATTTCATGATCAAATTCACAATGGAGTAGCCTTTTCTGCGGCACCAGCAACACATGACTTACCAAAAATTCACTCTTTTTCACACCTATAGCAAATGAAATACTAAAACTAACTCCAATTAAACTCTCGCGTCAACTTCACAAAGCATAGATCATACATAAATAGATCTGAGATCACACACAACAACAAAAAAAGAACTACATTTACTAAATCATTCTACTCAGACCATCTCCTAGAACTTCCATTTCCTGCTAAATTGACATCTAGAAATTATATAACTCTTACAAGTCGAAATCGAACTTCGAACCAATGCTATTAACTTAAAATCACATCCTCCAATTCCATGATCGAATTCAGAGTGATTTAGGCTTTTCTACCACGCCAGCAACACATGATTTACCCAAAAATCACTCGTTTTCACGCTTAAAACAAATGAAATGCTAAAATTAAATCCAATTCACCTCTCGCATCAACTTCAAAAAACACAGATCATAACTGAACACACACACACACACGGATCACCAATCTCCACCAGTTCAAACACAAAAAAAATACACCGACAACTGAGTAAAACAATGCATGTACCAAATTCAACATCAAAAAACGCGATTTCTGATACATTCACATTCACTTAAACTGAATTAACCTCAGATCGATGTAACGGATCAAAATCTCAACGAAATCACAAAAAAAAAATCACCTTGAGAGAAATGAAAGCGTCAAGCGGCAATGTTGTCCGGCAGCGGCTGTTCTCCGCCGTGTTCCGCCGTATGCGCTTGATCCGATCTGTAACTCACGGTGCGTTGTTGTTGTTGTGATGCATGAATTTGTAGAAGGAAAGAGAATTTGGGAATAATGAATTGTATGTATTCAGTCCCGTTGAGGTTTAACCGTAAAAATAAGTCCAAGTTACAAATCTCCTAAAATGAGAAATTCTGGATCTAAATAGGAACATAGATGCAAGGGCATTTTGGACCTTTTGTATAATATATGTACAATTGATCTAGGTGGGTAGATATAAGACTTTTCGGGTGCTAAATATTTGTAATTTATGATTTAATCTACGATCATTAAGGGGTTGTTTGGCAGAGTGTAGAAGAGTCTGAATCTATATAGGAACATACGTGTAGGGGTATTTTTGGCTTTTTCTTATAATGTATGTACAATTGATCTAAGTGGGATAGATGCGAGAGTGTTTTCGATTTTTTGAGTACTAAATTATGTAATAGATAAAATTTGATCTACGATTATTAGGAGGTTGTTTGTCGCATTTATAAGAACCGTAATAAATAAAGTGTATTAGTACGTTGAAACAAGTAATCCTAAAATTAGTTATGTCGAGACAATGTCTTAACCACTATTTGGTTTGATGTATTAAGGGTGATCATGTTTTTACTCATGTTTATCCATGTATTAATACTATCCGTATTGAATCTGATTATATTTAGATTTGTAACTGGATTTTTTTATAATGGAGTTAAAATGTTCTCTATTAAAGATGACTCAATATTCAAGGCTCGAATTCAATTTATATGATTAAGAATGAAATGGCATTTACTATTCGATCAAAATCTCTATTTGTCGAATTTAAACTATATGCACTTATTGAATAGTCAAAAAGATTTCTCATGTTATTTTAATAATATCAAGTTAGTTAACTATTTTTAGCATGCTACCAAGTAGAAGTTTGTTCATTACTCTCTTCTGTCTTTGTTTCAATTTACGTGATACTTTTTAATTATTTTTTTTGTGATTTAAACTATTAAATTTTATCAAGCATTTTATAATGTATTTCTTTGTTATATCAACATGATAAAAATTGCAATGGATCGGATAATACTTTTGTATAATTTTGAATATTTAATTTTTTTTAAGATACTAAATTGATCTAATTTGATCTAATTTGATTTAACTTCAAAAAGTTATTCAAATTAACTCTCGAAAAAAGTAAAAAAATACCACATAAATTAAAACTAAAAAATACATAGTGCACCACTTGAACTCTTTTTCTCCTTTTTTAAGTTTAAAAAAAAACAACAAGAATTGGTCTAGGAAAAGGTAAGAAAATATCATCAAATCTTCTACCTTCTAGAAGATAAATTGCTAATTTTAGTTGAAAAGACAAAAATACTCTTCATCCACCTTTGTATATCAATTATGAATTTTTGTTACAAAGTCAAAAATATTCAAAGATTTACCAAATCTAGAGCATTAATAACCAATGACCAATATAATTTTCTAGTAAATTTGTATAAAAGCATAATTAAAAGCAAGTGTAATAAATTCAAAATCCAATTTCAATTACCGAAATGTCAATAATACCCCTATTTTAATTAACTGAAGTGATGCACTTGAATCTTTATGTTGGTGGCTCTTTACGTGAGGTAACTTTAGCTTATCGTTGACATGATTTTAGATAGAAAGTTACGATAACACGAACTAATATGATTAATTAGATAGTTAAGAGTTGTCTCACTTTTTTCTAACATACTAATAGTCGTAGTATTACTTAGGGAGTTCTTGTTATTTTGTTTCTGTTACTATCTAATACTTTTTGCACTATTATTATCGTATAATTTTATTGTAATTGTTCCTTTTTAGTATGTCATGCGTTCTTTAGCATTTTGTCTTGGTTTTCTTTATTTCGGTGTTATATCATTTTCTGAACTGCTTTATAGTACTTTTACTTGAGCCGAGAATCCATCGAAAATAATTTTTCTATCTATCAGGATAGGAATTAGGTTTGCATATACACTACTCTCCCCAAACCTTATACCCCACTTGTAAAATTATACAAAATATATTATTATTATACTATACTTAATTATCCATATGTCGTGTTAAATTTAAATTGATACTCGTTAATTAAAGAGAACATAGTTCTAAAATAGTCCTAATGTAATATCTTTCTTACCTAAAAAAAAATAAAAAATACATATTTTTATTATTAAAGATTAAATATTCTAAAACATATATTATAACATAACTAGAATCAAAATTCAATAATTTCTTTTTTCCTTTTTCCACTTATGGAAAACTTGCTGGGATAAACTTTAAAAGAAAATGTTATAATTTAGGAGTAAAAAAATGTATTTATTTTGATATCAGATTAATTAACATCAATCATCAAACAAATTAGTATCAATATTATTATTATTATTTTTGGAAAACATTAAAGGGGGGAAAAGATAATATATGATTTGATTTTCCTTTTAAAGAAGAAGTGGGAAGCTCTCACTAGCTTCAAATTACTTATTTATAGCATTTTTAAATTTGAAATAGGAGAAAATAATTTCAATATTGCTAGGAGCAGATCTAGAAACATGTTTACGTAAAATTAGTAACTTTTATTTATATTTCATGTGATATATATTTATAAATATATTTAGTTGAAAATTTAATTATTATTAAAATTATACTTTTGAACATAAAAATTTATAACCCGCAAATTTTAAATTTGTTTTTATATACTAGTATTTTAATGTTAGTAAATATCAATAGATAAAAAATGATATATGTGGATCCACAATATTTACTTTCTATATGCATAGAGTACAAAAAAAGGTGAAAAATCCAAACAATCATCTATATTATATAATATAACTTATATTTTATCTCCCCTCACTTATACTTTATATTATATTTTTATTTTTATTTTTATTAAATATTATATATAAGAAATTTCTTCTAACTAAGAATCCTGTCATAATCAACTAATAATTTGATTTGAAATATGATGGGAATACATCTTTCTAAGAAAGCAAAAAAGGAATCAATTGAAACATCAAACTTCAAATCATCACATGCAAGATATGTTAAACGTTAATCATACTTTTAAATCTTTTTTGAATATATAATACTGTAATATTTATATTAATTTATTTTTGGAAAGAATGATTAAATTATCAACAAATTATGTGATTGAATATATCATTATATTCTAGGCGTGATAATTTTTCACGAATAATTAATGGATCATATTATTGAATATTATACAACATGTCAAAAGTTTAACCTTTTAAAAATTAAATTTGTCCAAATTTGAACATCTTGGGCTACAAATAAACATACTAATTAGTCAATTTAAATGATATTAGCTGATTTCAAAAGATTGATGGATTCGAATTACATGAATATCCTTAGTTGAAATTGATGGATTCAAATTACATGAATATCCTTAGTTGAAATTGATGGATTCGAATTACATGAATATCCTTCGTTGAAATTGAAGAATACTTAGCAAAAACTAAGATAAATTCCTTTTTAATAATTTCATTTAGTCTAGCGGAAAGGAATGGAAAATTTGTGTTTTAGTTTGAATTTAATACAGTAACAATAATATATTCAATATAATCTTTAAAGTTGTCAAAAAGGGTCGGCAAGCCTCGCGCGCCAAGGAATTTGAAGGGCTAGGGTGGACCGACCCTTCATTTGGAAGGCCTGAAAATGCTCAACCTAACCCAACCATAGAAGGACTGAGGGCTGGGACGGGCTAGCCCTCTTTTTTTTTAATCATTTTTTTCTTTTCAAACTTAAAATTTTATAACATCAAGAAAATGAGAATATTTTCAAATCAAATATGGCGAGCAATGGTGTTGTTTCAATAGCAGTAACAAAAAATCTAGTGTAATTAGCATATATCTAGGATACTAGATATACGACATACATGTATCTATTATGATGTATCCCAAATACGCGAGCAAGATAAAAGAGTGGCAAGCGAGATGGAGGAAAGCGAAGGCGCAAGATTTGTTTTTGTATCCTAGATACATGTGAATCCCCTTTGTTAGAGTGTATCTAGAACAAATTAACCTAATTTTGAGTACCAAAATCTAGTAAGATTCATAATATTACAACATAATGTGCATTTAAGTAATTAGCTCATATAATAGAGAGATAATTGTAAGTTACCCTTAAATAAATAGTTTGGCCCATGAGCTGACTCCGGTCCAGCTCTGATCAAGCTTCAAGGGCCAATGACTTATATGAGTTGGGCTTATAAGCACTAGTTTTAAATGGGCTTAAAAAATCCTATCACAAATCCTACCCCAATAATAGGTTGGGTCAGCCCCAAGGGCTAAGCCCATTTTGACGGCTTTATATTAATCTCATAAATGAAATCTACAGAAGATAGTACGTATAGATCTTAACCCTACTTTAATGAGGTAGAGACGTGATTTACAATGGGAAAAAGGATAAATATACCCCCGAACTATCGTAAATGGTATGCAGATACCCTCCGTCATACTTTTGGGAGATTGGTGCCCCTGCCGTCCAAAAACTAGAGCATATATACACTTTATACTAACAGACATACACGTGTTATAATCTTATCCATTGACCCGACGTTTATTAAATATCGGATCGACAGATAAAATTGCGCCACGTGTCCCTATTTAGTCTTCCGTTAGAGTGAAGGGCATATATGCTTTAGTTTTTGGACGACAAGGACACCAATGTCCCAAAAGTATGACGGAGGGTATCTGCATACTATTTACGATAGTTCGGGGATATATTTGTTCTTTTTCCCAATTTACAATAGACTAGCAGCTCAAAATAAATGTAGTATTTGAAGGAGAATTACATAAATAATACAATAACAAATTAAAAACCTATAAAGTAAACGAAATAACAAGAAGTAATGCACAACAAAGAAATAAGAGATGATGTAATCACTGTATAGCACCGACCCTAACCTCTCCCACATAAAGTGCAACCACCTTCAACTACTTACTAGTCCTATGTCACGTCCCGCCACATCACAATGAAATTTTGTGTCCGAATAGGGACGGAAGGGTCTAGAGTTGTGGAGAGGTTTCCGGAAGACTCTAGAACCCTCTAGAATAACTTAGAAGGCAATGGAAGGTCCTAGATAGTTTCCAAGAAAGCCTTAGAATTCTTTAGAAAGTGTAGAGAATTCTAGAAGAGAGACTAGATATTTTCTTGAAAGGCTTTAGAATTTCCTAGAATTAGTAGAAGATTCTAGGGAGGGACTAAAGTGTAAATAGTTTAGGAACTTGTAAAATAAATATTAATTATATTTTAGTCCCTAGGAGATAGTATAAATAGAGGTGCCCCTCATTTGCAAGGAACCATCCAAGCAAGCAACCAAGAAAGGAAGTGTAAAACATTCTTCCAAAATTCTCTAAGTCTTCCTTTTCATTCTCGTTTCAAAGGGCTTACTTGAGCTTACAAAATCGTGAAAGGTTCGTGAGTAAGTTGTCAAGTGCCGCACGGAGCTTTAGTAAGACTCTAAGTCCGTGACACCTATCTCTATTAGACATTGGATTAATTGGGTCAGCTTTCTAAACATGGTCAATTTTTAAAATCTTTTTTCAATTGATGGATCACTCTCGTATTTCAATAATATGGACCTTCAACAATCCATTGTAGCAAAACAAATTCATATTCCAAAGTAAAATGAAATTATATTGTATCGTATCTAACCATCTTCCTCAAAATTCAACGCTAATCATATCAACAAGTCATAAGTAATTATAACAACTGATATAAATTTCATACGAATAAATCACAAGTCACAAACTTTAACCCAAATAAATTTTACCATTGACTCAAAACTTATTCGTTAATATATTACTCATCCAAATTTAATTCAACCCGTCAATTTAACTATTCGATCAACCAAAAAAAATAAATTATTAGCCCACCACACATCACGCTGGTTCATGGGGTATGGGACATGGAGGAAAATGTAAAGTTCTTTAATCAGCAGTCTTAATAGACTTTTATAAGATTTTAATTTAATAATAATAATTTTAAAAAATAATAATAATAATAAAAAAAAAAACTATGAATTTTCAGTTGTACAAAAAAAACAAAAAACCAAAAAAAAAGTGAATCCCAAAAAGAAAAAAAATTGTTCAGCTTCTGGAAAGTTTTGATGATCAAATTGAAATACTTTCGAGTGTTTTGATGATATGGGTATTTTTATTAGAGGTTGCATTTTTGGATTAACCAATAGGGTTCTTCATTGAAGTTTTTTTTTTTTTTCTAAATCAAAAATTTTTTGGGTGATTTTTTATTTTTTTTATGAATGATGGAGAGAAGAACCCAAAATGAAAATAATCCTCCAGAAAATATACCATTTAATGTTGAAGATTCAATTTTCAGCTCAAATTTGTTCTTGGATGGTGATGGAGAAGTTATTCTTACTCAAACTTCTGATAGATTGTCTTGGAAATCTGTTGAATCTGTACTTAATGTAAGTTTTTTTATGTTTTCTTTTGCTGTAAAATTCCCATTATTTTGATTGTGACTTGTGAGCATGTTAAGCTTAATGGTGTTCTACCCATTTCCTCATATTTTGTGTGTTTTGGCTCTGTGTTCTAACTTTTGCTTTTCTATGATTAGTTTTTGAGATTTTTGTTATTCTAGTTAATCTGTTGGATTTGTTAGTTATTAGTGAATTGGGTTGTTGGTATAATGTATATACGCCATTTTATTGTTTGGTTGACATGAAAGAGTTTGGAGGTTGAAGCTTTGGTAGCTCAAAGTTTCCTTTTTTACAAAAAGAACACCTAAAGTAATCGCACGAGTGAGGTCTGGGGAGGGTAGGATGTACATAACAGACTTTACCCCTACCTTTGTGAGGCAGAGAGACTATTTTCGACATACCCTCGACTCAAAGTTTCCTTTTTTACGAAAACGAACGCCTAATGTAATCACACAAGTGAGGTCCGGGGAGGGGAGGATCTATGCAACAGACCTTACCCCTACCTTTGTGAGGCAGAGAGAGTGTTTTCAATACACCCTCGGCACAAAGATTCTTTTTTTACAACATCATACCTAGTGTAATCCCACTAGGGGGGTCTAGGGAGGGTAGGATGTACTTAAACCTTACCTTACCTTTGTGAGGTAGAAAGATTGGTATCGATAGTCTCTCGGCACAAAGATTCCCTTTTTATTGTTTAGTTTCACTTTTCATTCCTTTTCTTTCTTTTTTGCTTTTATGTGCATTAAGCAATTAGCAAACTCACTTGAAGTGGGGTTCGATATATTTGTAACTGATTAAATTGAACTATGCTGTAGTTTAAAGGTACCTGCATCTTGTTCTGGCCAGCTTTTTGCAAAGATCACCTGAAATATATGTTTGAGATAATCGTCACGGGAGAGTCATATCTTATCATTTAACATTGAAAAATAGTGGTAATAAAGAAGAAGTAGTGTGAGCTGGCATGAAAACTTCAGCACTTCTTCAAGAAAAATGGTGGTATTAGATTAAGGTGCTAAAACTAGTGTATAGAAAGCTAACATACTCAGAGAAGAGATAATTATGTATCATGTATGACATTTTTAAAAAGGATGCTTTGTCACGTTTTTTGCTTTAGTTCCCTTTAGTGTATAGAAAGCTAACAGACTCATATTCACTTTTTTTTTTTCGCTTTCTTTAATCTTTACGTTTTGATTATTGCTACTACCTGTTGTTTCTTGTGTTTTGTTTATCACATTATTCTGCTCTGTATGGTCTGTTACGCTCTCTCTATTATTTGCTATGCCTTGTTCTACTTCTATATTGTCTTTTTCAAACTGCCTAGTTATGTGTTACTTGAGACCGAGGGCCTTTCGGAAACAACCTTTCTATCTCCACGAGGTAGGAGGTAAGGTTTGTGTACACTATACCCTCCCCAGACCCCACCCGTGGGAATACAGTGTATGTTGTTGTTCTTTAATCCTTACTTCCTTTGATATGTTGATACTATAGATGTTTTGCCGACCTTGAGGAAATGGGTGCTGACTGTTCAATGTATGGCAGGGGCAGGATCCGTCATCTTGTTTCGGCATAGAACTTGTTTCTAAAAGTGAAACCACATTGTGTTTTAGTGATGTATACTCTGCAGAGTTCATTGATTGGGGGTTGGTACATGAAGCTGCCTTTTTGGGCCAGTCATTTGAGGTTATAATTATTTAACAAAAGTTAAGGATCTAAATATGTCTACTTTGATCAAGAGGTAATAATATGTATATGTGGATACAGATGTACCGATTTACAATACGCGGAGTCCAGAAATCAAAGACACAACCTTCTGTTTTGGTTCCATCTTTTTATACTTTTGGACATAAGGATTCACAAACATGTCAGATGTGGGTTAATCGGATTAATGATCTTCTAAACATGAATGCTGAGCAGCCAAAGAACCTTCTGGTAAGTTTAGTATGTTATCAATTACCAGTTAACATGTATGTTAGTTGCTAAAGCTCTGGTAGTGCCTGTACTCTCTAACTGGTTACAGAAATTGACTTCAGATTGAAGTTTAAGTTTCTTCAAACTTTTTCCTTTGTGATTAGTAGGTTTTTGTTAACCCAAAGAGTGGGAAAGGACTCGGATGTAAAGTTTGGGAAACAGTGGCTCCGACATTTTCTCAAGCGAAAGTGAAAATGAAGGTAAACTTTTCTGGTAGCTTGTGTTTCATTATTGAAGGATGTTCTGAATGTGCATTTCATTCTAGATTGTCTATGTGAACGATGATATGCTGTTGTAGCTTTTTGTCCAATATCTGTTACTATCTGATGTTTCTTGTACTTCAATTATCGTATTATTTGGCTGTAGTTACTATTTAGTTACTTTGTGATGGTTTCACTTCCGTTTATTCTCTGTATGGACTGCTTTGGACTATTGAGGTTCTATCGGAAACAACCTCTCTACCTCTGAGGTAGGGGTAAGGTGTGACTATACTGGGTATGTTGTTTTCTGGTTTCCCTTTTCAATCCTCGACCAATTAAAGTGCAACAGAGGAATAAAAAAGCACGACTGATTTTAGGATCTATCTTCATTTAAATTCTGTGTAAAATTTACTCAAGATAAGAGTTTCTGAAAATGCTATAAATATAAAGACCGTTATTTTATAGCATTTCTTTCAAGTAAGTAATGCTAAATAAAAATTGACCAAAATGGTTGCCTCTGTTGTTAAATGGAATTATCACTATCTTCAAAAGGCTACTTAGTATATCAGCTTTATATACTCTTACATCTTAAAATATGTCTACTAATTCAAAACCCACAGCTTTTTATTTTTCTGACTAAACAGCACCAAGAAAGTGCAGAGTATTTACAGTGTATAAAAGCTCAGTTGCCCCTTATTTTTTTGATTAGTACTCAATTGCACCTTATAAATGTCGGGAACTGAGGAATTCTGGTGATCTGCATACATGTCATATACATCTTGTCTGTAACACTACAAAGCCAAGAAGTTCAAACATTTGTATTTGAAACTACACATGTACAGTGCCCTCAAACATCTTTTATTTCTCTCTGGGCAAATTTCTATTTGGCTATTGCACCGGTGATTGACATCTTCCACAGTAGCAGCACACATAGAACATCTACTGCGTAAAATGATGCATCATTTCTGTAGGCTTATTTTTTCTCAGACACACTTTGCTTGCTGCAACGTAGCAAAATCCCTTACCTTAAGAGAATCATATATAATATCTCTAGGTACTGAAAACCTGAAACTCATTCAAGCTTTCTTCTGTTATCTGCAAAATAGTCAATCAGGTCAATTAAAATTCGTTGTTTTCATTGCGTCCGGGCTTAGTTCGAGTGGTAAGGGTTGAGGGATTTGTGACTTTTAGGTCACAGGTTCAAGCCCTATGCCATGCAAAATAAACATGGTATTTAACTGGACAAGGCTAGAGGGTAGACCCATTATCCCTGAGTTTTAAAGACTGCAGTTGGTTCTAAGAGTTGTCCCTAGACAAATTTCTCTGTCATCAAAATAGAAAAGAATCGTTGTTTCATTATGTTAGTTTGAAGACTATCATTCTTTGACTTCAATATATTATGGCTGTGATATATCAGTGAATAGTCAACATATCAGGACTTTTTTGAGTTTTTCTCAAAGCCCTTTGTTGTTTCCTAAAGGAAAACTATGAATTCTATCCAGCTTTATCGTGCTTCGTGAGTTTTGTATGAGTTTGGAATGACTAGTTTGTTATATGAGTAGTGGCTATTGAATACAAACAGTTTCATGGGGGTTACTTTTCAATCTTGTGGTAATAGGATTTAATCCCCCAACTTTTCTATCCGCTATATGCAAACTAAACTTGGATATATCAGCTTTGAAAGTGGATACTTTTATTGTTTACGTTCCAGTTTGTACTCTTTTTAAGTTCGCTGTATTCTTTTCATCAGGTTACTGTGACAGAAAGGGCAGGACAAGCTATTGATATGATGTCTTCCATTACAAGTAGAGAGCTCAGTTCATACGATGGCGTGGTAGCAGTTGTAAGTACTAAGTAGTGAGAGATATCTATGTTTTTTTTTGGGTGCGAGGGTGGGTAATTTTTGACCGTGAAGTTTTTCTATTTGGTGTCAAAGTTGAGCACTCTTTTGAAGTGTATAAATATCACTAACAAGATACTTGAGGATTGCAACTTTTGTCTCTAATTTGCTAAATGAGATGCGTAGAGGAAATGTAAATCAATCTATTGATAAAAAAAAGTACTTGTCTAATGCTTCAAATCTTTTTTCATAAACATTTGATGAGTTTAAGAGAGAATTAAATGTGTCAGGTTTTCTCCTTGTTAATGTTGATAAAACTTTGTTTTGATGCATTTGTTCTCGTTTTACCAATATGGTGAAGTTGCAAGGGATTTCACGGCTTTTGTTAGTTCTTGCTTTTCTTTACGTGGGGATTGGAAATCTTGCGTTGTTCCCTTCAAACAATAAAGGGGTGAAGGGGGGCAAAGATGCTAAGGGTGTACTTATACACGGTAGTAATGCTTCACTTCTCGCATGTCAGTAATGCATATCTATCGAAGAAGAATAGGTACATCTTTAGCAAAATAAGAGTGTCTTAAAAGATCCATATGATCCTTTTGTTTCCATCAAAACATGGGTAGACATGTATGCATCAACACAAGATACATAACATAGTCATTTTGGCAGCTTATATTGTAGTTCTTCTAACAATTTTACCACCAAGTTGCTTGAGCTTCTTAGGTCTTTTACTATCTGACATCATTTCAGGGCGGTGATGGATTTTTCAACGAAATACTGAACGGTCTTCTCTTGTCGAGGCACAAATGTTCATATCCACCAAGTCCTACTGAACTTAACCACCCCGTTGAGAATAATGATGATGGGCATGTTCTTGATACCAATGTGGATATCAGGGACCCATCTGATAGCGGTGAGGATGAATCTCCTCTTCTAAAGAAATCAACAGATCTCAGTATGTAAACACGTAAATTCTCTCCATAAATTGTTTTCTTTGCATAATCAATATTTGTGAAGTGTGCTTATGAACAGTGTATCCGGAATTACAGGAACCGGAGATGATTCTTGCCAAACAGGTTAGTTAATTTTATAATCATGATTAATAATCTTAAGAATTTGTATCTTGTGTGTTGCAAGCCTAAAATAGATCTGTAAAGATGCCCATCCTCTAAAAGTTTTAAACTTTTAGATGACGGTTCAAACATTCAATATGATATTACTGTATTAGCTTTTGTAGAGCTTCTAGGTTCCAGTCTCGTTACCACACACTTTAAAATATTTCCATGTGCTTGACCCAAGAAAATGAATCGGGCCTGCAAGTGAGGGGAGCGTTGTGATAAATAAATAAAAGCGCCGCATTTCTGATCATTTAAGCATTTTCATGACTATATTTGGATGTACATAACCACAATGATAGGAAGGAAAGGGGACATATATGATTGATAACATTGTATTTGAAAACATTATTATTTCTTTCCTTTCCTTATCCTCCCCTTTGACGCCAACCTAAGTGCATTAGTTTTTTCCTCTCGCGAGTAACTTTTTTTAAAAGATACAACATCTTTGATTTACCCTTTTGCCATCTCAGAAGCAGAAGATGTTGACTTTTCTTTCCCAAATGATAAGTTCAGATTTGGACTTATTCCAGCAGGATCAACAGATGCCATTGTAATTTGGTAAGGTCCTATATTGATTCTTGTTAGTGTAGTTGAATGGTAACTTTGTCTGTCCAATGTAGAGGCTTCCTGTATGGAAAGGAAGAGATGATCTCCTTGCATTCATTTTTATGAATGGTGTCTTACATATCTAGTATATTAAGGTGTGGAGGTCGAGAATTATGTAGAAGGTTAGTAGGTAGCTGAATGTAGTCGCCTGTTGGGTGAGAGAGGTAGGGGGCTTGCCTCATATCCTCTTGTCTTTATTTAGTAGTAGTTTCTTTTCCTTCTATATATTTTGCTATCTGTTGTTCCTTTTTCTCTGTAGTTTAATATTTGCTGTCATTTCTTTTTCTTCCTGCAACCCTTTTCCGAATAACTTCACTTTTTGAGCCAAGAGTCTATCGGAACATCCTCTCTACCCCACAAAAGTAGGGGCAAGGTTTGCATACATCTTATCCTCCCCAGACCCCACTTGTGGAATTACACTGGGTATGTTGTTGTCTTTCATATCTACTCTCTGAGTGTTGGACGTTCAGGATTATTAAGGTACAAACAGAATGACGAGTGGTTGCCCTTGGGCATAATTGCTAATCACACGCTACAAGATTAACTTAAGTATCTTTCACCTTCCAGATACACAGACCGCAAAACATAAGATACTTTTTGCTACTAGAACCAAATTGTATGGTAAGAAAACCACTGTAAAATGTTTTAAATTTAATCATCAAAATATCATCTGTGAAAATTCTAGGCTGAACTGAAGCAGGTTGTCTTAAGTTTCTTGAGTGCTATATTTTACCAGCTATGAATGTTGTAGACCTCATTGATGTTTTCTACTCCCTCTATCCCACTTTATGTGATGCACTTTCCTTTTTAGTATGTCCCAAAAAGAATGACACATTTTCTTATTTGACAAATGTTTAATGACTATCAATATTTTACCGATGTTGGGTCCACTTATTTGGCAAAAAGTCCACTAAGGTGTACTCTTCTATTTATTAAACAAATTTGTTTTAAGGGTAGTTTTGGAACATTGCAAAGTCTTCTCATATATCTTAAACTCCGTACCCAGTCAAACTACATCACATAAATTGGGATAGAGTGTGGATTTTGTTTTTAAAATCCTATGTTATGCTTAGCATTTAGCAACTTTTTATACGTTGCTAGCCGCATTATCTTTTTGAAAAGCTAGTTGACTTTCATTTTTGCAGTACTACAGGGGCTAGGGATGCTATGACTTCTGCATTGCAGATCATTCTTGGTAAAGCAGTGTGCCTTGATATAGCTCAAGTTGTAAGATGGAAAAAGACTTCTACATCTAAGGACGAACCCTGTGTACGTTATGCAGCTTCTTTCGCTGGGTAATTTTCATCTATTATTGGTTAACTCATATGCTATTCCGGAACCAGTGTTCTCTAAATGTTTTTGATTTAGCGGATACTCACTGTTAGTGTGTGGTGCACTTTTCTGACTTTCTTTCTGCTTTATTTCGATCCATTTTATCCAGTAGTCGTAGTATTACTCAGGTAGTTCTTGTTATTCCATTTCTGCTACTATTTAATGTTTCTTGCACTTCTGTTATCGTATCATTTTGTTGTAGGGATTGTTCCTCTTTAGTATGCTTTGTCATGCGTTCTTTAGTATTTTTTCTTGGCTTCTTCACCCCCGTTGTTTTTGTTTTTCGAACTGCTTTGTAATGGTTTTACTTGAGACGGGAGTCTATCAAAAACAACCTCTCTACCTTCCAAGGGAGGCTAAGGTCTGGTACACACTACCCTCCCCAAACCTCATTTGTGGGATTACACTAGTTATGTTGTTGTATATCCAGGGGTACCAGCCTACCTTTCTTTAACTTATTGGTAAATATGTGGCATTTAGTTGAAAAATGAGCGATACATAATCAAGTTTGCCGGCTTTGTTCTACTGAATCCTTTAATTCTTTGCTTTGCTATTCCTATAATAATATATGGTTTTACGTCATGGATTTGAGCTCTACTGTGCACCAAAACCCGATTCAAAATTGAGAAGGGTAGGAGGGGGGAGGTTTATTCACTGAATTTCGAACCTTGCGCTACTGGCCCTTGGGGATTTCACAGTTATAAATGAAAAGATAAAACTATGGTATTGCTTTATTTACTAGCTCAATGTTTTCATTATGTGGGACATATTCCGTTGTCTTTTACTTGTGAACTTGTTATTTAAGTGGTTACAATTGTGCCGAATCATTGTCTCGAAATAAATCTGAATGTGAGTTACAGTGTGCTCATGAGAGCTTTTTAAACTTTTGCATTGGTAAATGGCTTTCTTCTTATACTCTGTTCAGGAGATCACATTATTTCCCGCACCTGGTTGTTATGTTAACCGTCTGCCTATTTTTAAATTTTTGCATTGCATGCTCTTTTTAAAAAAAAATTTATAACCGTGGTGTCTAGGCCAGCTTGCGCGCACCTGGACTAATTCCACAGGATACCTGTCACCTACTACCAGCAACAGGTACCAGGTGATTCTATCCACCAGGCTAGGACGGATGGGACACCTAGTATTTTTTTGTCTCTGCTGAGATTTGAACATGAGACCTCATGGTTCTCACCCACTTCATTGACCATAGGTCACACCCTTGATGCAATGCATGCTTCTTTGTGAACTTACGATTAAATTCTACTCCTCCTTCGTAATCATTCGCTTACTTATCAGGTATGGGTTTTATGGAGATGTAATTACTGAGAGCGAAAAGTACAGGTGGATGGGCCCCAAGCGTTATGATTATGCTGGAACAAAGGTGTTTCTTCGTCACAGGTATGGCTTGTGGACCAAATTTGTTGGTGCAATTTTTTTTTCAGTTGGTTCCATTTGCCATTTTACCCACTGGTGACCGTCTTAATGAGCAACCCTACTGCTTTGCTCACGGATATTGCTGTCACTAATGAAGTTTTCAATTAGTAATGTTGGGAGGCTAGAGTAGATGCGTGATTGTACCTGTGTGAAAACACGTGCTCGACCTTCTGTGGTTGAGCAGGTTGGACGGTGATCATAAGGCCTTGATGGGTCTGGTGCCAAAATAGTCACTGCTTGTGATACTCCTATTTTTTCCTCCACTGCTCCTCCCTGAGCAGTGGTAAGGTCTATCAGAAACAACTTCTCTATCTCTACGAGGTATGGGTAAGGTCTGCTACACGCTATCGTATAGACCCCACTTGTGGTTACAACTTACACTAGGTATGTTGTTGTTGCCCCTCACAGGGCATGTCCAACCTCCCAGATGGAGGATAGAAATCGACTTTATTATAAGCAGTGGCGGATCCACTGTAGACGTTACGGGTTCAGCAGAAACCAGTAGTTTTGGTCCAGACTCTAGACCTTGTATTTGTGTTAAAAGTTTCACTTAAAATGTATAAATAATGTTACAAGAACCCATTAAACATAAATAATATAACAAGAACCCAGTAAACAGAAAATGTAGAGGTCCAAAACCCATAAAACATAAAATTACGAATCCACCTCTGAGGCTCTGACTATAAGACCAACTTGTAATTGGATCCATGTCTTGTACTATGTCTTGGGTGTGGCAATGATCTCGCATTGTACTATATTCCTCTAAGCTTAATTCCGTAGATCACTCAATTTCATAAACATCTTACTGATGTAGTATATTTTACAACTTCATATTTTTGTAGATCGTATGAAGCAGAAGTTGCATACTTGGAAGTTGAATCAGAAAAGAAAAACGTAGGTCCTGAGAAAGAGTCGACAGGCAGCTGGACAAAAGGATTGTGGTCCCTTCTCAAAAAGTCTGAAAGAGTAGCTTGTCGTGCAAACTGCAATATTTGCAAAACAAAAGCAGGCCACACATCGGCAAAATGTCCCTATTCAAAAGATTCAAGATGGTTAAAGTCCAAAGGGCGTTTTCTTAGTGTTGGAGCTGCTGTAATCTCTTGCAGAAATGAAAAAGCACCTGATGGTCTGGTGGCTGATGCACACCTTTCAGATGGTTTTCTACATCTTATACTAATTAAGGAATGCCCTCACGCATGTTATTTGTGGTAATCGTCTCTCTCTCTCTCCTCACTGTTTTAACCTAGAAGCTTAAGGTCTAAACTCATGACCGGAGATAGTGTATAGGTGCAGGCTTGGACTAGTAACTTTTGGTTATACCCTGTATTTATATTAGAAATTCCATTAACTATGTATAAATATTTAACTGCGAACCTAGAAACTAAAATGAGCTATGAATTCGGTGGCAAGTTCAGAATCCATAAACTTCAAATATGTATGCTTAGTCGTTGGATATTATTGACTTGAAAATGTAGAAATAAACCAACATGGCTCAACTTGGATGTGTCCGTATTCTTAGCACGGTATTACCTATCTTAGCCCTGCTGACGTCCACACGATGTTTGTCTATTTTATGCAGTCACCTTCTCCAGCTAGCAAAGAAGGATGGCAATCCGCTAGATTTTGAATTCGTCGAGCACCATAAGGTAACCCGAAACTCTTTTCCTCCTGCTTATCTTTCCATGAAGCTATTCTTTCATAACATTTTCTGCATTCTGCTATTCAGACTCCAGCATTCACATTCACTTCTTTCGGCAAGGAGAGTATATGGAACGTTGATGGCGAGCTCTTTCAAGCTCATCAACTTTCAGCTCAAGTATTTCGCGGGTTGATTAACTTATTTGCTAGTGGCCCTGAAGCCTAAAGTGGCTGAATCTCTTAAAATAGGTTATGTTGCTTTTGACTCTCCGAAAATATGGCAACACTCATGTTGGATCCTCCAAAAATGCTCTACTTTTGGAGGATCTAACGCACATCTGATGATATTTTTGAAGAGTCCGAGCAACATAACATATAGGTGTTGTTTCTTGTTGGAAAGCTATTGGATATTCCATCAATTAATTTATCTATTCAGAAAAACTTTGTATTTGACATCCCATTTCCTGCCTGGAAGTTACTAAGAAAAAGGCAGGGGGATGCCAGTGACTGTGTTTAGAGAACTGCTTAATTTTCTCATAAATTAGATAGGAAATGTTGTATAGGTAAAAATAAGTGCACCTTATAGATATAATAAAAATATATTCTATGGTATTTCATGAGGTCTGTTAAAGTGTGTGACCGTCTCATATAAAAATTTATGTTACTAGAGAGCATATTTATGTATTTGATTATGTTTTTTAGTATGCGTTTTCATGTGCAACTCTGACTCTTTCTCATTGGTCAAATAAATGATTTTTCATTCTTGATAATGGGTAGCGGTGATGTGAGATTCAAAATCAAAGCCGTTGCATATTCTGCTATCATGTTGAAGTATGTGACTTTCGTATAAGAAAACACACTTTGATTATTTCTTCAATTAGTTTTGATTTTTTCTTTTCTATTAGGATAGTGTGAAGTAATATTTTTTTTTTAGGTTGAGTATATCAAATAGCTTCATAAATTTGTCATTGAGTTTTATTTAAGAAACTCAAATTGTGATGTGTTTCAGTTGAGTATCTAAACATGTGATAAAAAGTTTTTATTAGAAACTTCTTACTCATATTTTGAAAATGTTACCATGTGTGTAGAAACTATCATTACATAAATAAGTTGATCACATAAATGTCTCGTGATAATTAACGCGAGATGCTTTATGCACCAGACTGTCTTTTTTAGTTTTTGGCAATTAAACTCACCCGTTAAGAATGAAACAAACTCATTCTAATGAAATAGCGTTTTGGATTGAATCAAAACAAAAACCAACTTGCAAGAAAGGAGTTTGAGATTGAATATACCTATTTTTAAAAAAATCAAAATCTAAACAATTTGAAGATAACAAACCAAGTAGTGTACTAGTTTTTTTGAAAAAGGACAGCTCGATACACAGCATTCTGCATTCACACAGGATTCGAGGAACGACAGTTCGATACACAAAGCATTCTGCATTTACACAGGATTTGAGAAACGATTGAATCCTAAGGGGTGTGCTAGTTCCCTAGAAGACATTATATTTTTATAAATTTCCAAAACCATCCTACAATCAACCACATCATTGGTTGAAGAATCCACAATTGGAATTGATTTTCCAATTGCAACTTTTTTAGCTTCACAAATAGTACCATCTTTCTTGTAACCTTCTAAACTTAGCATTTTATTAACATAAACATTGTGAAACTTTGTCATTAGTTTCAAGGGTGAAAATAGCTTCCAATGGAGCTTAATCCTGACTTGTTTAATCTTCGAAAAAATCATCCTTCTCTTGTTTCCGAGCCTAAGAACTCGTATTTTCCTCTTGTTGTTATCCCTTTTTGCATCTCCTAATCTATGGTACTTTTGCGTCCCCACAAATTTCTTTAGGTAATGCAAATATGAAAAACCAAGATTTCCCATCGATGGGGTTTTGTTAACAACGATAGATTAAACAAGAACTTGATGAACGAATAAACAAAAAAGAACTTTTTCGATGAGCTAGTTAAGTGGAGTGTAAAAGAATTTGTGTGGATTCTTTATGTGTAAGAAGGGACACTTTATATAGAGCAAGAATGACATGGTAAGGTTAGAGTTAATTGGATAAAGACAATGATAAAGTTCATTTGATTATGTTTTTAAGGTACAAACATTAACAAAATGACATAAAATTATTGATGTATTTATAGTTTAAACACTATAATATTAAGGGAAAAAGGTCAAATATACCCCGAACCATCGTAAATAATATGCAGATACCCTCCGTCATACTTTTGGGACATTGGTGCTCCAGTCGTCCTAAAACTGGAGCATATATACCCTTTATATTAACGGGCATACACGTGTCATAATCTTATCCACCGACCCGGCATTTATTAAATATCGGATCGACGGATAAAATTGTGCCACGTGTTCCTATTTAGTCTTCTGTTACAGTGAAGGGCATATATGCTCTAGTTTTTGAACGACAGGGGCATCAATGTCCCAAAAGTATGACGAAGGATATCTGCATACTATTTACGATAGTTCAAGGGTAATTTGTCTTTTTAACTTTACTATAGATTAGAAAAAGTAAAACTTGACTATATAACTGTGGATCCTATTTGAAAGGATCAAATGAGATGATTGTTTATTCATATTTGACTGTTTCAAACAAACTATGAAATTTTGGTAGTATATCAAAGAAACATATTAGCATTGATATTTTGTAGCAACAACAATAGACCCTCAGCTAAAAATAATAATAATCATTTTTCAAAACAATTTTGAAAAAAAATTAAACTAGACCACACTGATTAAGTCTTTTAGGGTGAGGTATAATGTATAATAATCTCAGGATAAAATGCAGAATTATTTTATCTTGCGGTTGGTTGAGGTATTAGACAATCTTGGGAATATTTATCCCACCATCATTTATGCCTTAATGATGAGACAAGTTATCTCATATACATGGTGAAATAACTTATTCTAAAAAAATTAATCCCAAATAACTTGTTCTCAACCAAACGGTCAGTAATTACTAGGTTGTATGTTGTTGAGCCAATTGAAAAGGTCCAGTTATAATCACTACCACTTGCTGCCAAAATTGCCGTCCCTTACACTTTATGTGCAAAAGGTGAGTATTACATTACAATTAAAACAAAACAAAAATGATTGCAGGATTCCGGAAAGGGTCACACCTTAAGGGAGGGTGTTGTAGATAGCCTATCGTGACACAAGCATCAAAAGTTGATTCCATGAGTCAAATGACCTATAAATCACATCAAAACAACTTTACTGTTGCTTCAAGACTCCCCTTCGAGTTTTACATTCCGATTGAGAGTTGAAATTCAAATAACTTATTTTTCGCTAAAAAGAATGGGTTAGGGATGAGAAATGGGGAGGGGATTACAAGGTAGAGAATCAAACCCTCACCAACAAGATGAAAGTTAGGTAGTCAACCAACCAAGCTACTAAGATTCCTCGTTCCAATAAGTTCCAATCAGAAACTGAAATGAATTTTTCAAAGAAACATAGACAATAGTACACACTGAAAAACTCCACAATTTCAGTAAAAAGGTGTATACTCATGAACTATTAACAAAAGGACTTCAGCCTTTATCTCTTTAAACCAATGCTCATAAACACAGGCCATAAGGCCGTCATAATAGTTTTGCAATGTCATGTCTACACATCACATTTTATCTCGTCTATTAATGAACGAAAACACGGAAATTACTTGAGATCTTGGTATTAACCAGTTAGCACATCAAGTTCTTGAAGTCAAATCTAACAAATGAATGTAAAATTACAGAAGGTAGAAATTCACAGAAATGGAAAAACAAGCAACCCCTGAAAAAATCTACCTGTTTGATGAGAGGACTAACAGAGTGCAGAATACCTATTCTGATATATACAGTAAATGCACGAATGATGTAACATTTAGTCAATGCCTCCATCTGCCACTTTCAACGTCGTCATCAAAGATTGGTCCGGTCTCACGGGCACTGTGTTCTGATACGGCAATGCCATGTTCAGGTTGAACATACATACTATCAACTTCGGGTTGCCTTATAGTAAGACAACCTGGATTATTCGACATAGATTGTGTACCAGTTCGCTGTTCCGCCAACCTTTGTAAATGCACATGGGGCATCCTACCTGGACATGGAATAAGCAGTGTATCAAAATTTCCGTTAACGAGTTCGATCAACTAAAAATACATGTCATGTCAACTTCTTCTTTCGAGTCTTCAGATATAAACTTTCTAGTAACAGTGAAAATGTGAATCTTTTAACTCAGAAAAATAAACAGCAATAAGGCAGGGCATTAAAATGCAAGAGAAATTGCTAATATAAGAATGTAAGGACTATAAAGCTTGTAAACCTTCAACAAAATCTGGTGAAATCCCAAAAGTGGGGTCTAGGTAGATGTACCCAAACCTTACCCTACCCCGTGGAGGTAGAGAGGTTCCGAAGGACCCTCACCTCGAGTGCAACAAAGCAAAGTAGTTATGAAAAGGAAAAACAATAGTGAAGAAAACACAACAACTAAAAAGGAAAGCAGTGCAGAGCACTCATAAAAGGAACAGTAACAACAATGAAATAGCCTTGTAAGCTTTATGGTTTACATAAACCCAACCATGAAATATCAGCAATAGCTAAGTTATATTGGGCCCTTAAACTTTTTCATTTACAGATTCTTTTCCCTTCAGCTGGGAAAAGGCTGCATCTAACAACATTTGGAAAGCCAAAACAATTTAGCACTCAGTGGGCCGGCTTACCTCTATTAGATTCTGGTGTGTAGGATAAAACAACAGAAGAGAAAACAAGACCTTTCTCAGAAGTGCTCTGCCATGTGTTCACCATTGCACATTTCTAGATGTTCCCATCCCCCCAAACAATAGACGCAACAACAGAAAATGTGCAATGACTAAGCAATATTTGCCCATTAACATTTTCCTCTGTTTCTTTCTCCTTCTTCAGCTAGGCAAGGACTCGAAACTTACAGCATTTGGAAACCATAAACAGAACTTAGTATTCAAAGCAACAGAGAGGAAAAGACAAACAACCAAAGGTAGTGCTCCCTCATGTTTTCCCTTTTAAGTGCTAAAATTTCAGGGAAACACTGACAAAATCATCAACCAATTGAATTAATTATGCAACAATTTACACACAACAAAAAAAAACCTAACACTGATTAAACAATTTCAGTAATCAAATAGGTTCCTAAAGCTAAAGTAATTAACATTTAGAAAAATAAACAGCAATAACGCAGGGCATCATTTAGAAATGCAAGAGAAAATGCTAATTTAAGAATGAAAGGACTATTAAGCTTGTAAACCTTCAACAACAACATACCCAGCGAAATCCCACAAGTGGGGTCTGGGAGGTGTGAATCTACGCAAACCTTACCCCTACCTCGTGGAGGTAGAGAAACTGTTTCCGAAGGACCCTTGGCTCAAGCGCAACAAATCAAAGTAGTAATGAAGAAAAAAAACAATAGTGAAGAAAACATAGCAACTAAAAGGGAAAACAGTGCAGAGCATTCAGAAAAAGAACAGTAACAACAAGAAAATAGCCTTGTAAGCCTTCGTGGTTTGCATAAACCAACCATGAAATATCAGCAATAGGCTAAGTTATATTGGGCCCTTAAACTTTTTCATTGACATATGGTTTTCCTTCAGCAGGGCAAATGCTGCATCTAACAACATTTGGAAAGCCAAAAATAGTTTAGCACACAGTGGGCCGGCTTTCCTCTATTAGATGCTGGTGTATAAGATAAAAAAACAGAAGAGAAAACAAGACCTTCCACAAAGGTGCTCTGCCATGTGTTCGCCATTGCACATTTCTAGATGTTCCCATTCCCCCCAAACAATAGACGCAACAACAGAAAATGTGCAATGACTAAGCAATATTCGCCCATTAATATTTTCCTTTGTTTCTTTCTCCTTCTTCAGCTAGGCAAGGACTCGAAACTTACAGCATTCATAAACAGAACTTAGTATTCAAAGCAACAGAGAGGAAAAGATAAACAACCAAAGGTAGTGCTCCCTCACGTGTCATGCCATTGCCTAATTCTAACCTACTTACTCTGGAATAGCTGGCGAAAAGGGAAGCACCCATTTACCCCCACCCTTGAGGATGAAGAGGCAATCTAATAGGAGAAAGTATGCTTAAAAATCCAGCAACAGTAGAATTTGAAGGTATCTACTATCCTCCAGAAAACTTCATTTATGTATTATGCACTTCTGCAAGAAAGTGAGAATTAAACTGAGGAACTCATTTACATAGTTTTCATATTATCTTTCAGCCTTCAGATACAAACTCACTACACATGTGGCAGTCGAATTGATTTACTATTTACCTTCATAAAAATCACAATGCCCTACCATTAAGGATTTTAACTAGTGAACTGGCTAATTCTTTGTTTTTGTTGATTCCAAGTTGGATTACTGTGAAAAGAGATACTGAAGAAAGTGAGCAAGTACCATCTATATCATATGGTGGGGGAAAGAATTGTAGGTAACAAATTGAAGCCACAATCAATCCTGCATAAATGTCACAAAGAAAATAAACAATAAGTTCTCTATACAAGGCAACAAGAAAACTAGAAAAGAGTAATCATCCATAATTTACAGACCTAAGAGACCTCCAGCAAATACATCTTGCCAATGGTGCCAGTAATCATCAACCCGGGAAACTGCGACTAATGCCGCCATCAGCAAGGGCAAGAAAACAAGGCAGAGCTTAGCAACATGGCCTCTTTGATCAAACACCTTGATTTTCCCTGACAGGTACCAAGCGAGGAAGCCAAGACCAGCAAAAGACCCTATTCACATGATACCAACAAATGCCAACAAGCTTCAGTTTTCTCTAAGAACTCAATTTACTCAAAGCAAGCCAAGATTTTAGATAAAACAGCCAAACACCCATACAGACACATAAAGAAACATAATATTTCATATTGTCAAATCTGGTTGAAAATTGAAGCATAAGCCAGTCACCTATACACTTACAGGAGTTCCAAGTTACGAGCAAGATGTCTACTTACGTAGATCATCCAAGCATAACTCAAACTCACCTAAGAATCGGCTAACTAATATGGCTGAACTATTTGAGGTGAAAACTTAACTATTAAAACATTATAGGTTAAGCATATGGGAAAAGGAGTGATAGGGTAGTGATAAACACAAAAATCTATTATTTGGATTTTTAACAAATCGTTAGACAAATTCGGCAGGTACTTGACTAGATTGTACCGGACAACACAGCACAGATGTTTCATTCTTCCAGCATTTTATAAATAATTATTTAAAGATCAGTTGTACTAATTACAAGGAAAAGCAATCTAAAATCTTGCAGTGAAATCCTATGTTGAATAGGAGAAGAATAAAATATCAATACAGTGGAAAAGGAAACAGTTCACATCACTAAGAAAGTTTTATTGGGAGAAGGAATGAAAGTGAAGGGTAGCTCATTTGGTTTAAAGGGTCAAGTACAAAAAAGGAAATAATCACAAATTTCTGATGCCAACAATGCAATTGATAGGGAATAGTTATACTCACAAGAACTATGTCCGCTTGGGAAACTCTTATGTCCTTCTTTGATAACACTTTTCAAGCCAGTACATTTGACATTGCTTGTGATTGGATCAAACACCTAAACACAGAAAATTATAATCGGAAGTTGCAAATGATGTCATATCAGTTTCTAATACAGAAAGGATATTCCAAGACGAATAAACATACCCCTTTTCCATCAGGGAAACACCGCCAAAAGAAGTCTGGACGGGGTCGACCAACGGCATCTTTTATTGCATCAGTAAGAACAGAGGTGATGAGTACAGAGTACAACAATCCTGAACAAAGCACACAAAGTAATCAATCTGATCCAGTTATATATACTAGCCAATATAACTTGCTACCAGGCAAAAGCTGATAGTCACGTAAGGGATAAAGAATACCTAATATAGCTTGATGCACGTCGTAGACATCCTTTCTGATGAAGTAAAAGACAAGTATGACTAGCAAAGGTAAGATTATAGCAATAATCTGTTTACAAGGAAAAGACATGGATTATAAAATGCCTACTTAGAAGTACAAAAAACACACATACTTCTTTGTAACTATGTAATGTCTCAAACCAATTTATCTTAGAGGTTGCACTTACTGGAACAGCCCAAAAGGGAATGGTATTGTCTTTCAAAGGGTATCTTAAATCTGTCATCATGTCAGATCCAACAAAACGATGAAACGGTTCTATCACATTTAAAACTATATCTATCACCACAAGTAGGAAGAGAATAAGCCAGTCATGCATGTGAAATCTTGCTACTTCCACTCCCTCGTTTCTGAATGTATGGGCGCCCAACTGAATCTCTGGCATTTTACCAACTAACAGAACAATAATAGGGGTTAGTAAAACTTGCAGATGTTGATAAATAAGAAACAGAAACAGAGATAGCCTTTGGTACCATATTACAGAAAGGCAGTACAAGATTCATCATGTTCACTTTATAATCAGTGAGACTCAATATATTCTATGTTGCATTTAAGACAGATCCAAGGGGCACTTTTGAGAAAAGAAAGAAATGATGACATGGCTACAACAAAATCACTAGAAGAAGAGATAATGTCTGCAGTGTTTTAAGATTTGATGGCAAGCACATACAAATACAAAAAACAACAACAACAACTAAGCTCCATGCAATTGAACATTTCAAATATAAATTAATAATTTAGGTTCTCCAACCCTAGAAGCACATATAGATACATTTAGGGTCCGCTGTATAAATCCTTACAATCCATTTCCCTCCATTTAGTCCCGTATCATACCAATAATAAGTAATTTAGGCTCTCCAACACTACAAGCACATATAAATACAAACAGTGAAGATAAAACTGAAATTAAAAGTTAGTATATGGTCATGCTAATTAATCAAAATGAAGCTAAGAGGTCCATAGATAAAAATAAGAATAGATCTGCATATGAACCTAAAAGAGAAACTATCTGCTAAAAGTTCAGGATTTAGTTATCAAATAAGTTGCATCAATTTGCAAACTGATGCATTTACTCCTATTCTTCCATGGGATTAAACATTTTCAAGTACCAATAAACACAACAAAATTATTCTCACAATGTAGTTCTAATTCTTCAACTAGAAAGGTAAATCTGCAGCAAGCTCTCCAATTTTAAGCAAATATATCGCTTTGATGACAGAAATTGCCATCAGTTGGTTAACTTATTAGTTCCCCTCCCTCACTGTTTTTGTTTTTACTAAATAATTTAGCTTTCAACCAAGTACATCACTAAACCTTTTTGTAGCATGAATGCCAAAAGGTAATATTAGATCAATTCTAAAAAATATACACATAAAATATCTAGTTTTGCAGAAACACCACGAGTTCACATACACCATAAACTACCTACTAAATTCTCCCCCGCCAACAACATGCTTCAATTTAAACTCTTATCCACTATAAACCAGTTCGAAAAAATCTAAAAAAGTCCAGCTAATACAATGTCTTCACAATTTACTCTCTAATTTCATCACTTTTAGGCTATAGCACTTCATATCCTCATTTTCCTTGCAATAATTCTTTTTTTTTTTTTTTTTGAATTTGTCCTCGTCACCTTAATACTCTCACTTGAGTTACAAGCTTACGCTACCAAGCTCAGCATTTTCCAAACAATAACACTTACATATGACAATTCCTTATACTATTCCAACTAAACCAAACACATACATGATACAACAGCAAATTCACAAGTTACTTTTTCTTCACACATACACCAGCAGCAGCCGGTCAGCATCTCATCCACTAAAATACCATCAACATGCTTCAATTTAAACTCTATGCGCTATAAACCAGTTCGAAAAAACTTCACAGAAAATAAATAAAGTTAGGTTTTGCAAGTGTTTTTTATCCATAAAAATCACCTAATACAATGTCTTCACAAATTACTCTCTAATTTCATCACTTAATACTTCAATTCAAACTCCAAATCCTCATTTTCCTAACACTTAAATATACTTAAATTTTCACATAACTCGCACTATTCCAAATAAACCAAAACACATACACCAGCAAAATCACAGGTTACTCCTCCTCCTCCTCCGCATCAGTAACCAAACCGAACTGCTTAAGGAACTGTTATACTAATATTAAACAACAATAATCAACGGAAAAAGTAACAAAAACTTCGCCGTTGCGAAAACTGAACAGACTACAAAAAGTACATTGATAAAAATACCGAAAACTGAAAAAATTAATTCACCTGAAAAACGATCTGGAGAAGAGAATGCGAAGGAGAAAACGCTTTCGTTTTGCTTCTGGAAATTCAAATAATTGGAGAGATAAAGGTGAAGAGGAAAAGCAAAAGCAAAGGAAGCGTCAAAAATGCAGTGTGATAAAAAAGTGAAATGGAATTTGAACTGAGATTTTTGGTAAAATAGGAAAGAGTTGAGTAAGATAGAGCCAAAAAGAGACAATTATTAAATCAATTTTACATTTATTATTATTCCCAATCCCGAGTTCACATTTGAGCTTCGAAAAAAATTGAATTGCACATTATTGGGTCTGTTTTAATAAAAGGTTTAGTATTTAACATAATAATAACGACTAGTTAGGTATGAGGAGAGTAATGTGTACACAATGTTACTTCTAATTTGCAAAGGTAAAGGTTGTTTTTATTGATAAACGTTCGTGTGTCAAGTAAAACATATTAAAATCAGGAGTAAGGAAAATACGAGTTTGATTATGACTCATTATTTAGCTCAATTCAGTGCAAGTAATATTTGATCATTGACTCGACCATTTATTAGAGACTCAACTCATTTTCACTCATCTAAATTCAATACCCATTTGAGATTCTTAGTATCTAGTTTACAAACTCGACAACAATCCAAAAAAAAAAACGTAATTTCATAAGTGGGGTTTGTATGCAATCTTATTCCTACATTTATGGAATAAAGAGATTGTATTGACCTTCAGCAACCCTCAATCTTTATTCAGACTTATAATCAGTAATATGAACAAACTCATAGATATGAAATAAACATGTTAATCAGAAGATAACATCTTAACTAGTCGAGTAATAATCTATCATTACCTAACAAAATTAAGTATGTTGATCAAAAGATAACAATCTCAATCGATCGAGTAATAATCTATCGTTACCTAATTAAGTATTCGTGTCCAATCAAACATTTTCATATAATAAGAAATTGATGTGTAAACAAATCATGTTCATGTTATTGTCAAGGACCACTTCTCGATTCTTTGCTTATTCTTGGTGTGTTTGGCCTTTCTACTTTTCTTTAGCTACGATACGCTTGTTCCTTTTTCCGGTATAAGAATCATCGTAAAATCAAAATTTAAAATTTATAAATTCAAATTATAGTTTTTTTTGAGTTATTTGATTTTAAATTAATATTTTACGTATATTAAATAAATTTCTTAAAATAAATATAAAACTAAAAGATACTTCATATACTAGCTCTGCCCCTAATAGTAATGTTTTTCCAAAGAGAATATTATCGTCCTATGTAAGTATCGATAATCTGTCTATCAAGGATAAGGCAGACGAAAGAAATAACATACTACTATTTTTTGGCTTTTTTGCTTCTACTAGTATTCTAAGTTGAAATCCCACAATTTTCTTCAAGTTTTATTGACCACTTGGCTATACCGTTAGGTGCATAAACATACATTATACATTTGTCGATTGTATATTTTTGGAGAATTTGATATGGATGTGACATCAAAAGTGACGAGTTCGCGCAACTTAGGTTATAGCACCTTCATTTTCCCTTTTAAGTACTAAAATTTCAAGGAATCATTGAGATGAGCAGAGTCAATTCCAGATTAACAAAGTGATCTTTAGCTCAAAGAAAGAAACAATTACAAAATCATCAACCAATTGAACTAATAATGCAACAAATTACACAGAAAAAGAAAAAGAACTTAACACTAATTAAACAATTTCAGTAATCAAATAGTTCCCTAAAGCTAAAATACTTAACAAAAACAGACATAAATATTCACAAGAAAATAACAAACTGTGCCAACTAAAATACTTTGACAAATATAAGCATAAGCGTACAGTGTTTGTGTCTCACATTCTGCCATACTCCACATCCTCAAATGGATTGGGAGTTGTACCGGATCGCTGATTCAGTTGTACCTCGGGACGTTCTATCTCTAATCCTCCGTTAGTAGGGTGGACGTGTTGTCTGCTACTACGAACCTCCTCCATTGCACGGAAATATGCATAAGGTCCCCATCCTGAGAACAGCGAAAAAAATGAACATATCGGGTTAATTTCAGAATTGTGTCCACTATAACAGTAAAGTCACGGAGAAGAGATTTTGTGCAATGCCTTCTCCTAGATCATTAGCAACAAAAAGGAAAAACCGTGGGGGATTAGAAGAACACGCGATTGGAATATATGATCAGATCACACTAAGATGATTGAATCTTCTTTGTTTAAAGAACTGAGTTGAGAAAAGGCAGATGTATAGAACCTTTCAACGAGATATAGTTCTCTCGAAATGGAATATATGCCAAACGTAAGCCAGATTAGTCAACATTGACAAGATTTTATTTGTAACGAGTGGTTTTGTTGGTTGGTTGATTGGTCACATTTTTGTCATGAAATGGTGTAATTAACTTGGTATTAGTCTGGATATGGACTATTTTGAAGTACTAAGGAGCTAACAAAATCGAAAGGATTGGAGAAAGGTTTGTTTAAGAGCGAGGAATAACTACACAAAATATAATAAAAGTGGGAGGAGATTAGTGAAGAACGTACCTTCAGTATGGTATGGAGCAGGGAAGAACTGCAGGTAACAGAATGTTGCAACGAAAAGGCCTGAAATGTGAAACATATGGAGTTAGTATTTATCAAACGAAATGCAGTCCTCGTTTAATGCTAAATGTAGAATTTCAAGACGAACCTATCATTCCTCCAGTGAACACGTCTTGCCAATGATGCCAGTAGTCATCCACACGTGAGACCCCAACAAGAGATGCCATTAGGAGAGGAAGAAAAACTATGCATAGTTTTGCCACATGCCCTCGGCGATCAAATGCTTTAATCTTCCCTGCTAAATACAACGATAGAAACCCGAGACCAGCAAATGACCCTGCAAAAGAAGAACTCAAATTTTCTTAATATCTCAGAAATCCTGATTTAATGTACATGGATAGTGGAAGCGGAGAAAGTTGAGCTAAATACATGAGGTATGCCCGCTTGGGAAGCTCTTATGTCCTTCCTTAATATCACTTGCTTTACCATGGCATTTCACGTCTCCCCACTGATCGTACTCCTGAAAAGAGAACAACAAAATAAATCAATCGACTTACGATGGAGTTGAGCACCACTTTTATCAATACGCTTCTAAGTGTATTACAGTTATGATCATCATTCATCAAGAAAATCACTTTCATTATCAGATAAACATACGGATGCTCTTATTGAGTCAAACAAAAATGCACTAAGAAGCTTACCCTTAATTGGGAAAAAGGTAAAACTTTTCCAATCAGGGAGACTGGGAGAGTAAGATACATACATCTTTACCATCAGGAAAGCAACGCCAGAAAAAGTCCGGTCGGGGACGGCCTACTCCATTCTTGATGGCATCCGTGATTACAGCCGTAATAAGTACAGCAAATAAGAGGCCTGCAATTTTTGGACAGGTCTAGCGCAGTTAGTAAAGTTGTTTGGAAAACCAAAAAGGAAAACATTCCTTTTAGTACAACAATGAAAACAAAGTCACGGAGACAAAAATCACTTCTACCCGATATTTCAATCCGTACTAAGGGGAAAATAACTCTGAAATGGAAATTACCTAGAATGCTGTGGTGCAGATCATAGACATCCTTCCTCCGAAGATAAACGAAAAGGAAGATGATAATAGGTAATACAACTGCATATAGCTGTTCATGAAAGAAATCTGTTAATAACACTAGAAACTCCGGGATTTGATTACAAAAAATTTGAACTTTTTGAAATTCGCAAGCACAGTATAATCAGCACTCCGCCCACACCTCTATTCTATCGTAGAATAGAAGCTTCAATATCCTATTAGAGCAATTAATTAAACTTTCCGTACATTACATTGATACTCAACTCAATATGTTAAAAAAGAAAAGGAATACTCACGGGAACAGACCACACTGGGACCGTATTATCTTTCATGGGATATTTCAGATCAGTCATCATATCCTTTCCAACATACCGGTGAAATGGACCGATGACATAAAGGACTACTTCTATTACTACAAGCAGTAGCAATATAAGCCAGTCATGCATGTGAATTCTTGCAACTGATGATCCATGAGACTTGATAGTATGTCCACATCCAAGCTCAATCGCATTTGTATTACCCTGTTCCATTTGAAACAGAAATATCAATACGTACTGTTGCAAAAACAAATTAGTATACAAATTGACAGTTCATTTGATAAAACATTCTAAAAGGCCTAAGTACTTTGAAGTTAGCAAAGCCAGAATGAATAAGCACTTCGTTTTGAACCACACGACATAATCTTCAGAAATGGGAATACAGCAACAACAAACATATATGACTCAAAAACAAGCAAGTTGGAGTCGGCTATGAATCCTCACTGTCCATATCAGTCCATTTAAGCTAATCTTGGTCCGGTTTTGTATAGGAGAAGAATTAAGAATAAACATAAAGTTATTATATATAACCACAACATGCTGAAATTTCTAGAAACTATAATCCTGCAGAAAGAAATAGTTGTAGATATACCAATGAAATAAACAGTATCATCACTAAAAGATCTTCCAATATCACTACAGATTTCGTTCATTATCTTACTGGAGCACTAAATTGCACTGATTGAATCTACATCAAGAACCCCATAGTTCAATCCTCCCAATTCTTCTCATCCCATACAAAATTTGGATTTTTCATCATAACATCCACAGATTGCTGCTAAACAAGACAGTCAAAACAATTAAGTACCATACGCCATACGAGTAAAGGACAATTGCAACAACAACACACCCAGTGTAATCCCACGAGTGGGGTCTGGGGAAAGTAGAGTCAACATGGACCTTACCCCTACCTTGAGAGGTAGAGAGGTTGTTTCCAATAGACCCTCGGCTAAACGACAATTGCAAGAGAATGAAAATAGAAACAGCATTGATAAGCAGAACCAGAAATCAAAACTAAAAAAATATAGATATCATGAAAAATGGGAAAAGAACACAGCAAAAAGGCCAACAAACCTGAAACACAGTCCTAATCTTGTCTTTCCAACCCATTTAAGCACTGCTGATACTTCAATTAGAAAGAGCAGAATCCAACCTCACAGATAATCTTGGGACCTAGAATCCAAAAAAGCACCAAAATTAACAAAAAAAGACGAGATTTTAAAATGAGTTCCCACAAGTTTATGCCTTAAAGCTTCAATTTTTCAGTCACAGAAGAAAATTGAGAAAAAAATACAGTATGAAGTAGTAAGACTTTAAAAGAGCAGAAACCCAAAAACCAACCAATATTAAGAAAGGAAACATGATTTATCAACAAAGAATCCTTCTAAATTATACCAAGACTGACTACTACTATCATTAAGAACAATTTTGACTTTTTAAAAGAAAATAATGGTACTAAATCAAACATTAAGCACTGAGAGGTACCCTTTTGGCAGATATTTTCTAAGGAAACAAAAGAATAATTCAAATGGGTCCCCACAAGATAAAGCTTCAAACTTTAGCAATGGAAGAACGTAAGGCAAGAAAAGAAGAAAATTGAGAGACAATACAGTATGAAATAAAAGACTTTAAGATAGAAGCGACGACTACAACAACAACATACCCCATGAAATTCTACAGGTGGGTTGGGGGAAAGTAGAACGTACATAGACCTTATTCCTATCTTGTGGGGGTAGAAAAGTTATTTCCCGAAAGACTGTCGGTTCAGGTAACACATATCAAAACAGAAACACAAGACCCCACCATTTATAAGGGGAAAAAATTCTTCTAGCTATGACACCAAGACTGACTATTAGCCTCATCATAAGAACAATAATGACTTTTCAAAGGTAATTAATGCTGTTAAATCAAACGTTGAACAGTACTCATTTTAGCAGATATTTTCTAAAGAAGCAAAATAATAATTAATTGGGTCCCCCACAAGTTAAAGCTTCAATCTTTAGCAATGGCAGAACATAAGGCAAGAAAGAATCACCACAGAATGTGGTGCAGCGGATGGGGATGCTCTTTCAGGCCCAAGATATGGAAAGAGCCCAAAAATGAGTCTAAGTGATGCGAATCCAGATTAGTCAAACACCAACGCAAGTATCAAACACCGAATGGAAAATTTTAAAAAAAAAGTAATAAAGAATAAAATGGAGAATCCAAACTCACAGAGAATCTTGGGACCTAAATTCCACAGACAAGATTTATCAGCAAAGAATCCTTCTAGAAATGACTAATACTATCATCATAACTCATAAGATCAATTTTGACTAATTAAAGATTCATTTTTTCATCAAGTTTTTGTTTAAAGATTCAATTTTTCAACAATAAAATGGAGAAAAAAAAACACAGTACACTTCAAAAGTAGCAAACACAACAAAAACCCACCAAAAATAATAAACAATACAAGATTTATCAACCAAAAAAACCCTTCCAGAAATTATATCAAGACTGACAAATATACATCATAATAAGAACAAATTTGACTTTTTAAAAGAAATTAGTAGTGTCAAATCAAAGATTATGCACTGAAAGTTACCTTTTTTAGCAGATATATTTACTGGGGAAGCAAAAGAATAGTTCAAATGGGTCCCCAAAAGAAGATAAGGCTTCAATCTTTAGCAATGGCAGACCATAACTACACAAGACAAAGATGGAAAAAAAAAAGTATGAAAATAATTTTGTATAATGGATTTTTCTTCTTTAGGAGACAGTTTTTAAGACTTTCAAAAAAATTAAGAAAATTCAACAACTACGCAAAATATGGTGCCGAGGTACATGGAAAGTGCACAATCTTTTATTTTTGAAAAATTGAGATTTTAAAATAGGGATGGGAGATTCCAAAGACCAAGACTTTTTTTTTCCGAGATTATTATTAAAGTCTAATTAAATTTAAATTTCAATATTACAAGGCCTATTTTAAGAGGTGTTGGTTTCGATTCGAGGCTTTAGATTAAGAATAGATCAACACCAATCATCCTATTACTATTCACGTCGATGAGTATTAAATTATTTGATCAGAGCCGTTGATTTTGTCAAATATGTTACTCTCTCCGTCTCATTTTATGTAGCACCATTTCCTTTTTGATCAGTTCCAAAAAGAATGTCATATTTTCTTATATGGTAAATATTTAAAGGTACAATTCCTCTTTTACCCTTGTTGGTCCCACTTAATCTTAAAATAATACTCCAACACATTTATGAGGAGAGAAAAAAGTGAATCTACTTTTTAAAGGGCAATTTGGTAAATATTTCAAAGTCTTCATTTATTTTTTAAACTCCGTACCCGGTTAAATATTGCTTCATAAAATGGGACGGAGGGAGTAAATTATTTGGTCAGATAATGATGACTTGGTTGGTTATTGTGGGTTTCCAGGCAATAACTGTCGACGTGTAGGACCTACACAAGATGATTGATATTTTCCGTTTAAATGGCCAAAAAATTTAATCAGGATTTTGTTAGAAATTTAAAAAGTATAATATTTTTTTTATTTTTAAATAAATTGATCTTTTTCCTATTTTTTTTTTAATTAAAGGTATTAAAGTTAAAAGGGTAAAAATGTTCAAAAAAGTAAAATAACATAGTGTGAAATATATTATTTTACCATTCTGGCCAAAAAGATTTTTCCAAAAAAATAAATAAATAGTTTGACTTGATACGGAGTTTAAGAAAATAAAAAATAATTTAATGTTATAATCCTAAATTAACTTGTGTCGAATATACTAAAATATTTTTTAATTCGTATAGCCTTACGCATACTATGTGTAAAATTGAAAAAGTGTTGCCAAAGAATAAAAAAGGTCGTTGTTTTTAAAATAGAGGGAATATTTTTTTTAGAGTTTATTGAGTAAATATTATTTCATCTAGTCTTAAATTATGTCGTGTTTTTCTTTTACACACTTAAAAATATTAATGAAGAGAAGTTTAGACTTTTTTTTACCTTTATTTGTGTTGTAAAATGTATTCTTTTTTCGTTAAATATTTACTTTGTTTATGTGTTATATTGTCTCATAATTGAAGTGTTTGTAGTTTCCAACATAAATTACACGATTTAAGGTATTAATTTTATCTTAAATTTCTAAAATGATTAATAACTGCGATAACTAGTCTTAAAAAACATGATAGGTAAATTGAGACACGAAAAGTAATTACATATCAATTTATTTTTGAATTTTATAATTTTGACACCAAATCTCTGAGAAAAATGAAATCTTTTAACCCCCAAATTTTCTAAAGTGTGTCTACATGGACTGAACCAAAAAAATTTCTAAAGTGTGTCTACATGGACTGAACCAAAAAATAGTGTGATTAGCTCATTGGAATTCAGTAATTTATAAAAAAATAAAATAAAAAAATTCTCAGATTAAGAAATTATAAAAGGTAAAATCGATCCTTTAACAACAAAAAGTAAAAAATTCAGATAGTTAATCAACCAAACTAACATTAGAATAATGGGACTTCCTTCAAATACAAGTTTTGTGGCTAACATGTATTGATTTAACGTTTATAAAATCCAAACTAAATCATGTATATAATTGAATTTAAATAAGTTCTAGAACAATTGCTTTAGTCAACAAAAATCTTATGGCCTTTTCTGTTTAATTTCTTTGACTTATCTAGAAAAAATAAAATAGTAAAAGGTTAGGTAGAGAATTTTGAAACATATTATTAGTTTTGTTGCTCGAGGTCATCACGTAGTTAATTTTTAATTTTTATATTAAAGTAAAAAATAATTATTTCCATAATATATGTATTTCGATTTTTAATTAGCTGTCTTTAAGTCACTGAAAATAATACTCCTATATTATGAAAAAAAAATCTACCCAAAAAGAAATGCCAAAAAAGTTTAAAGATTTTGTGTCAAATACTTGGATTTTGAAATAATATTTGCAAATATTTTTAGCTATAATATGAACTAACGAATTTATTAAAAAAATATTATATTAGTAAGAAAAAAAATCACATAATAGATGTAAAAATAATTTTTTAAAAAAATAAATAAATAAATTATAGTTTGGTGTTCCTTACCTTTCTCTTTAAATATTAGTAGTATTAGCCTTATGCATTGTGAGTTGCAATTCTTTTCGAAGCAATCACTTTACCTCCAAAAGGTATGATAAGTCTCCGTATATTTTATCATCTTTAAGTTTCATCGTAAAATTATACTGGATATATAATTATTATCGGTGTAAAGGGTGGGGCCTGACTCTGTTAATTAAGCCATTGGAGTAGGTCAAACAGAACACATGCTAAAAGTTTGGCACAATGTTGGTGGGATATTATTAAAGAATTATTTTTTGCAGTAATTTTCTAAAAATAAATAAATTAATATATGATGCCAACAAATTAAAATCATGTTGCGTTTATAAAATCTAATCGGAGAATCAAATACAGGTTGGTTAATTTGTTTTATTGAATATAAAATAATCCAATATAAAATGTATTGATACTTTTAAATAGTTGAGCCATATTCGCTAGGAATAAAAAACTAACTCTTTGTTATATATAAACGAAGTTCATACCCTTAATATCATGATGTGTTTATTACAACTTATATCCGAGTCTTCATTGTGATCTTATTTTTTAATTAGTTTCCGTTTAAATTCACTCATTTAAATTTCTGATTTCGCCACGAATTATGACATGATGTAGTTGAAAACGTTAAGCATTTTGAATCAAAGTTTTTAAATTTTATAGAGAAAATGATGATAGGAAATAAATGAATGAATAAACAAAGAGCTTTGAAAAAATCTTTTATTCTTTAATTTTCTTCCTTCTTGTAATTTTTCCACTTCATATTTGACAAGAAAAATATATTGCAGAATATAAATTAATGAAATTGATTGACCAACAATAATCACATATCGTTTACTAGCTTTCTCAGTATTTTCACATAATATTTTACAAATAAAATAATCGTACTTCTCATATATATTTGTTGTTCTAGGAAGTTTCATGTATTAATCATTTGAATCACGATTTTACTGGATCGACTAATTTAAATTCGCATTGCATGAGAGCAATTAAAGGTGAAACCGTTCCTTACCAGGTCCTTTTCATGATTTCTAATGCTCAAACCCGATGCATCCGATTAAGTGTGAAGAAGTTTAATGTGGATCTAGAGTCGATTATGAGTTCACCAAATATAAAGAAATTGAATAACTATATATAAATATTTAACTATAAACCCATTTATTATTATAGTATAGCTTGAAATTGTTATAGAAATTCATACACTTTAAATTTAAATCCGTATTTAAAAAGACCATATCCATCCTATCATCATGAATCATGATCTCGATTGTATGTTTTTTTTTATGTTTGAAGTAACATGTCACATGTATTAAACTTTAGTAACATAATCATAAGCAATTTCTTCTTACAATTTAATTCTTGTGTTTGTAATTTGCTTATTGTTTTTTTTTTTTTTTTAATTTTGTAATTACAAATGCCAATGACTCATCATGCATCAAGGATGATAAAAAGATGGAACATCAATTATTAATATGGGTGGATCTAGC
Organism: Solanum verrucosum; assembly: GCF_900185275.1. Taxonomy (NCBI): domain Eukaryota; kingdom Viridiplantae; phylum Streptophyta; class Magnoliopsida; order Solanales; family Solanaceae; genus Solanum; species Solanum verrucosum. Next base: position 1,470,876 of record NW_026020032.1, read on the forward strand.
TAGAAGTTTTGATACGCGTTCGATTGAATTAAGTACCTTTTATTTATATAGTATATTTGTCTTAATACATACATTAAGCATGTATAATTATTAAATTTAGAATCAATTTTTTACCTCACGAAATCGCCATTCTAAAATTTAAAATTTATTAAGCTGAAATTATGATTCCGTCTCCTATTATTAAAATAAAATAGCTATCTGTCTCCAATTAATAAGTAAAACAGCTCAGATGCCACCTGCCCTCAACTTTCTTATCCAGTAATTTCTCAACTATAAATACAATAATTTTCTCATGTTAAATGATGGATTTCCAAGTGGTTAAATATATAAATATCAATTAATTATATTTATATTTATAGCTAAATATAAGAATCAATTGAATAATTAGGAAATGCCATAGTTTCTTAATTTGTGATTATGATCTTCATTTTTTGACATTTAAAACTGATGAGTGATTTTAAGGTAATCATCTTATATTTAAACATTATTGGGATCATCACCCAAACAATGAGCCTTACAACTTGCAAATTAAGATTTAATCGAGCTCTAATATAAATACTAGGGAGGTGAGAGGGTGTTCACTCGAACCCTCACTAAAATAATAAACTCGCAAATTAGGATTTAATTGAGCTCTAATATGAATATCTAGAGAGGTGAGAGGTTGTTCGCTCGAATCCATCACTAAAATATTACACCCTTTGTTTCATATTAATTGAATTTGTGAGAATATAATGTACACTTATCAAGAAAAACATTCAAGGACATAATTTAAATCATACTTTCCACTATTATCTTTATGAAATATTAAATGTAACTTGGAAATGAGAAAAAAAATTCTAACATCCAACTTAAACTTTGAACAGTTCAATTATTTTAAACAATGAAAAAAACCCCAAAAATTTAATTAATATGGAATAGACAGAGTACACAACGTGTGTCTCTGGAATGGGTGTACAAAATTACAAAAAATATGAATTCCGATAATAGGACATTAGTTTAGTTAAGGTGTGTCTCTGAATTATCGATCATCCGGATACTTGTGCCTTATCCCATATATATTTCTTTTATTTGGGTAAGTGATTCATGTAATCCAAAATTCCACACTACATTTGACTAGTGTTCTGCCATTGCTAAAGTTTGAAACTTCAAAAGGAAAATTCAAAAAGGTACTTAATTTTCATTGCTTAATGTTTAATTTAACCCCATTAATTTCTTTCTTGAAAAATCAAATTTGTTCTTATTATGATTCTATATTAGTCCTTCTTGATATCATATCATATCATATTTGCTAAATAAATATTGTTTCTTTTATTAATTTTGGTGTTTTTTTGGATTTTAGGTCCTCAAGATTCTCTGTAATTGAAGTATTAGCAGTTCTTAAATGGGCTGGAAAGATAAGATTAGAACTGTATTTCAGGTTTGTTTGCCTTTTTTGCTTTGGTTGATTTTTAGTTTTTGATTTCTTGTTCTGTTTATGAATTGTTGTTTCTATTTTTCATTCTCTTGCAATTGTCCTTTACTCATATGGTGTATAATACTCCGTGGGTCTGGGAAGGGTAGTGTGTACGCAATCTTACTCGTATATTGTAAAGGTAAAGAGACTGTTTTCAACAGACACATCAAAATAGTAAGAAAAGGAAATACAGTAGTGAAGAAGCAGCCATGCAGAAAATAATAGAGAAACGAAAAATAGGAACAACAAATAATATGTTCATCAAAGCAAAGGAAACAACATGTAATAATAAAATTGAAGAATAAGATAGTAGGAGAAGTAATATAATAATCTGCGGATTTTAGGATGAAAAAATCCAATTTTTTATGGGGTGAGAAGAATTGGGGGCATTGAAATATGGTGTTATTAATCTAGATTCAATCAGTGCAATTTAGTGCTCCAGTAATATAATCCAAAATTATATGGATGAACTCTGTAGAAGGGGAGGGGAGACTTAACGTAACTGGTAAAGTAGTTGTTATGTGATGAGGTTACTCGTTCAAACTGTGGAAATAGCCTCTTGCAGAAATGCAGGGTAAGACTGCCTACAATAGACTCTTGTGGTTTAACACTTAATCTTTATTCATTATTCTTCTCCTATATAAAACCGAACTAAGATTAGCTTAAATCGATTGATATTGACAGTGAGGATTCATATAGCCGACCTCAACTTGCTTGTTTTTGAGGCGTAGATGTTTGTTGCTGCTATATTCCCAATATTTCTGATGATTAATACTTCGTGTGGTTCAACACGAAGTGCTTGTTCATTCTGTGGTTTTGCTAACTTTGCTAACTTCAAAGTACTTTTGGTTGTTAGAATGTTTTCATCAAATGAACTATCAATTCGAATACTAATTTGGTTTTGCAACAACGCGTATTTATATTTCTGTTTCGAATGAAACAGGGTAATACAAATGAGATTGAGCGCGGATGTGGACATACTATTAAGTCTCATGGTTTATCTGTTGCAAGAATTCACATCCATGACTGGCTTATATTGCTACTGCTTGTAGTTATATGTATAGTTCTTTATGTCATCGGTCCATTTCATCGGTTTGTTGGGAAGGATATGATGACGGATCTGAAATATCCAATGAAAGATAATACAGTTCCAGGGTGGTCTATTCCTGTGAGTATTGTAACGTAAACACTGAAGCTTCACGAGTGTAGGCGGAGTGCTGATTACACTTGCAAATTTCAATTTTTTGTAATCAAATCGCGGAGTTTGTAGTGTTTTTCTTAACTGATTTCTCTAATGAACAGCTATATGCAGTGTTATTGCCTATTATCATCTTCGTTTTCATCTATCTTCGGAGGAAGGACGTTTATGATCTGCACCACAGCATTTTAGGTAATTCCCATTTTAGAGTTGGTACGGATTGGAACATTGAGTAGATGTAACTTTACTAATTACGCCTAGGCTTGTTCGAAACTTGCAGGCATCTTATTTGCCATACTAATTACAGCTGTAATCACTGAAGCCATCAAGAATGGAGTAGGACGTCCTCGACCTGACTTTTTCTGGCGTTGCTTTCCTGATGGTAAAGATGTATGTATCCGTTACGTTTATCTGATATGATAGTGAAAGCCATCAAGAATGCATATTGCTTAAGTTGATGCTCAATTCTATTGTAATTTTCGATTGATTTATTTCGTTGTTCCTCGTTTTAGGAGTATGATCGGTGGGGAAACGTGAAATGCCATGGTAAAGAAAGTGATATTAAGGAAGGACATAAGAGTTTCCCAAGCGGGCATACAAGTGGTCTGAATTCTCGTGAAACCTTTCTTTCTTTAGTGGGATGACAATGAGTTTGATGTAACGAATTATGGCTTCTTCTTTGCAGCATCATTTGCTGGTCTCGGGTTTCTATCGTTGTATTTGGCTGGGAAGATCAAAGCATTTGATCGACGAGGGCATGTGGCTAAACTATGCATAGTTCTTCTTCCTCTCCTAATGGCATCTCTTGTCGGGGTCTCACGTGTGGATGACTACTGGCATCATTGGCAAGACGTGTTTGCCGGAGGACTGATAGGTTCGTCTTGATCAAATTCAACACTTTGAAGTAAACGAAGGCTACGTTTTATTTGATAAGTACTAACTCCATGTCGTTTCACATTTCAGGTCTTTTCGTTGCAACATTCTGTTATCTGCAGTTCTTCCCAGCTCCATACCATACTGAAGGTACTTCGAATTATTTTGTCGTATCCAGACTAATACCATGTTAAGTCGCCAACCAACAAAACCACTCGTTACAAATAAGATCTTGTTAACGTTGACTAATCTAGCTTATGTTTGACTTATATTCCATTTTGAGAGAGTTGAAAAAGCACTATCTCGTTGAAAGGTTCTATAGTACATGATCTCCTCATTCTCAACGCATTTCCTTAAACAAAGAAGATCCGATCATCTTGGCATGATCCTTTTGTTGACAGATGCTCTAATTACACTCGTAGTCAATATGTAGCCTGATCCTTTGGTTACATATTGTATCAGTAGAAATCCCAAAGCACAATCGCGTTTTCTTCTAATTTCCTACGATTTTTTCCCCTTTTTGTTGCTAATGGTCTTGGAGAAGGCATTGCACAAAATCTCCTTTACATGACTTTACTGTTATAGTGGACAAAATTCTGAAATCAACTCGATATGTTCATTTTTTTCGTTGTTCTCAGGATGGGGACCATATGCATATTTCCGGGCAGTGGAGGAGGTTCGTGTAAGCAGACAACACGTCCCCCCTACCAACGGAGGATTGGAGGTAGAACGTCCCGAGGTACAACTAAATCAGCAATCTGGTACAACTACCATTGCTTTTGAGGATGTGGAGCATGGCAGAATGTGAGATATAAGACACTGTACACTTATGCTTATATAACAAAGTTCTATTAGGTATTTGGAAATTTGTATAAGAACAAACAAAGAAATTAAAATTTAGTAAGAATCGATCGAATTGAGTTATGATCCGCTTTTTAGCTCGAACCATTTCAGCTCAAGTATCTTTTAGACTTGACCGACTCATTTAGTTACTTAACGTGTTTTGATCAGATCAAATTTAATTCAATCCGTCTATTATACCGAAAACATGTTAGTTGAGATCAAAATTAGGTAATATTGGTTATTATCCTTAGTGGGCCCAATCTATATGGGCCTCATACCAACCTCCAACATGAAATGTCTATATTAAATAAAAAATGTGTATGGACAACTTTTTTAAAAATAAAAAAATAATAAATCATCGATCAAATCACAGGTAAAATGTATGAATTTCTTAATATTATCGATGCACGTAAATTAAATTTTTTATAGGTCAAGGAGTTGTTGGAGACACTAAAAATACAAGAAACTATAATTTTAATGGGAGGTTTATTGCTTTACTTTCTTTATAAACTATACTACATTTTTTCTGATTTTTCTGAGAAAATATATAGTTGATTTCGATTTGAAAAGTTGGTCAATCAAAAATTATTAATCTAATATTGACAAACATGATTTTTAAATTGATTAGTCAAAGATGTTTTTTTAAAAGTACTTATAACAAGAAATATCTTTTCAAAATAATTTTAAAAAATTAATCAAATTAATTATAATTCAGATTCTTATCGTTTAAAACTTCTAACACTCTTTAAGGAGCTCTTTCATTTTCAAAGTCAACAAAATAAAGAGATCTTATTTATTTCATTACGATCCGATTAGTAAATTAGGTTTTTACACCATTAATATTTTTTTAACTTATATTATTAAACTTTTTATATAGGTATATACTCCCAAGTATAAACATGCAAGTGGCAAGTTGTCTTTGTGCTAATTTAGAGACTAGAAAGTAGGACCCACATGGTAGGGGCCAAAGAGAAAAATATATATGTGTGTCCACAAAAAACATACATTCATATTTTTGACTAGATTTTAGTATAATATAATTCCGATTTTAAATTTGTCAATAAATTTTATTTCAAATTTTAAATTATTTCTTATATTTCAATTAAGTATCTTAACCTATAATAAAGTATTTTTATTGTTCAGTTTTAATTCAATACTTTCAAAAATTATATGTGTAATTTAAGTATACATTACGTAAATAAGTTAACTACTTAAAATAAATCATTTTTCTTTAATTATATGCACTAGCCTTAGCAACTTGTAAAATTTAAAATTTGTTTCAACTGAGGCTAATGCGTATAACTAATGGAGATGACATATTTATTGTGGTAAACTTAGCTACCTATTAGACATTTGAGATTAACTTAAAAACATTTTTAAAATTTGAATTAAAAGAATTCGAAGGATTCAGCGGTAGTTCGAAAAGTTGTACTATTCGGGAATCTCGGAATCTATGCTTATTTTCAATTGCCGGAAGCATTTCGTCGATTATTGCGCCCTTCCTCGTCTCTGAGTCCCTAGGTATCCACCGTAAGTCGTTTCTCATTTGAACCTCGTCCTTTATTATGTGTTCAGATACTCAATTAAAATAAACAATAATTCAAGTATCTAAATAAAATTTAATGAATTATTCATTATATATATGGAATAAGCCTACTAAAATAATATCAAAATATATATTTTAAAAATCTCTTTAAAAATGTTTTTAAAATATATTTTTTTATTTTTTTTTTCTAGCACAACAGCTGTGAGAAGTATAAAGGAAAAAACAGCTTTCTCTGGCAAAACTATCTTTTTTTTTTCTCCCTTTTTTTCAAGTCTCTTTCCTATATGGACCCTCCACCGTTTTCCGGCGGACCAATCACGGCGGCGACGGCAGCCGTGCCACCGGCCGGAACCATCAATTATGCTGACTCAGCAGATTCCTCACCGGGATCCCGCCATACTGGTTCCTGGGACGAGCAGCAGCAGCCGTCACACACCGCCGCCGCCACCACCGGCGGAAAACTCCGGTTAATGTGCAGCTATGGAGGACACATATTCCCTCGTCCCCACGACAAAACTCTTTGCTACGTCGGCGGCGACACCCGCATTTTCGTCGCCGATCGTAACACCTCGTTGGCTGAGCTGTCTGCTCGGCTCTCTAAAACCCTTCTCGGAGGCCAACCCTTTTGCCTGAAGTATCAGCTTCAGAACGAGGACCTCGATTCACTTATCTCCGTTACCTCCGATGAGGATCTGGAAAACATGATCGATGAATACGATCGTATGAGTTCGTCTTCTAAAATTACTCGGCTTCGTTTGTTTCTGTTTCCGAGTAAAATTGATTCGTGGAATCCTTCAATTGGAATGATTAGAGATAGTTCAGTGAGATCTGAAGATTGGTTTGTTAATATTTTAAATGGGGCAAATTCTACTGCTTCAACAAAGGTATTTTCTGAGTCTTCTTCGGTGAATTGCCTTCTGGGTTTAGATGATGATTTAGGAAATGCGAATATTAAAGAAGTAGAAGCACAATTAGAGGTAAAAAACGGTGGGAATAGTGTGAAAGGTACTATACATGATATTCAATCGGTGCCGGATTCTCCGATGGTTGAAACGACGTCGTCTTTTGGGTCGGGATCGTCTATGCCGTCGCTGGCGAATTTGCCGCCGATAAGGGTTCATGTTGAGGAGAGTCAAAAGGGAGGTGGAATTGAGGAGCAGTTTGCACAGATGACTGTTGGGGTTAAGCAGAAGAATGAGGAAGGGGGATTTTTGGGTTTAGCTTCACCGCCGGCGCCGGCTGTTGTAGTGCCGACGACTGTTGTTTCCGGCGTGCCGGCAGTTGAGCAGATGATGCAACAACAGCAGCAACAGATACAGCAGCCTCAGCAATTGATGTCAAAGCCTGTTATTCCATCTGATTTGCCTTCCCCTGATTCAGTTTCAAGGTAAAATTCTCTACAAAAATCTGATCTTTTGCAAGAATCATAATATATCTAACCGGAGTAGTTGGTTGGGAATGGTAAGAGTATATGCAAACCTTAGGAGCCTTAGAGGTAGATAGTAGTAGTATTGCTGCTGCAGTTTCTTGTCCCCGGAGATTAGAGTAGAAGGTTAGTAGGAAGCAGGGCGTTGTCTTGTTGTCTGTTCATATTAGTAGTAGTATTGCTCCTGCAGTTTCTTGTCTTCAGAGCTTAGAGTAGAAGGTTAGTAGGAAGCAGGATTGCTCTTGCCGTTTCTTGTCCTCGGAGCTTAGAGTAGAAGGTTAGTAGGAGGCAAGGCGTTGTCTATTCATATTAGTAGTAGTAGTATTGCTCCTGTAGTTTCTTGTCCTCTGATTTTTGTTACTATCTGTTGTTCCTTGTACCTCGTTTATCGTATCGTGTTCTGTTGTAGTTTGTAATTTAGTTACTATTTGATATTTTTGTTATTATGTGTTGTTTCTTGTACTTCTGTTATGTCTTTTTCCAGGACTGGTTTGGACTGTTTTTAAGATCATGATTTAATTTGGTGCAGTGAGGGTAGTGGTAGGCAAAGACATTACTTTTATCAAGATCCAGGGGTTCATTTCCAGTCGGGGAGCGGTAGGATTTCAGGTAATTCAGTTGATCTGAATATGAGTGATTCAATGGGAAGGGTTCAGGTGAAACAACAAGTTCAGGATGGTGGTGGTGGATATGCATTGCCAGTACAATATGAGCAGCACCCACAAATGCTCCAACCCCAACAATATGTTCATGCTGGGCAGTATATACAACAGACACCTTCGGGGCATGTGCCTATGACGTCTTACTATCCTATGTACCCTTCACAGCACCAAACACATATGCAACACCCGAATCTTGAGCACCAGTATCCCGTTTACTTTATTCCTGCTAGACCTGGCCAAGGTTACAGTTTGCCATTGCAACAAACAAATTATACCGAGCCTGCTCAAACTGTCCCTCCTACTCGTTCCCAAACACCTCCTACTATGGTCAATCCGGCCTCAGCTTATAATCCGGCTAGAAATAATCCGTCATCTAATCCTGAAATGGTTGCTGGTACATACAGAACTTCAGCTTCAGCGGCTCCACAATTAGTTCAGATCAATCCTGGCCAGCATCAGCCACAATACGTGAACTACTCTCAGATTCAACATCCTTCTCAGTCAATTCCTCCTACTTCAGCCACTACCACCAATTATGCTTATGAATTTGCTGATCCACATGCTAAGATGTACTACAGTCAGGCTCTTACTCCCCAATTGGCTGCACAATATCAAACCATGACATCTGCCCCTGCAGTAAGTTTCGCAGAAACTTCCTCTCAGCTCTCCGTGGAGAATTCGAAGCAGCAAAATTAGAACTTTGCAGGCATGAAACTGTGAGTTGGTCGTAAAGAAGCAATTTTGAAACGTTGGTTCAGTTTGTCTTGAATATTCTGTTTAAATGTTTGAATTCTTATTGTTATTGGTTTGTCGCATGTGTAAGTTATAGGTAATAAGAAAGTCGGGGTCTTTCTTTTCTTTTTTTCTGTAAGTAATGCTGTTATTACCCATGAAAGCATAATGGTACAAGATCTTGCTGTAAAATTTCAAACTCATATGGTACATTCTCAGTTCTATGTATGGTTTTCGGAACAAATATAAAGTCGTGATTTGAGGGATTTCCAAAGTTATCGCTATGTTGCGCTGCATATATTTGTTAGTTTCACTCCTCTGAATCTTGTTGTTTCTTTGTTCATGGAGGACGATATAACTGTTTGTCTGGATAATGTTTGTCTATAGTGACACTGTTTGTCTGGATAATGTTTAGCTACTATAGTGAAATATTCTTATATTGAGAACATGTATTTTAACAGCGACAATAAGAACTTGATTGTTACAGTGAAATGTTGTTATAGAGAGATTTGACGGTATTATCTCGAGATTTGTGATTTCTGCAGCTTCATTCCCAGTCTGTTGTTTACAAAGTTGGTATTCTGTATTTTACCAACTGTATTCATTAGTATGGTTTTGTAAATATTCTGTACACTGATTTTCATGTTATGGTAGTAAGAACCAAATTAGCATCAATATTCTGTTTAATTACAGTGTGTTAATTCTTTCGATGTGTCGTGGCCAAGTCAGTTTGCGCGCACCTTGACTAACCTCTTGTGGTACTTGCTATCTCCGAAAGCATAGGTACCGGAGAACTCTATTCCCCAAATGCTTAGTCAGATGAGAAGAAAAAACCTAGTATTTTCTTCGCCTCCATTGAGATTTTGTATCCGAGACTTTATGATTCTTAATTCACTTCTTTAATTACAAGATCACATTCTTGTATTTAATATTTCTAGTTGTAAGAGCCACATGACTTCTATCAAGCAATAAGAGCGCAACAAATGATGTCGCACATCACATATCCGAGCTTTAGAAGGATGGGTTTATCATCCATCGAGTTTCGAACCGTCCACAGATCTATTATAGTTACTCATATGCTACCAAACAACCTACTCCAAATGAATCACATAAAAGTAATATTTGTTCACTGATTATCATGTCATTTTTCATTAGGTTTCTTTAATCTTCATTAACAAAGTTAATTAAGATTATATTATATACTTTAAAAGGTACGAGGTTTATGACAAAATTGATACCAATCAGTTTATGCAAGATTTGGATTGTCTTTCCCAATGTTTATGTCAAAAGCTGGCAATTTTTATTTTTTTTTAGTTTAATTTGCTGAGTCCTTGCCATGTCATAGCCAGCACATGTTTATGTCTCATTTTGAAACTGCAATTATAACAAATTTTGACCTTCTTGGGAATCTTCATTTATGGTTTTTTTTATGTGTTCTCAACTATAACATCAACAGTAAAAATTTAATTGTATTCGATGTTTATAACAAATCAATATTAATTTAATATGTGTTTACATAGACGTCTTTCTCATCATTCATCCTAACTTATGTAATGTATTTTGATTTGATATGGAGTTTCAGAGAGAAATAATTATTTTTTGAAAATTATGATTTAAAATAAGTCAGAATATATGTTTGTATGACTATAAATCATTTTATTGAGGATAAAATAAAGATTTTAAAGTTAAATTGTTACTAAGTATAGAAATATATTATTCTTTTTAAGATTGACTAACAAAAAATGAGTTATATAAACTGAAGCAGAGGGAGTATAAGTAAGTTAGTGTGTTTTGGTGTAAAAATATCTGATGTAAATGTGTTTTTATTTTAAATCTAGAATCAAATTTAGAATTTGAAGTTTTTAAATTTTTGTAACGATCTTAAGTTAATATACAATAATAATTAGTTTCTAGCTAACTCTTTATATATGTATGCACTTCCAACACATCCATCTTCCAATCTTAACTATAAATTACTCTTTTTCGTTTCAATTTATGTGATTATATTTACTTTTTAAAATTTGAAAATATGTTAATACAAATTAATATAAGTTTTGTTTCTTTTTAAAACTCCTCTGCCAGTCAAATAAGTTTACAAATGGAGTACATGAAAATAACAAACAAGGGCATAATGAATGAGGATTATGACGTGATGGATATGATTCCTCCATCTTTAATCAGAACTCTAATTCCATATTTTAAGTTCTAAATATCAAAAAGATTTTAGTAGGAAGCGATTTTTTCTTTAATGGATCTTAACTAATACAAAATTCAGATTAATCAAATTCCTAATATGAAGACTGAATAGAATACGAGAAATTAAAAAAAATTATAATTTGGACATGAAATAGTTAGGTGAAGTTCCAATTTTTGAGTTTGGTGAGCAGTCAGCTTGATCTTTTAGCTTCAACCAAAGGGCATATTACTAATTAAGAACATTGATTCCTTAAGCCATTATTATTAATCAAAGGAGTTAAATTTACTAATATATGTCACAAGTTTATTAATCCATGCTTCAAAGTTTCTCTTTCCTTTTTAAAAATATATTTTTTTATAATTAACTTAATTATGTTTTTATCTTAATCTATATGTAATTCTTTTGATTTCTAAATAGTCCTGACATCATTCTCTCTCTCTCTATATATATATATATATAATTAATTTTTTTACAATATTCTCAACTCTTAACAATGATTTCTAAATAGTCCTAACAAAGGTAATAAAATGAAAAAAAAATTTTAAAAAAAATTGTAATGTAAACTTGGTAATAGAACAAGGAAGAAACAAATACCAAACAATAAATAGTCATCAAAAGAAATATAGTTATATGAATAATATCTACTACTTTCTCCGTTTCAATTTATTGGATCTACTTTTCTTAAGTCAATTCTTTTAAATGTCTTTTTTTTTTTTTGGCAATTCTTCCAATTTTCCATCTGACATATTTACGATCACAAAATTAAATATTAGTAGTACATGACATATCTAGCGATAGAAAAGTCCCTCGCGTGAACTCTTGCTCGATTAAAAAAAAAGAAAGAGTTTATAACTACGAGGTTTAAAAATCTACTTTACTTTCTTAAATTTTGTGTCAAGTTAAAATTAAAGGAAAAATTCTTTTGGCCAGAAAATTTGGCCAGAATGATAAAATAACATAAATATGTTATTTTACCTTTTTGAACATTTTTACCCTTTTAACTTTAATACCTTTTAATTAAAAATGGAAAAAAAGTTCAGTTTATTTTAAAATAAAAAGAATATTATAGATTTTTTAAATTTCTGGCCATTTAATTTTATCCAAAATTAAATAAATATATTAAAATAGAAGGAATATTTCGATTCGAAAAAAAAAAGAAGAAAAGAGAAAAGGATCTTAGATGGTGATGGAGGATAAGTAGGGTTCAATATTCAAAGAATTGCCGCAAAGTGAGAATTGGGAATAGTATTCGAGTAACTAGCTGTCGTGAGATGAATAAAATTTCTCTATTGTTAATGAGAAATTTTAAATTCGAGATATAAGTAGATCAAAATATTAATAGAAAATGATTTCCTTGTGTTTTTTTTTTTTTTGTCTACTTCCCTTTTACTTAGGGTAGTGAAAATTCAAGATAATTAGGAGTAATAAAATTTTATTCAATATGAATCTGAATTAATTCGACTTGGTAAATTTAAATAACATATGATTATATTGAAAATTTTTTTCAAATATATACGAATTCCTAACAGGACAAATCTTTGGTATTCTTTTCATATTTATATTAAAGTTTTGCGGCCAATTTGAAATTCTCTTCTCTTCTCTTGCTTTATCGTTATCATAATTTACAAGGGTTATTCGATTTGAAAAAAATAAGTAATTTAATATAATATTTTATATAAAATAATATAATATTTGGTTGTACAGGAAACAAATAATTGATGTATCACTAATGCAATGATTGGACGTTAGAGGTATTAAATGAAAATTGTATATTATATTTCATGACCTTATAATCAACGATATTGAATTGAATTTTCTTAATTTCTTCACATATTACTTCTTCATATTATGAATCTTTTTTGTTAAAATCTTCGTAAACCAATTGCAACAACCCCCTCCCCCCACCCTTCCAAAAAAATAAAACGAATTTTTCACACAGCAATCTTTATTTGAAATATGAGGGGCTAGAACCCTTTTGGAGAAAAATAAATATTTTTATGTTAAAGTTCATGACATTATAAATGGTCCAACATTGAACAAGTCATGTCTATGTATTAAATGTTCATAACTGTGGCCACTGCAAATCATCATAAGGTAACTCTGACTCACTAGCCCATAGAGTTTTCCTATTATTTAATTGATATCTATATTAGAATTTGATTATATTTGGATAGCGTATTATTGCAAAGTCTTTCTAAGGAGGTGTTTTTAATAGAGTTTTTTCATTCTATAAGAAGCTCAAATTTAAAATATTTTGATTATGGTAAAGAGATTACAATCATCCCGTCATAATGCATGTTGATATCATTCCATATAAATTTTTTTTAGTTTTTCATCCGGTATTTATAATATAACTTGACTAAATTTGAATTTGTGCATTGCAACATTTTTGGCAACTCGACTAAATTTGAATTTGTACACTGCAACATTTCTGGAGTCGACGGCGCTCCCAACATGTTTTTTCTTCAATTTCATGAAATTCGAACCCGATATCTCTGGTTAAGGATGATGATCAAGATCACAACCATCCTACTATAACTCATGTTGTTATCAACACATAGTGTTTCTATTTGTTTTTTTTATCCAATGTTCGCATTAGAGTTCAATAGAATCAAAATTCATGCATTATAAAACCCATTTCTAGAGACAACGACACTCTCCACATGATTTTTTTCCCCAAGACTCGAACCCAAATTCTCTGATTAAGGGTGAAGATTAGGATCACAATATCCCACTATAATCCATATTGGTATCATCCCATTGAGTTTCTTTGTGTATTCTCATTCAATATTTGCATTAAAGTTTGACTAAATCCAAATTCATGCATCACAAAGTCCAGTTTTAAAGGCGATGACATTCTCAACATGATTTTTTCTATTTTAAAAATTCGAACTCAAAACCTATGATTAAAATTGAAAGAAACTCTAATTTAGCCATACATATACTACTACAATTCTAGTCCACCACCTTTCCTTTTCTTGAAAAAAGATACACATGTTGAGTCAACATCAATTGTACATTTAACATTTCTAGATTTTTCCTGTTAAATTCAAATATATGGTTATTCAACTTTTATTTTAGTGGACCAAAATCATAAAATTAAATATTTGTAATAAAAAAAAAGAAAAAAGACTGACAAATAATCTACGATAAGAATTCTTAAAATGTGAGACTTATAATTTTTAAAACAAGACATGTTATCTTCTATAATACGTAAATATAACTTTATAATGATACAAAAAATATTTACACTGACAATATATATTACTTAAACGATCTTACATAAGGTAGATTTTTTAAAATTTAATGTTTAAAGTGAAACATAAAATATCAATTAAAAGATTCTCGACACATTTGATATGGTACCATGTACTATTAATTCAATTGCACCCCACCTTTAATTAATCTCTAATATGTAGAGCCAATTAAGATTTCTTTTTTACCATAAAGAAAGTACGAGGTTTTTGTAACTTTTGTGATTGGTATCAAGTAGTTTTCGGCATAGATAAATTTAAAATTTGAAGTTTATAATTTTTTAATATTAATTTTAAGTTTATTATATAATAATAGTAACTTAATTTATGATTAAATAATTATAAATAAAATGTGATTTAAAATTTAGATTTCGAATAAGTAATTTTAAAATTCTGAATTCATCTCTAATCGAACGTTATGCTCACCTTAACCAACAAGTGTCCTTGTTGCTGACTCCTTGCCATTGCACAGCCAGCACCATTTTCTTTTGTCTTTTGCATCAACAACTTCTTTTGAATAGCAATTATGATAAATATGACTTTTTTGGTAACTTCATTTTTTTAACTTTTTTTTTAAGTTTGATTAATTTGTATCCATATTGAAAAATTTCGCTTTAAAAGGCAAAATATTACTATGAATTTATATTTGAGACCTCTAATTAAGAATTGATACATACTTATAATCACATCACTACAATCGTTGATGATCTTTGGTGTGCGTTAAGAAATATCGTAATTAAATGATAAATATTTATTCATTCTTAACTAGAAAATGAGTTCGGGTTCTATACATAATTATCTTTATTTAACTTAAAACCTTCTCAACTCGAATCTTAATCCAATATTTTACAGATATCAGACACCAAATAAAAAACGAAAAAAAATAAAGTAGTATTGTGCATCTTGTGAATATCCATATCAACAATTAAATCTTCATGTACTAATTAGTTTTGCTTTTATTGCCATAGTAGCATAGATACTATCCATGTGATTTGGACTTCAAACCTACACCCTCCCTGACCCCCACCATGAAAAATATATTACATTATTAGATATTTTTACCTCTTATATTAATAATTTAGTTGTTTGGCTGCTGAACTTTTATCTTGTTTGTAATTGTTCGATTTTTCATCTTGTAATCCTTTCTCAATTTCTCCTTCCCCTACTCCATTATTTTATTTTAATAAAAAAAACCGTGTTATATATAGCAAGTAATTATGTAACTTTAAAATTATAAAATTTATATTTTAAGAAGGTTTACTTATAAATATCTTAGGATAATTTGATGGTGCATGTAAAAAATAATTGCCCCTAGAATTTGGTTCGGGGAAAAAGCTCATCGCACGTAATGTACGAATCGGGTTTATACTTAAGCAGAGACGAATAAAGGGCGATTTTGTTATCCACGAGGCTAAATTTTTAGAGAAAGTTACCACATTTGGCCACTCGCCAAAAAAGAATTACTACTGCTAGTCGATACAACAATTCTTAGAAATTTTAATACGCTTTTTGTTTTTCCGAAATGGAGCATTACTCGCCTCACTTGTGGGATTATAACGGTTATGTTGTTGATGGACCATTACTCTTTGCATTCAGTAGAGCTTACCATTCTTCTTATATTTAAAAGCCCAATAGGCCCAAAACTGAGAAGTGTATGTAAACCCAATCATTTTGTGGACCATTGGCTTTTGATTGGATGATTTACATATATAACCAATTTAGGACTACTATTTAGAATATTAACCAATGCTTGAAAAGAACACCTCCCTCTTTAATGGTCTTACGTGGTGCGGATATAAATTAATCAAGACTAATAAATGAGTATCGTATATCAGGTGAAAATAAACGATACATTAAGTGACGAGATGATGAAGTAGTATGAGGTAGGTGTTTGGCTAAGCATTTTCTAGCTTATCTACGCGTTTGGTAAATAAATAAATAAAAAGTCTTTTACTATTTTATCCCTAATATCTTTGTAATATTTTGAAATACTATTCCTAAGACATAGCAACTCCTAAGTAAATAAGAGGAATTTCAATAACAAACTTATTAATACAAAAATTTCCAAAAGCAAACATATATAATTGAAGTAGAGAAACATCATTCAATCTCACTCCTAACAAACCAAACATAGGAAAAATTAAAACCAAAAATCAATTTATGCCTCTGAAATTTAATGTTCTTGACTATATGATATAAAATAGAGAAAAGTGAAAGAAATTTTTGTCAAGAATTAATTTTCATGGATTGCTGCAATTTTGCAAATAGGACATGCATTTTTATGCATAAGCCATTTCTTTATGCACTCAATGTGATGGTAGTGTCCACATTCTAGTTTTCCAATTTCATCATCTACTTTGTATTCTTCCTGCAAATATGATATTGTAAATGAGAATGTTAATATTAGTAATATTTTGTTATTGTGTGCTAAACTTTTTGAGGAAAAAAAAAGGGGTGGTTCGGTGTACTAAGTTCCCGCTTTGTATGAGATCGGGGAAGGTTGGACTACATTGGATCTATTGTACGTAATCTTATCTTGTATTTTTTTGGAAGAGGTTGTATCTATGACCTCCTAGTCACATGCCAACAACTCTTATTTATGTGTTTTTTGTTTTTTATTTTTAAAAATGTAGCTTAGTGCACTATGCTCCCATTATATGTAGAATCTAGGAAAGGGAGGGACTACACTAGGTCAATTATACACCACCTTACCTTGCATTTGTTCAAGAGGTTGTTTCCACTATTTGAACATGTGTCCCATGATTGCACAATGACAACTCTTATTATTGCATTAAAATTTAAAAAAAAGGCAGTCATGTGCATTAAGCTATTGTTATGTGCGGAGTTTAGAGAAGGGTTGAACTATATCAGGTGTATTCTATGCTGCCTTGCCTTGCATTTCTGCAAAATGTTATTTTCACAATTTGAACTAATGACATCCCGGTCACGCGAGGACAATACTAATCATTAGGTAAAAAAAAGGGTAACCTAATATATTAAGCTCCTGCTATGCACGAGATTCCAGGAAAGGTCAGACCATATATATCAGGTCTAATGTATGCAACCTTACTTAGCATACATGCAAGAGACAATTTCCTCAACTCGAACACCTTGACCTCCTAGTCACACGACGTCAACTCTTATCTCTCCAATAAAACATAAAAAATAAATAAAAAGAAGTGTAGTAGTGAACTCACTTGGCAAATGGTACATCTCCAACTTTTATCAGTAGATATTACCATTGAATATGAGTCAATTGTTGAGAGCTTAAATTTTCTTATATATTCAACTATCTTCTCTTCTTCTAAACCTGTGCCCACATACCCAATTTTATCACTTAGGTCAACCAATTGCTGCAAAAAAAAAAAAACTATACTGTAAAGAGAAATTGACTTATATATCGTCAACGTAAAGAATTTTTACACTATCAGTATATTTAAAAGACGAACCTCGTAAGACATATCATCTACATCTAGTCTCCAAGATCCATATTGATCATCCCCTTCTATATCTCTATCATATTGCAAGTTGTGTCTGAGGATCATAATCTACCACGATAACGAAAAATGTTCAAGATAGTAAATAAGGATACGATTGGTGTAAGCATCAGGTGCGGATAAGTTTTTTTACTTACATGAGGACGATGATGAGAACGAGGGCAATGATGTCTTGTATTAGACGTATGAGACCTAGAAATTGCTTCACCATTCGTAGTTCTCCTCGCGATACGAGAGTGCTATTCGATTGCATTAATAAAGAACATACACAATTTAGTAAGTTTTTATTAGTGAATTGTGACATTGAGATGACCTTAATCTTACAAAAACAAGGGAATTTTATGAAACAAAAATATTATGAGTTCAACCCTAAAACTGAAAAATCCATGTAGAAAAGAAACATGGTCTAATTGGAAAGAAAATGGGATGTAATGTTGCTCGGAGTCTTCAAAAATGTCATCAGATTCTCTAAAAGTAGTGTATTTTTGAAGGATCTGACACGTATGTGGTAGTATTTTTGTAGAGTGTTGAGTGATATAGATAGGATCTAGTGTATATGTTACGGGTTCATGTGATATATGTGTAAAAAAATTCACCAAACAAATACAAATAGTCAATTTCGAATCCAGTAAATCAAATGGGGTGTGGTAGAATTTCGAACTCGAATCCATAAAGTTCAAATTCTAAACCTATAAAGTCCATAACAGGACTTTTATATACCTGTAACCAGGGACAACAGGGGATACAATCTCACTCCTTTTAAACAAGTCACATTTACTGTACGTAAAATAAACGAATCTAAATTCTATGCACTGACGATGTAAATAAAAAAAATACTTATACAATCAAGTCTTTTGAAATTTAACTAGTAATAACTATTAAATGGGTCAAATTTTTTCCCACTATCGGTCTCTCGCCCATTTTTAGCCTTAGACGGAATTCACTGCCTGATTGGGCTACATTCCCAAACTACTCGACTCTAAAGCAATGCCTCGTCGTGCAACAGGGTCCAGACATAACATGGGGGCTCTCATTCTCTCTTTTGTACCCATTTTTAGGGAACTTAAACCCGATCCCCCTTTGAGGACACTTCTCCAATGTTAAGTAACCTACTATAACATATACTCCCTCTGTCCCAAAATAAGTGTTGCTTTACAAATTCAAGAAACAAATAGTAATTCTTTCCAACTATACCCTTGTATTAAAAAACTTCTTCTCATTAATAGTGCTCAATTCTCAAGAAATATCTAGTAAATAAAAGTAACTTAGGAAATATTCATTCTTTTTTTTCTTAATGGTCCTGAAATGAGCTAAAACGACACTTATTTTGAAAGTATATATAACTTAAATCCATTATATATAAAAAGGTCATTTACCTCTCTTTTACTAGTTGATCTTGTTTTTTGCCTAGGAGAAACATCAAAAGTAGAACCAATTCTCAAAAAACATCTAATAAATAGTTGTAACATACTAAACTATACCTCATATTTCCTATTAGCGACACTTATTTTGAAACGAAGCAAGTAAATTACACTGATCAGTATATATAAGTTAAATCCATTTACCTCTTTGTTATTTGATCTTGTTTTTGGCCTAGGAGCAACATCAAAAGCAGAACCAATACCAGGAGGAGCACAACAAACAACATTAGTTGAATTCCTAGTACTTGTTGTCAATGTTGTCATCTTTTTCCTTCTATTTTTCCTCATTTGCTTACTACTACTCTCCCATTGTGCTGCTGATCTAATAACTTCCGGCACCGACGCAACCGGTGAGTTCAATTTTCCCTTACATCCTAGCCCTCCAAAGCTCATAGACATAAATTTCTTCTTGTTTTTAGATACATTTGAGTCATTTGTGTTGGAAAATTGATGATTAGGGGTAGAATGAGTTTTGTTTTTTGGATTTTCGAATCTTGAATATTGATGATCAATTGTTGATATTGGCATTGTGTTAAAGAAAATGAAATTTAGAGAGATCACAAAGTAGAAGAAGAAGAGAACAAATGAATTATTGTTTCAAAGGTTTTTTGTTCATTTGTATATGGTTTTGAAATATTTGAAATTAGGTGCCTCCCTTTGTCCTATTAGGAAATTTTTCGTCGGTCAGCTGTTTAGTAAATGATTCTCGTTTTAAAAAAAAGTTATGATGGTTTAAATATCTTATTGAGCGAATTGAATAAGGAAATGTTAGATTGCAGGTTTTGTAGACGTTAGATGACAGTCTAAAATATTTTATTCACGTAAATCGTAACCTAAAAATGATCATTTGCATAAATGGTGGTTCAATTAATGTGAAGACGTTTAAAGTACGAGAGCTAAAGTATTTATTTTTTTAATGTGAATTTTGATATATTTAAAAACTATATGAAGATTACTATATGTCAATATTGTTAACAACTAAAAACGCCATATTTGAAGGAATTTTTTTTTTATATAATCAGTAATATTGCCACATGAATTGGAACAGAGTAATAAGTATACATGTAACTGTTGGTTTTTATTGAAAGTTATTTTTCATATTTTGGATCTGTTGGAGGGTGGCAAAATTATTGATTTTTTCAAAATACAGTTGTTTTCTGTCTTTTTCTTTGTGCTGTTTTTAAGTTGCAAACAAAATACTTGGTGCCTTATTATTAGAACTTTTATTTTGTAAATATTCCATTTGTACTTTTTCACCTTCCCTTTTACCTTTTCTAATAATTATAATTATTTGAGAGACATTTTGTCTAAGCCTTTAGGTAAATTTGAATTCTGGGGAAATAAAAAGTTATTTACCTATAAACAATATTTATTTATTTTCCTATATACAATATTAATAATAATAAATTAATAGTTTTCACTACTAAAAGATCACTCTTTTGGCTCTCAAAAACTGTTCAATGACTATTTTCATAGAATTTTTGATTGAATCGGTGAGAAAATAAAAAATAGTTATGTTTTCATACAAAAAAATTTAGAATTTTCTTCACTATTTCAGTGAGAATCTGTTTTCTATCATGTATTTTTTCAATGAGTTGGTTAGGTAGAAAAATCATATTTTATAGTTTAAATTTCTTACGTGGCGGATTCAGAATTTCCATTAAAGGATTTGGAAAAGAAAAGAAGTCCTTAAGATTTGAACTTACAACCTCTAGGTGAATTTCGAATCCCTCAATCACTAAGTCAACCTTTAATCTTACATTTAGAAAGTTCAAAATCAATACATAAACTCTCTAAAATACCTACAAATATATAATGTAATTTTTTGCCGACCTCAACTACCTCTAGGTCCGCCCCTAAATGGTTGCCGATAGTAAATATTTTGTGAAATTAGTTAGGTGCGATAGGTTAGCACGAATATCACGATTATAAAAGAAAAATGAACCTATGATTATATTTTCTTTTTGGCTTTGCTGTCAACAACTTTAATCAATTTAGTCAGTGTTCAGTACTATTTTGGAGTTGAATTCATAATTTTAATAACTTTTAGGTCATTTCACTCCTTTATATGAGCTAACATCATTTGAGCATGGTTAAATCCACTAATCATATATACTGTACAAAATTTTTTTACACCCCTTTTATATATATATTCTCTCACTGAGGTTCGAAAAGGGTGGTGTGTATGTGATCATATTTTTATTTTGTGAAATATTGAAAGAAAAATAATAGCGAAAAACTATTGTATTTTCTTCGTTTCAGTTTGTTGTCTTATTTACTTTTTTAGTAACTTTCTAATTTTAACTTTCCACATTACATGCCACAATGTTAAAACATATTTTGATGCATTTTAAATATATATTTTTAGTTTAAGACCATACGATTCAATATTTTTTTACTTTCTAAAAATTTGTGTCAAATAAAAATCAGACAAATAAATTAAAAAGAGAGAGTAGAAAAAAAGCCACAATCAAAAAGAGTACATAGTCGAAGCAACGAGAACAACAAGTAATAATAAAATCGAAGACTTAATAATGCTCAATTACCTACACTATTAGCCTTCTATTCAAATTTTCGATCTTGATAAATTTTAGGCATGTCATGTCGGACCTACCTTTACCTCTCCTGAAAACCATCATAAGTCTTACATGTAAAAAAATTGAGACTTAAGAAAATTTTAAAAAATAAAAAGATAAAAATATGAGACTTGAAATCACATGTGTTTTTTAACTTCTACCTACCATAAGGACATATTTGGTATTTACTCTGGTTACTGCTAAGTAAGTCTTGTAAGTGAGCCATCAAAAGTTGTACCCTTATACTAATCGATGAAAAAAACAAATAACATTTTATTAATCACATTTATGTCCCCACTGTACAGTACCGCAATTTCATGTATTGAGCTAAATTTGTCAGCTCTAACTAGGCGTTTGGTCATGCGATATCATATCACGCTATGGAATCGTAAGATGGAATCAACGTTTGAACATGCGATTTTACGCTGATTCTATACCATGATTCCATATTCTCCAAAAATCATGATATGAGAATTCCATATCATGATTTGAGATATTTTTAATACAAAAATTGATCCACAAGTTTATATTTTGTTAAAACAACCCCACGTTTATATCTACCTAACCATTTATATCATATGTAAATAAAATTTATAATCACATCATTACTTTTTAAAATTTATTATTCTTATCGACATAAAATTTATTATTCTCACTACATATAGTCACTTTAACTCACACCAACCGATTGCTGAGTAATAAATTTGTTCTTTTCATTTAGTCCAAAACCTAATTTATCACTTCTACCGTTTTGTATTTATTACAACTCAAAGTAACAATGTTGGTTCGTCTTCTCGGTCACATGATCGAGAAATGCAAGTTCAACGTGAGGAAATTGTCCGTACTATGTAGGAGGATTATATTAAAGACTAGTACACTACAATTAATGTTCAATTTTTTTATTGAATTAAAGTTTGACGAATTAAAGTTAGATGAAACAATTACTTAAATTGAGAACAAATAGCTTTGTAATAATTTATTGTGCAATTTTTATAAATTTTTATTTATTTGGTAAGATTAAATAAACAACTGGGGCTATTTAAATAGTTTTACAACTTATGAGATTCTTATGTTTATGAGAAAATATACACACAAATTTCATATCGCATGTCCAAACAAAACTTTAATTTCATCTCATAATTCCATATTATGATATCATATCATGATACCACATCGCATGGTCAAACGGGCCGTAAGTTTAATATAACACCCATAGAGTAATTTCCCCAGATAGTCACCCATGTTTGGGAAATTACGTAATAATATCACTTTTGTTTGTTTAGTTTGCATATTTTCCTCAAAATATACTTCACACAAAAAAAACATCTTTCTCTCTCCTAATAAATGTCATGTCATATTATTCCCTTTTTACTAATAATTAAAAAAAAACTTTTAAATCAACCCATATGATATACTCGGTAAAAAAATAATTACATAACACAAAGTGAACATTTTTAAACAAACTGATATTTATTTTCTGTTATTATATTCTTTAAGTTCTTATAGAATGCGCAAGGTGAACATTAAAAACAAGTAAAGTGAACGAAAAAAAGAAAAAAAAGCGACGTTAGATAACAATTTTCACGTACTGATAAAAAAATCAAAAGTATTATATCAACTAACTTTTTTTACGAATCTTTTTCTAGCCACTATTCCCTTTGTCCATTTTTATTTATTCATTACATTATAAATAATTATTCATTTGTTACTTGTTTATTTTAGAAAATCAAGTGATAACTTATTACTTAATTCCTAATTCACTGTTATTATTAATTATAGTCATTTGCCGATGCATTTTTTAAAATATAAAATTTATTATTTTCAAAGATGATATTGTAAAATTATCTTTATTATTCTTTAAGAGATATGTCAAATTCATACTAAACAAGTAAAAATGTAAAGATGGACTAAAGGAGTAGAAACTAAATTTCTCAATTTTTTTTATAAAAAAAAACAGTATTAAAAAAAGAATAATATTATATGACATTCCATTAAAACTGTGCACTTTACATATTCTTTAAGAAATGAATGAATTGAGAAATGATTTTAGAAAAATAATTAATGTTAAAAGTAATAATAGAATAAAAAATGTCTTATCTCTTAATATGCTAAAGTAAAAAACTAAAAATGATAAATAATCAAGAATTTTTTTTATTTTTTTTACTGAATATAACAAATGAGTTATTTTAAAAAGTTTATTTTTTAATTAAAAAATGAATAATATGACATGACAATGTTTTTATGTGTCATGTATAGTTTGAGAAAATAAGCAAAGTTGGATGATATTGTAGTCCTAAAACAAACATAAGTGATATTACTAGATAATTTTTCAAACATAGGTGACTATCTAGGGAAATTACTCAACACTCATATAATTGGTTCATCTTATATTAAAATTTTCTTGTAATTGTGAATTTACTATTTCACTGCACATCACATGGTACTATAATGTTTCACGAGCAGTACGGTCTTTGTAAATATTCTTAAAGTATGACCGATTATGAAAGTAAATCGAAGCAATAAAAAGGATCTAAGTAACAACGAAAAACAAAATTGTCGATGACGATTGTGAGATAGAAAAGAAGAAGGAAAAGAAGAATCGAAAACTAAGTAACAATGGAAAACAAAACTATCGACGGCGATTGTGAGATAGAAAAGAAAAAGAAAAGGAAGAACCGAAAACTAAATAACAACGGAAAATAAAATTATCGACAGCGATTGTGAGATAGAAAAGAAGAAGAAAAAGAAGAACCGAAAACTAAGTAACAACGGAAAACAAAACTATCGACGACGATTGTGAGATAGAAAAGAAGAAGAACCGAAAACTAAGTAACAACGGAAAACAAAACTATCAACAACGATTGTGAGATAGAAAAGAAGGAAAACAAGAACCGAAGATTAAGCAACAACGGAAAACAAAACCATTGACTACGATTGTGAGATAGAAAAGAAGAACCGAAAACTAAGTAACAATGGAAAACAAAATTATCGACGGCAATTGTGAGATAGAAAAGAAGAAGGAAAAGAAGAACCGAAAACTAAGTAACAACGGAAAACAAAACTATCGATGGCGATTATGAGATAGAAAAGAAGAAGAACCAAAGACTAAGTAACAACGGAAAACAAAACTATCGACGATGATTGTGCGATAGAAAAGAAGAAGGAAAAGAGAATCGAAAACTAAGTAACAACGGAAAACAAAACTATCGATGGCGATTATGAGATAGAAAAGAAGAAGAACCAAAGACTAAGTAACAACGGAAAACAAAACTATCGACGATGATTGTGCGATAGAAAAGAAGAAGGAAAAGAGAACCGAAAACTAAGTAACAACGAAAAACAAAACTATCGACGACGATTGTGAGATAGAAAAGAAGAAGAAAAAGAAGAACCGAAAACTAAGTAACAACGAAAAACAAAACTATCGACGGCGATTGTGAGATAGAAAGAAAAAGAAGAACCAAAAACTAAGTAACAACGGAAAACAAAACTATCGACGGCGATTGTGAGATAGAAAAGAAGAACTGAAAACTAAGTAACAATGGAAAACAAAACTATCGACGACGATTGTGAGATAGAAAAGAAGAAGGAAAAGAAGAACCGAAAACTAAGTAACAACGTAAAACAAAACTATAGACGGCGATTGTGAGATAGAAAAGAAGAAGGAAAGAAAGAACCGAAGACTAAGTAACAACGGAAAACAATACTATCGACGGTGATTGTGAGATAGAAAAGAAGAACCGAAAACTAAATAACAACGAAAAAAAAAAACTATCGACGGCATTGCATTTTTTTGACAGAGATGAAAAATTGAGATGAAGGAAAATGTCACTATTCACTAGTATTTAAGTAAGTACGGCGCGTGTGAGATTATTTTATCTATACGCGTAGAGGGTATAATAACCGTCCTTTAGGCTCCACTATAGTCACAGTTCAAATTGTTAGGGTTTTTCCCTATATTCCTTATCTTATTTGAGGTTTATTTTTTCCTTAAAAAAAATTCAAAGTATTATCATAAATGTTTGAATTTTTCTAAAAGAAAAATATAATTTTCTTTCATATTTGGTTTATTCTTTCCTTAGAGGAAAAATTTGGAGATCTATAAATTGAATATCCCTATTTTCATAGCAGAATACAATAAAATCCACAATGTAATCGTTTAGAGATTTTAGTTTATGGGGAGATTTATTCTTTCAACAGTTTTAGTATTTTCTTTTATATTAGTTTTTCATATAATAATATTATGTTTTTAGTTAAGTTTTTGTCATCTAATTTAGTATCATATGATTTGTAATTGTAAGCTTCCGCATGACACCCTAATTACCTTCATAACCCAACACAAATCTCATGTCATTGGAGCAGTGAGATTTCATGTCCAGCTTAATTTTCTGTTAGGAAAAATCGTTTTATTATTATTTTGAATGTATGAGTTTAGCAGTTTTAGTTAAAAAATATCAGATAATTGCATGTTAGTGATATTTCAAGTGTTCAAGGTTTTATTTAATTAATTCAAATTGTGTAACATAAGTGACCAAGTTATAATTTTTCGTTAAGAGGATTTAGAATTCACAAAAAATATATATATACAAAGAAGCTAAGAATAACAAATATTTAATATATTAGGGGCAATTTGGTCGTTGACAAAAATAAATAGTCATGATCGATAGAAATTTTTGTTTTGCTAGCACATAAAGGATAATACCTAAATTACTTAATTTGAGATAAAATAATAATTAAAAACAACATATTCAATGAAATTTCACAATGAGATTTGAGGAGTAGAACTTCGTATTGATTGATTCGGTTTAATTTTGACGAAATTTAACAGTTATCAGTCTGTTAAATATGCAAAATCGTTATAGAACCATTAAGATATTGACTTATCAATTATTAGTTTAATGCTTATTGATCATTATCGGTTCGGTTATTAGTTTAACCATCAAGATTTGACACAAAAAAATCACTTAGAAATAAGATAACATATCAAATAAATTATGGACATAAATTGACAGATGACATCTTGTTCAAAAGCAAACACTGCCACATTATAAAAGGAAAAGGATAGAAGTATCTCTCTAGACTATGAATCAAATCTCAGAGACACACCTTAACTAAACTAAGGTCCTATTAGCTGATGAACTCATTTTTTTTTATAATTTTGTGAAATTTTTTGCTTAATGAGTTCAACTGATCTTATCTGAATATGTAGCTTCGGTCATGTACACACATTCATGACGTGTCACTAAATCAATGGTCATACAATATGGGTTGGGATTCACAAGATAAGAAGAAAATAACAAGGATTAAAAGGAAGAATATATATATATATATATATATATATATATATATATATATATAAAATGAGAAAATTAAAATCCAAAGTCAGATGATTTCTGGAATTAATTGATTTTGTTTATCCTTTTCTGAAGTTTTGCATAATATCTGAGTCAATTATGATGATGTTTGTAGGCCCTGTTGAGCCATAGACATACATATGTATTTAGTTGTGTCAAAAATTTAACACTCAAAAGACCGTTCGGTCAATTTAATTATAAAAAAATTGACTACAAATATTAAATTTCAAATCTAGTAATTTAAACGATATATAATATGAGTGGAGAAGCTATAATTTTTACTAAGAAGATTCAGAATATAAAAAAGTAAAAACATAATCAGTAAGTCAAGAATATTTTTATATACGTGAAGACACACATCAAGAAAATAAATTGACTTATATCTACAAAGTATAAATATTCGATGAATAATGAAAATGATGATTTCACCACTGATCAATAAGTTCGACGGTAATTTGAATACAAATAATTTAAAATTTTAATTCGTGATCCCTCAAATATGTATACACACATGTCCAAACAATAAATTGACTTATATCTACAAGTATAATTTTTTGATGAACAATGGAAAAGATGATTTCACCACTGATCAATAAATTTAGCGACGATCTGAATACAAATAATTTAAATTTTAAATCCGCCTCGATAGACACTAAAATTTAACATATTGCAAAGGTCTTTGTAGTGTTGGAAGTATACAACATATGAACCCTACTTTTGTTGGATTTTTTTGTGCCCATATCTTGTTTTTTTTCTGTTATCCATTGAGATTTTCCATGTTATAAATGTCAGAAAATTAAAAATTACAAAATTAACTAACACTACAATGACTGATTATGGGAAATAAGTTCTTTTTCTTTCTAAGTCCACCACTCATGTTTGCATTTTTCTTAACCTAGATAGATTCATTTATTTTCTTGCAACAAGTGTGTTTTGTTTTGCATGGACATGAAAAGTACTATAGTAGTATGCGTTCTATGAGTTCAACTAGATTTATTATTTTTTTGCGTAAATTATACAAGTATAAAAGGGGTAGTTCAGAATACGAAACATGAGTCTAGGGAAGGGATATGACATCATACACAGTCTACTTTGACGCAAGCTATAATTCTATATTGCTGCTTCAAATATTATTCCTTTCTCGAACTGTACATGTATATATATGAAAATAATGAATATATATAAAAGGTATAAACTAATTTTGAACCCGATATATTTAAATTCTGAATTTATCACTGAACAGTACTATACTATATAATATAATATATAGAGCTTAATTATATGTCTCTTTGTTTCAAGCATATAGCTAGATTTCTTTCTATTCTTGCGAGAAGTGTGTTTTGTTTTGCATGGACATGAAAAGTACAAGGGAGAATGGGATGTGTTACGTGACTTCAACTGAATTCATTATTTTATTATTTTTCCTTCGAATTGTACACACATAAAAAGGGATATTTTGGTGCACGAAATATAATACGTTCACACAAGGTTATCGAAAAGGCTAGTTGCATGCACCCCAATAAAGTGTGATGTAGACAATTTATCCAGACGCAAACATCAACAATTGATTTTATCGCTCGAACTCATGACATGTATAACTAATAACTTTATTACCATTACTTCAAGACTCCCCTCTCAAAAAAATTTAATTGCATATATATAATAAGTCCAAACTTATTTTAGTCTCAAACGTCTAAATTCTGAATACACCGCTAAACAACTAATACTACTATATAGAGCTTATATGTCTCTTTAATTTATTTCAATCATATATCTTGCTTCTATTTATCTCTACATTGACATAGCAAAATATTTATTTTGTGAGAGTCAAATATGGATTCAAATTCTTCTGAATATCTTCTAAACCATGCAACAACTCTTCCTTCTGTTTATTATCAAACCAATAATAAGGAGAATGGTAATTTTATTGATTTGGGACTAAGTCTTAGAGCTTTGCAGCCTGAGGCTTATTACCCATCTACTCATGGTATGTTTGTGTTTCCATCTTTTATTTCTAAAGTTTTTTCTTCAATCTATTTTTTGGTACCACTCGGTGTTTGGTATCTCATATCTGTATTACGGTTCGACTTATTCAGATTTGTGTTGTATAAGACCTATTTAAGAGAGCATCACTCCTTATATCAAATTTTTTCATACCTCGAGACTCTGGTTAAGGATAGAACATCCCCGAGTCTTAACCTTAATCATTGTATACTAATAAGAAGTTATAAGATTCATGAGTATAATTTTATTTGAGAATAATTAAATTTTGGATTTTTTTTTGAATTAATGGCATGTTTTTATAGTCATAGAAGTGATATGACAAGTTTAAAGTTCGTTTGACTAAGCTTTTAGGAAGTCAAAAGTGCTATGTCAAAATTCGTTGATATTATTATTGAAACTAATACTTAACGGACTTAATCTATGTTGTTCGGACTCTTCAAAAATGTCATCAGGTATGTGCCAGACTCTTCAAAAATAGTTCATTTTTTAAGGATTCGACACGAATGTGGCAACATTTCTGGAGAATCTGAGCAACTTAGGACTTAATTGTTAAGTACTAATTCATGCAGGTGGCTATGATGAGTTGATAGATTGGCAACATTTGCATCCACAATTAAACAAAAATTCAAGAAGTGAATATCCTACAAATTTTATGGAAATTAATAATTATGATGATGAAAGTGAAGGAATTCAAAGCAAAGAGAGATGGGAATATGTGAAAGTTAATATGGATGGAGTTATTGTTGGAAGGAAAATTTGCATTCTTGAACATTCAAGCTATCCTAGTCTTGCAATACAACTTGAAGACATGTTTGGTATGTTCCAAAATATCAAAATTATCATTTATTATTACACTATTATTAGGCCATTTTAAATGTAGTGGTAGGTAGGGGTGTCAAATAAGCAGATTACGCTGAATTTGACCAGGTCAAAATTGAATTAATGAATGAGCAAGTGAATTAATGACCTCCCCCCCCCCCCCCCAAACATTATTGGGTTGAGATAGATCTAGATTGAGTTTGGTCATAGCCTAACTCGTCCAACTCTTACCAAGTTTTATTTTTTATTCGTTTTTTTAAATAATATGTTTAATTACCTCATAATTTATTTAATTACCTCATAATTTGTTTCTTTTATTTATAAATGGTATAAAGGAAAACAAAGTATGGATGGGCTAAGGCTATTCCAAGATGGTTCAGAGTTTTCATTATTTTACAAAGACAGGAATGACCAATGGAGGATTGTTGGTGATGTTCCATGGAAGTGAGTATTTTTTTTAATCATTAAGTACTTTTTGATATTATTAATACATGTAGGTAGGTAGGGACGATAAAATTAACCTATGCAAATATGATTTGCTTGATCGGTCCAAGTTCAACCGAACTAATGATTGGATGATAAAATTAACCTATGAAAATATAATATGCCTGATTGGTTTAAGTTCAACTGAAATAATGATTCATTCATTTGTCTATTTTGTTGTGTGCTTTATTCTATGAAATTTAAAAATTAAACTATTTGAACTAGGTCTAGATGATTAATCCAAAATGATTCGTGAAAAATATTTTTGTAAAATATATATTTTTTTTGGGTAAAGGGATTAAATTAAACCCCTTTTCTTGAGTTTACATGATTTAACGTGATAACATGTTTGTTATCATTTTATAAAGTTCCAATTAATGTTATCATCATATAGATTCATCTTACTTTATAACTAACTTGATTATTTAAATATTTTTGGTATCGTTAATGTATAAAACTTAAATTCTTATTATTTATACAGTGAATTCGTAGATCGAGTGAAGAGGCTAAGAATTATGAAGAAAGATGAAGCATTCTTCTCCAATTGATCATCTTTTACTAAGTTCTATTTGATAATTTCTGACTTATTTTAGTTGTATTAATATTTCTATTAATTGAGTGACCATATTAATTAGGTCCATGGTACGTAATATATAGCTTCTGTGGTATTGTATTAATAGTTAATTGTTAATTTCTACATCTTAAATAGATCAATGTTTTTCTTTTCACTTCAAAATATTTTTCCATTAAACTTGATTATAAATTTGAAGATTATAAGATGATAGGATTTTTTTAAAAATAACTTTATTGTAAACCAAAATATTTATTAGACAATTATCTATAGCTGGCGAGATCGAACTTAATAGCGGGCTTGTAAACCAAATAAAGGCATTGGGGTGATTGGATCGATATTGGGCCAACCCATAAGGTTGGGCTTCCCTAGCCTACCCTATCCATGAACAAAAAAAGGATTTGTAAAAAGTCGAGTTACTCGATACCTTTTCTGATAATGAGATGAATAGTGAAATTGCGTGTAAAATGACAAAAATCTAAACAAACATGAACAAGTTTTAGTGAATAATTTTTTTAACTTCCTATTATTAAGATTTGGTTTTAGCCTTTAGGCCATACATGTTATATGCAAGGGTAAAACTAAAGTTTTGCTTACAAATTTGATTACAGAGAATGAAACTCCTAAATTTACATTTAAAAATTCATCTAACATGTATGACTAAATTATCACAAGACCAATAAATTGTATTTTTCTAAAATTCAATATCTATAAAACTTAAAATCCTAATTTTACTTTTTGATGCAATATGTTAGTATTGTAGGATCCTTTAATTAATGAAAAAGACCTTTCACCTTTATATTCTTGCCTGTCCATGATCCAACCACGAAGACAACTAAAACTAAATGAACTTTAGACATTTAAAAGGAAAGAAAAGAAAAGAAAAAGGCATGGGCTAAGATTTATTTATTAGTTTCACACTCGATATTCAGTATTCGTGTTGGAGTTCGACTAAATTCAGATTTTCGCTTTGTAATGCTCATTTCTAGAGGACAGTCATCCCAACAAAAGTTTTTCATTTTCAGGAGCTCAAACTCGAGATCTTTAGTTAAAGATGAAGTGATCTCAACCATTGCACTACAATCCACCATGCTTATTTGGTACTTGTATTTGAGTCTGACTAAATTCATATTGCTCATTGTAATGCACATGATTTCTGGGGGGGGGGGGGGGGTGGAGGGGAATAATCCCAACATAATTTGTTCATTTCTAAGAGCTCAACCCCGAAATCTTTAATTAAAGATAAAGTGATCACTATCATCTCACCACAATCCACATGTTGATGGCTAATACATTATTATCACTAGGGGATAAGGCACAAGTACCCCCTAGACTATGACCGAAATTCTAGAGACACATCTTAACTAAACTAAGGTCCTATTATCCCCCTGAACTTTTTTTTTTTTTTTGTAATTTTATACACCCTTTTGGCCTAACATGGCCTCCAAACATCTCTCACGCGCCTCACCTAAGTGGAGTCACGGAGTGTGCCACGTTAACCAAAAGGTGTACAAAATTACATGAAAAATGAGTTCAAGGGGGTAATAGGACCTTAGATTAGTTAAGGTGTGTCTCTGAGATTTCGATCATAATCTAGGGGTACTTTTCTCTTATCCCTTATCACTAGGATGCTAAGAACTATTTGTACTAAAAGAAAAATGTACATTTCCAATCATTAAGTCAACAATGATGAATGAATTATGTATATAATTTTAACTATGAAAGCTAGCTAGCTAGCTAATATTGTGTATTAAAGGAGTAACAACAAAGGACAATGCCCATGAGAAGCAAGCTGTAACATATCCAAGTCTTTGATTGATTCTTTAATTTGTTGCCCTAATTTTCTAATACAAGAAAAATATAGCAATTGAAGTCATTTGAGGGGACACTTTCCCAATTTGAATATGGCCCATTATTTGTGGACTTTCCACTACTATATATCAAAGTATGGTGACATCTACTCTTCTTTTTAACTACAAAAGAATCATTACCGCAAGACATAAAGGAGGAGGTCATAAGTATTTATATAGTGAAATTGATTTTCGACAGAATGAAAAAGACATGTAATAGAATCGTAACCATGTGCTGCTTCGTGCAAAGATAGTCAAACAAAGAAAAAAAATATCTAAAATACATGATTTTAAAGTCGAAATTTTCTTTTACTATAAATTTCATTGTTGTCGATATTGACATGTAGAACAGGACTCTATCAAACTATGGAGTGAGTGATTGTGTTACTAATCTGTAGCTAAATAGATCATAACTAACAAAAAAATTATAATTCTTCGATAATCCATCATTAAATAGAAAACTAACATTTTCTATTTGTCGCCGAGGGTGCGGATGGTTATAATGTCTCATCTTTAATCAGAAGTCTCTGATTTGAGTTATAAGTATGGAAATATCCTAATAGGTAAGATATTCCTCTTTAGTGAGTCTTACTT
Organism: Solanum verrucosum; assembly: GCF_900185275.1. Lineage (NCBI taxonomy): Eukaryota > Viridiplantae > Streptophyta > Magnoliopsida > Solanales > Solanaceae > Solanum > Solanum verrucosum. The sequence goes on from NW_026020032.1 coordinate 1,504,229, forward strand.
GGCTCAATTTGGATTAACCAAACCCCCAATAATGATGGATATCGGATACCGACCCAATATTTATGTATTAAAAAGGGATAAGGGTCTCCAAAATATCTCAACTTTGGTCGGATTTGTTGTTGCGATACTAAACTTTCATAATGACTTATTACCTCCCTAGACTATTTAATACCGTATTTTTTACCCCCCTGAACTATTTAATAGTGTATTTTAAAGGTATATAGTGCCCACGTGGACACATTACTATTTATAATTTTGCATTATTTTTTATGTCCACGTGGGCAAATATATATGTTTAAAATACGGTATTAAATAGTCTAGGGAGGTAATAGGTCCTCATGAAAGTTTAGTATCGCAACAACAAATTCGACCAAAGTTGAGGTATTTTTCAGACCCTTATCCCTATTAAAAATGATTACTTCATCTGCCAAAAAATTAACAAAATTCTTAATGTAATTATTTGGTGAATCGTATCTACTATTCTTGACTAGGAATATTAAAATTCTAAAATATTGGGAAAAAAGTTGTTGATTGATCCTAATTAATTATACACGAGATCAATTTTTTAATGCTTCTTTTTATTGGTTAAAACTATATGTTGGAAAAAATATTGGTAAAATTCAACTTTTATTCTAACCTTTAATCAATTAAACTATATGTTATTGACCCCTTCATGCATAAAAGATGTTTTATTTGACTATTTATAAAATTATATTACAGTATAAGCTTAACGATAACACATGATTAATTGAATGGTAAATCGATCAATAATTATGATAGATAAAAAATTTATTTTCAAGAAAGACGAAGTTAACCTTTTGATGATTTTCTTGATAATTTTAACGATTATTTGTTTTTGTTTATTATTATCTTGTACAAAATTATTATTTATGTTATTGAATTAATCTTTCAAGTAGGTATACTAAAATTCTCCCATTGTAGTTGGCATGAATGGCGCAATTATTATTACATTCCGACAATAAAGTTTTATTTTAAAAAGTCAAATATTATGTAAGTAAAGTAAAAAGAAATTAAGACCAAGAATATATCAAGCTTTATACACACAAAAAAAAGAAGATAAATTTATTTAATGGTGTACAGCCATAAAGTTTCAACTGATTAAAAAGACTAGCCATATCCAAATAAAAACCCTTTAGATTTTTTTTATTTTTTTTGCACTTTCATACATAGTCATTAAGGGTGTGTTTGGTAGTTAGAGAATATTTTTCTGAAAAAGGTAACTTTTTCACTTATTTTTTAATACTTGATCAGTAAATAAAAAATTATTTTCTCAAAAATAATTTTACATTTATAATCTAGGCAAATATTATGGGATTGACAGTTGAGGTCGAGCTAATGGGTATGGGTGTGGGGTTTATGTAATAGCAAAGCTAAGAATTTCGCTAAATGTGTTCAAGATTTTAATATATATATCTATAGGAAATATATTTGACGTATATACACAATATTAGAACTTTGTGTATATATATAAAACTTTTCAACGAAAGGTGTTCGGCTGACAATCCTTCAATCTATATAGCTATGCTACTACGGCGATTGGGGGGGGGGGGAGAGAGGTTGGTGATTGAGAGGAGACAATCAATATGAAATGTTACCTATTATGAAATTTGTTTTTCTACCTTCAACAAAAAAATCATTTTCTCATTTCTAAGATCGTCTTGTTATCTTAAAAGTAAATATTTTCTAAAAAAATTAACTAATCAACATGAAAAAATATATATATTTTTCTCCATACCAAACGCACACTAAGAATACTATTACTTCTAAAAGCTGCCATACTTTTATGTCTCTATGCATAGCTACCTACTAAATGTCAATAAGTTTCAATCTACCTGTAACACATTATTGTCTTTTGGCCAAAGTTCATGTGCTCTATGGACTATAGCTAGCTTTATAGTCATCACCAAGAAGTTGATCATTGTATGGAATATGAATAATTTATATTTGAAAAATATTTAGAGGTCTATCTTCGTAAACATAATTTAAATTTGTCCCATAGGGTTACATTATCATCGAACCTAAAAACGTATGTTTCATATAACTGGTGTTATGTTTAGTTATAAAATTCTTTGCTTTTTTCTCCCATATATTATGTGCATACCTTTTTCGAAAGATTGTCAACCTAGAACCTGTCAGTCCTTCTTTTTTGTGACTTGCCTTCATTGGTCAGCCCTTCATCACGAGCGTCACATCTGACGTTGTTGGATCTTGTTTAATGACAACATGTGTGTGACGACCACACTAATCTTTCTCAATATATGTGTGTGCACGAAAAAAAAGCATGAAAAACTTTATAGATATATAATTCTGAACTCATTAACTCTAAATTCTAAACAATGATGTTATCTAAATAATGATGTTACAACCAAGAAGGCAAATGTATATTACTTCCTTCGTTTTAATTTATTTGCTTGATTTTGACTTGACATAAAGTTTAAGAAAATAAAGAAGATTTTTGAATCTTGTGGTCTCAACTAAAAATATGTAGAATGTATTAAAATGTTTTTTACTCTTATGGTCTTAAACATGTCACGTAGAAAGCTAAAATTAAAGAATTGCTCAAAAATGAAAAAGACACTTTTTTACACGGACTACAAATAAAATTATGACAGATAAATTGAATCGGAGAAAGTTTTTGAGATATACTAGCTATTGAAATCTTTTCATATCAAACATTCTCCTTTAAGAGATTGGTAGTATGACACAATCAAGAATCAATAAAATTGTTTGATGAAACTAGAAAGGAAAAAGATCAATAATCAAACAGATTTATTTTTTATACAGAAATAAATGTACTAAAAAGTAATCTGAAAAAAGGTCCACAAGTTTTTATTTGCAATAATTAATTTGCATTTTATTCTCATGATTAAATTTAGCCTCTTTTTTCCTTCAATTCAAGAAACATTTTTAGATGGCATCCTAGGTGCATGCATCAAAATAATAATTTCATTTATGTCTTTTTTTATGTTGTTGATTAAAAAATTTATGAACAATTATCTGCAATTATCTTTTGGATTATTTGATAGCGCAAATACTTTTTATACAGTCAATATTATGCAAGATAAGCTCATTCATGTGCTCTTCCAGGTTACTAATCTCATTTTTAAATGAACGATTATTATTTATAATTATCTTTTTGGTAACTTGATAACGTAAATGTTTGTACACTATCATCATAATAGAAGTTAAGACTTGTGAGCTTGGCTTGCGACCTGTGGCGTAACGTTTAAAGTTGACATCATGTGATTTGGATGTTACGTTTTCAAGCCGGGGAAACCTTTTACAGAAATGTAAGATAAAACTGTGTACATAAGATTCAATGTGGTGAATCTTTCCTTAAACTCCATGCATATGGCAGAAAGCTTTATGCACCATAATTACCCTTTAACTTGACCTCAACTTGCATCTAGATACCGTTCAATGTGCACGAATTTGTATAAAGTTAACAAGTAACATATGCATCCTATATGCGTCCTACGTGATAATTTACGTATCCTACATAGCGTCTTACGTGTATTATGTCAGTGCATCTCAGTGTTCAAAGTTACCATAAACAAACAACCAATAATTGTAAAACTGAGATAAGGGTAGATGACAAAATCATGCAGCTGTCACAAAATGCATTTATTAGTAGTACTACAAGACATTAATATCTTTTTGTTAAAAGAATTTCATTTACTGACAGAGAATATTGACAAAAATAGTACCAACACTTGCAGACTCACACCAGACATATAGTTATTGCTTACACCTATCTTATTTATTATTTTGACAATCATTTTTATTTACATAAACTCATTTGTGACACACAAAGATGAATAGTAGTAGTAATAAAGAGAACAAATAACTTATGTTCATCAATAGAAGGAAACAACAAATAGACACAACAAAAACCTTGCAATTAGAGAGCAAGAAGGCCAATATTCAAACAGACAAGTGGAGATTTCTACTGTTAGTCAATATGATCGCGCGCCAAGCAGTGATCGTGCTCCATAGTTATCGGTTAGATGCTGTGATCCTTACTGCAATGTGAACCCTTCAGGTTCTGTTTTGATCGTTCATTCAGAGGCAGCTTGCAGTCTTTCTAATGCATCAGATATGTGTCTCATAGAAGGTCTCCTCTCCGGGCTGCTGTGAACACACGCCATTGCAATCTTCAAAACCGCGATCATTTCCTCTTCTTTATCAGCATCTTGAGCTAAATATGAGTCCAATACATCCGAAAGTGGCTTCTTCTCTTCAATGCACCAGTGAATCCAGTTTACTAGATCCATTTCTGTAGAACCTACTTGGATAATCGGGGTTCTTCCCGTGATCATTTCAAGCAAGATCACTCCATACGAGTAAATGTCCCATTTTTGTGATGGTTTCACCACTTTCAATGCCTCGGGAGCTTGGTAGCAAGAACCAGATGTTGTAGTTGATGTAACTGTCCCGGACTCTGATGGTGCACTGCCTTGCTTACTTTGTTGTGGTTTGTCAGAGGTCATGTGGTTGGATTGCAACGCAGGAGATGCTCCGGCTATATTAGCAAGACGTCCAAGTCCAAAGTCGGAGATTTTGGGCTCCATGTCGTGTCCAAGTAATATATTAGATGGCTTTAGATCACCATGAACATATTTCTTGGGACTGTACTCATGTAAATAAACCAAACCTTTTGCAGTACCCTTCATTATTTTCAGTCGAATGGACCACGAAAGCGGTGTAAATGACACCATACCAGGTTTTCCTAAGAATTGATTACACAAGCAAAAAGACAAGTTAACAACTTAATAATCACGAAAGTTTAAAACAGTTGTGGAAATCAAAGAAAAAAGGATAAACGAGAAGGCAACAGCCTGAGTTTGAAGCATACCGTGAATTGCAGTGGTAAGGTTTCCATTTGGAATGAAGTCATATATCAGTAGCTTCTCGTCGACAGACCAATAATAGGCACGAAGCGTCACGATATTTTGATGTCTCAGTTTTCCAATTGCTTCGACCTCCGTCTGGAATTCCTTAAATCTCTGTGAACCACCCTCGCCTAATCTCCTCACAGCCAAGTTAAGTCCGTCTTCAAGCACAACTTTGTACACAATGCCGATACCACTTTTACCAAGAACAAAAGCAGATGCCTTGAGAAGTTCATCAAGATCAAATGCCACTTGATTATCAAGTGCCACTAGATCATATTGTTCAACATTTTCCGATAACGTCTCCGACTCATCCTTCCTAAAACAGAAACACTCTTTCCTTCCTTTCCCTCCCCCCTTCTGAAAACCAAATCCGGATTCATCCTTTTTCCTCCCACACCCACAGATTCTCGAATAACAATACGAGAATAACAACCCAATAACACAAATTCCAACCACATCCCCCACGATTATCGCGATTACAGCACCTCTACTCAGACCTCTACCATTCCCATCCCCTCCAACACCATCTAAGGGAGGTACGTTATTAGGCAAGAAAGGTTCCGAGGACGGTGAACTTGCGTCACTTTGCGCAGAACACTGGTTTTTCAACGGAGGTCCACAAAGCCCAGGATTTCCAATAAAAGCAGTAGGTCCTCTGTTAATCAGAGCACCATTTTGTGGAATTGGACCACTCAAATTGTTATAAGTCAAATCAATATACACCTTCTCAGGAAGATTACCAAGACTAACCGGAATCGAACCACTAAACAGATTATGAGACAAATCAACAGTTCCTTTCAAATTAGACAAATTTCCCAAATCACTTGGAATTTTACCATCAAATTTGTTGAATCCAAGATCAAGTTCTTCCAATGCAGACAAATTACCCCCAAACCCCTCAGGTACAACACCAGTAAAGTTATTATGACTTAAATGAAGAAACTTCAATCTCTTACACTGAAGTAATGTTATAGGCACAGACCCATTCAAGAAATTATGTGATAAATCCAAAGTTTGAAGATAATTTAGCTTCCCAACCTCAATAGGTATAACCCCAGAAAAGGAATTCCCATAAAGAACCAAACTTTGCAAACCTTGAACCTCAAAAAGCTCAACAGGTAAACTACCAGAAAACAAATTACTTCTCAAATTAACATGTCTAAGCTCAGTAAGAGATCCAAGACTAGAAGAAAGAAACCCAGTGAGTTTCTTTTTAGGTATACTAACAGATACAACTTTTAGGTCTTTGCATGTAACACCATTCCAAGAACAAGGGGTTTCATCAGAAAAGTTCCAATTTTTAAGTGACCCTTCAGGGTCTTGTCCAATACCTTTTTTGAATGACCAAAGAGCTATTCCTTCATCATTCAAAGAAGTAACAAAAACACAACTACACAGAATCAAGAAAATGCAAAAAAACAAAAAAGATTGCATTTTTATCTACAAATATGATGAAATCAAGAACAGTGACAGCTGAAAACTGAAAAATGAGCAAAAGGGTGTCTCAAAGACCTTACCTTTTGTACACCAGATAACCAAGAATGGAGCTTAAGATAGAAAAAAGAGTGTGAAAGGTGAGACTTTTGAGAGTGAGAAAAGGTAAAGTTGATTTCAGCTAAGAAAATAAAGAGACGTTGGGAAAATAGATTAATGTTTTTCTCAACTTTTGGGAAAAACAAACAGAAGAAAGAACTAAAAAGAAGCTTTAATGTAGTATATCAATGTAGTGGGGTTATAAGGATATATATGGGACAATTTTAGGACCCATTAAGGTAAATGTAGAAAAAACAAGATTTTTTGAAACAGTTGAAATAATAACAACAATTGCACCAACGAGAGCTGTGATGGAGTGGTAACTAATTATTTATCCTTAACAAACGTTTCGTGTTTAAGTCCTCTTGGATACATAATTCCTTTTGTTAGGCAGTCTTTAGAACATTTATGAAAGGAACATTAACAATAATAATAGATAACGATAAAGTTCTCTTGGTACGGAGTCGCTATGGTAAAACATGATTCAAAACATTTATGAAAGGAACAAATAGACAACAAATGATATCAGATATCAAAAGAAAGAAACTATATGAATAGAGTTAATACTATGATAGACACGATGCTCTACCACCAAGACTAATCACGTTAAAAAATAAGAGATGTTCAACTATTTGTTAAGCTTCTACTCTAATCATAACCTTCATACCTTCCGATTTAAAGTGGAAAAAAAATGAGAAAAATATTACGCCGATATTATTTTTATTTTTACGTAAACTTTAATCACATTTTGGGTACTGAAGTAATGCATGCTTAGATGGATACCTTCCGATGAAATCTGTATTATAAGAATTTATCATGAATTAATAAAATTTATGTTGATTTTTAGTTACCATAATTCTTCTCTTTTAATTTATTGGATTTGAGATAGACAATTTAAAGTTGCTAGTATAGGAGTCAAATCTAATTGAATCAACTACACTCTAAATTAATTAGAATCAATGAATGATCTAGTTTTTGAAACCTTCTCTAACTTTATGATGTGATGAGTTTATATTCAGATGTCAAATTTAATTGATTAAATTAAAATAATAATAAGAATTTTGTATATATCAATCTAATCAAACAGAATGACCAATTATCACCATCTAGTTGTTTCTCTCTCTTTTACAATCAATATTACTACAACACTCCCTTCCATAATAAATGGTTTTCGATTCTATGAATAGAAGCTTTTGAGAGCCATCGATTTATAATCTACGACATATTTTAATCCACCAAGTAAGAGTCTTTTAACGTTCAATAACATATTTGTATAGTCATTAAAATCTCATTATAATATATTTTACATCTTCTTTCATCTTTTCTCTCTCTCTCTCTCTATATATATATATACTAATCAATTATTTTTACATAAATCAAAAAATAAATTATTATTTTTTCTAGAAATTGGAAATATGTACCAAGTGATGGACCATACCTTATGAAAAGAAACATAAATTAAAGAAATGACAACTCACAACAAGTTAGGTTTGGGGTAACTCTATTATCTTATCAACAAAATGGTAAAAGTACAAACTAGCTAATTTTGTAATAATAAACAAAATTTGAGGACCACTTTTTTTGTTTTTTGGTTTTTGAGGGGTTAGAATTACAAGAAGAGATGTAGGGCCAAGATTTAAAGTTGGTAAAAAAGTGTCCACATATGACAGTGAGGATTGTCTTTATATTGTTGGACAATTGGGTTAAAAATAATCTATTGTTAATTAGCAAAATTAAATATAGTAATTAGTAACAGATTTCTATAAAAGCATGCACTTTGACTGACTAATTAATCACTCTACATGCTTTATTTGACCTAAAAATATTCTTCATGCCTTAGGTGAAGTGATTTCTAAATCTCTTGAGATGATTTCGGAATTAAAGTCTTATGTGATTAACACTTTAATAAATCAAGAATTTATTAAAAATAATATTTCTATCCCTCACAAAGATAAAGTTTACGTACAATCAGGGGTGGAGCCACCTTATACTAAGGGGTTCATCCGAACCCCTTTCGGCGGAAAATTATCTTATTTATACTTGATTAAAATAATTTTTTATGTATATATAGTAGATGTTGAATCCCCTTCGGCTACTTCATTTGTCTATTTCTATAGATTTTGAACCCCTTATTGAAAATTTTGGTTCCGTAACTGCGTACAATATGACCTTTTTCATATTGTGAGAATATTATCCTGATATGTTTTATTATTATATAAAAGATTGTATTCTCAATACTAAGCCTCAAAAGAGAACATTTTTTTTTTAATTTGCTATGGTTAATTAGTAAAAAAGTATAATATAGAGTACATGTGGATCCAATAATTTTGTCTAAGAAATTCTTCCTATTTTTGTTTTGTTTTTGTTTTATTTACTTTTAAAATTGCCTCTATAATATACAAGTTGGTCCCAATATTACATAATAATCATAGCCCAAATGAAATAGATGCCGTCCACTTTATTTTATATAATATAAAAAAAACATTTCTAAGTAAATTTGGATAATATCAATCAATCAACTATTGATTTATTCTATCAAAACAATGCCAAATTAGTTGATGTACATAGGACTTGATATGTGATGAGACAATATTTTGGAAGTTAATATAGCAAATCGTTCGTTAGAAGTTCTACGTAATATAGAAATAGTGAAAACTTAGTATATCAAATAGTTCGTTAGAAGTATTATACAATTGTCGCAATAGTAAGATGTTGTTATATGGTAGAAGACAGTGATGAACTCAAGATTTTCACTAAGAAGGTCCAAAATATAAAAGAGTAAACACATAAAAAATTAAAGAGAGTTCAACATACATACATATATATAAATATTTTTTTAACTATATATAACTAATGTAATTATCTATTGAATGGAGTTCAAATGAATCACCTCAACTCTACCTATCTCAGCCACTAATAAGTCACTTGGTTAAAGCAAAAAAAAAAAAAAAATTACAAGAAAATTAAGATTAACTATTAAATTCTACGTTATTTGATTATTTCTTAAACTTTGTGCATAATTATTCTACACTACATGCAAATAATCACAAATGATCTATTCAAAATTCATAATCTAGCGTGATTAAAGGAGCAGTCACGGAAAATAGTCAAATAGACCTAATTTCTAAGTCATTTTTCTAATTAAAATATATCTTTACTAACTGACTAAAATTTCAAGTCATTGAATTGTTTTCAATTAATTGATTATATAGTATTTTTGATGTATTATATTATCAATCAAAACGTCATTTGAAATATTAACATTATCATGTTGAATTACTCGCTCAAATTATTTATCGTAATTTCTAATAATAATTATCTTAAGTTATCTGTCATTTTAAATTTAAGATAAAAGCATGGTTAATCGGGTTGACAAATCAATCATCAGAAGTGATTCGAGTGCTTTTCATCAAATGACACATGCATTTTCTTCACATTTATATTTAGTAGTAACTGTTCTTGAATATGACACACACTTTAATTAGGGTAGATAATACATAAATATAGTCAATATTTAATGAAAAAATTATATCTTTAAAACATAGATAAGAGTAAAATATTAAAACACATTTCTTAATTAATATTTTATTAAAAAGTGTGTAAAAGAGAAAATTCAGTACTTAACTAGTATTATTTGCTTATTTTCATAGCCTACTTGTGAAATTATATCGGTGTGTTTGTTATAGTAGTAACTAATGTGGCAATAAAGTATTTTAATTTGATTTTCTAGTAATTTTTATTCTTAATTTTATTTTATTTTATTTTTAAAAAAATTTAAGACATAATTTAGTGATGCAATTAATTAACGAGCTTTGCTAATCACATTATGGTAATTTTCTAAATTTCTGGTAGTGCAACCAACGACGCCGTTTCGACGCAATCAATCTGACGGAGAAAGCAGACAAAAAATCTAGCGAACTGATCGTATTCGTCCATTGACGGCGACGGCGACGGCGACGATGACCGATAGTTGCCGCCGAGCTCTTGTGGAAGCTATACATTCGTCTCCTACTCAAGCTGTTATTTATCTCTCCGGCGGAGCCTCTCAGGTCTCTAGATTTGTTTTGTGATAAGTTTGTTGCTTTAGCTGAATTAACTGTTAACATCACTTTATGTTATGAATTTGTACAGGCGCTGGGGTGGTTGATGTCAGTTCCGGGAGCATCGAACACTGTGCTTGAATCTGTAGTTACATATTCCAGAATGTCTATGATTCAATTACTTGGCAAGGTAGTTTGATTTTCAAGTTTAATCATTGATTTTGCAATTATTGCGATTTCACTGCTAAGAAATTGTGTTTTTCATTTTTTACTGGAACAGGTTCCTGCTCAAGCTGCTAGTTCGCAAACGGCGGAGGAAATGGCATTGTTGGCTTATAATAGAGCATTAAAGCTTTCTAAACCAGGTAGTGATTTTGAATCTATTGGAATTTTGTGTTTGATTGTGGATTTTATGGTGTTATCTTGTACATTTATCTCTTAGCTAAACTAATTTGGCCACACATTTCTAGAAATTTTCTAGTTTAGTTAAGAGATTTGAAAAAACTGTCTATGTGAGCTCAAAGAATAGTCAGTTCCAAGCAAAAAGGAGGTAGGTAAATAGTTTAAATATGCTAGGGATGTGATCATACTAACAATAAGGCAAAAGATCTCATCAGAACTCGGAAGTTAAGCATGCTTAGGTGAGTGTAATACTAGTGTGTAACCTCAGGGGAAGTCCTCATGTTGCATCTTTTGCTGAACCTTACTTGTTTAGGGCCGATTTTACTTGATTGATAGTTAAGCATGTAGAGAACGATTAAAAAGATAAAACTTTCTAGTGTCAAATTGATGTGATTGGAAAACAATGAACAGACGGTTCATATCCTAGATGACTGCTTAATTAATCGGGAGTGATTTGTTTGATATATGTGTATGTAATAATTTGTATGCCATGCATAAATGATGAAGGTTTTCGGTTTTCCTATTATGACACGCTATAATGACATTCTAGTGTGTGAAACTTGTGCTTGCTACTGAAGATGTATAAAGGCAATAGGTACAACCGAGAAGCCTAAGGGGGTACCAAAAAAAAAGTAACTAGGTGTATCCGTATAGGTTTATTATTACTCTATCTAATAAATATTCTCTCTCACAAAAAGGAGGCACCCTAATTTTATCGTTCTTCCTCATTTTTATATTGGATTGTGTGCATGGTCGTAAAACAGTGAGGTCACTTTGATTCAAAGTCATCTGACTATTTTACACCTAGATGTGTATTACAAAGTTTCACCATTTATTATTAAGTAGCTTTTTATTCCTTGATATGTGTTGTTTTTTTTAAATGACGTGATTTCAATTTGTTTGATTATACAGGTTCACCAGTTCTAGGTGTGGGTTTTACTGGTGCCTTGGCTAGTGCACAACCAAAACGTGGAGATCATAGGTATTCTCATAGCATCAGTCAGTCTGTCCTGATATATCTTTTCAGATTCGTATTCCCTTAGGAGCAACTTGCATTCAGGAATTATCATTTTTGTTTCATATGTTCACTAGGAGGGGAATAAACTGGTTTTCTTTTAATGATTCACGTGAGATTTCTATTCTATAAGAAGAGGTGACTATCCTGATTACCATTTGCTTTTATGACAACATGAAATGGATCAGATTAAGGCAAACCATAGTATATGCTAAGATGTATTTGTTTATTTCTCTTTGAAAAATGGAGCTGGTCGACTAAAGGGTAGTCATTCAAGCACAAGATAATATTAATGACAACAGTTTCCTGCTTGATCTTGATGTCTAGAATGTCGTGAAAATAACTGTTTTTCTCGTTGGTTGAAGACATGCCAAAAGATTCTGCAGTCAGGAATAGTATATTTGTCTGCGTTGATGAACCTTATGCTAATATTTCATGCACATCTTACTTTTTAAGTTGGTATCAACTAAGCACAAATTTTGTTGACATCTTATATGTATGGACGTTAAGAACAAGGATTCTTCTTTCTGAAAATGTGGTTGAGTTGTGTTCATATTAGAATCATTTCATCTGTCAGCTGTATCCCCTAAAGGGAAGAATAAAAGCACCAAACTTTGCCTTTTTAATCAAGTTTGAAAGATCTGTATCCCTTCAAAGACACTTGTGGACCATGTTTGGATCTCTACAAAGGTGCCTTTTTCCCAATTAATTGGTATTCCTAGCATTGGAATTTTAATTTGAGAACTTATTCCGCATTCAGTTGTACTTCAAAATTTGGATCTCTTTCTGAGCCTTAGTAGTGCTTTATGAGTAGGTTTCACGTGTCAACCAGAACATCTGACCGGTTTTGGACCTCGACGGTTACTTTGACTAAGGTATTATTCATGCATGTTTCTCCTTGAGTCATCTTTACCTTCTTTATATTAGGGTCTTTGGATTTCAATGACTGAAGTTCTGCTTTTGCTTAAACTGAATGGATGGATACAGGGTCTGCGAACTCGTGAGCAGGAAGATGGAGTCTCGAGTCAATACTTAATCAAGGTGTGTATAAAATTTTGATAGAATTTCTAAAAGAGGAACCAGAACATTTCATACTCCCATTTGGGTAATTAAACAAGTTCAACATACAACCGCGCTGGTTAAATCAACTAAATGTACATAACCTAAACGAAATGCATAGTGCATGGCCAATTTGGAAATTCAAAGGTTCCAATTCTTTTTAGGTATTTCTCTATTTTCATAGCCAATGCTAGATGCTACTTATTATAGTGTTCTGATGGGATCCAGTGAATTATGCTGCTTATTATAGTGTTCGATGAATGTGTATATTATATAACTGTGCTCCTTAACGCAAATAATCAAAACTTAAACATTTCCAGTTTTTCTGTCAAAGTTCTTAGTTCTGCCTTTTATGTATTTCCCCAATTATCAAAACCAAAGCTAGATGCTACTTATTATAGTATATAATGAATGTTATAATACTAGGCTCCTTAATGTATTATATATACAAAATAATCAAAACTTAAACATTCCCAGATAGTATTCTCTAGTAGAAGCGATACTTTATTGCATTTATCTTGATATTGGGTGGGTTCAAGTTAATGTGTTATGGAAGGTTACATTGAATGGGCTTGTTTCCTCTATCATTTATCCATGCTTGTTTGTCCGGGGAGATAATAATATTTTCTCTTAGGTTTTGCAGCTATATATTTGTGTATCTTACAACTGAACGAGTCTATTAAGTGGATACGTTTTTGCTTGTTTGAGCACCATTGAGACTTTAAGACAATCACCGATAACCAGTAGAGTTTTAGTACGAAGTGTGGGTTTGTAGATGCCTAAAATGTAACTGTCTGCAGTTGAAATTTTCTGTAGATCCTCTTTGACACATTATTCAGTAGTATTTGCTAATCCTTCTATGCTGGAACTTTCATCAAATCCATCCTGTAGATTATTATATTCGCTTCTGTCTTCTGGTTCAGGCAATTGCAAATGCTAGCAAGGTTCCAGGAACTTTTGTTCCAGACTTGACTGAATCAGAAGTTCCAGATGAATATGAAAAGAAATTTGATGAAGAAGAAGAGCTAAAGCAACTTCTCAGTGGGATTATATGCTTCAAAGTGTATCCTTTCTCAAGTAGTATGTGTTAATGCAATCAACATAGCACATTCAGAAGCCAACAATTCACTGCATATGTTGATACATGAATTTTGCAGACACGTCTAATGTAGAGAAGAAAATAATCCTGTCTGGTTCCTTTAATCCATTGCATGATGGTCACCTTAAGCTCTTGGAAATTGCAACTAGGTACACATCTCTAACATCAAACATGGTTTTCAACTATTGAAAAGATTGATTTTTTGTAAGCATCACGAAAGATCTGTTTATCACTTAAGGAATTACATCTTATAGCAGAATGCCAAAATTTTTCATGCAGTATTTGCGGTGGTGGATATCCATGTTTTGAGTTGTCAGCTGTCAATGCAGACAAACCTCCATTGGAAATACCTCAAATCAATGATCGTGTTAAACAATTTGAAAAAGTTGGTAAGATTCTAAAATATGATACTTTACACACACAGATAGTAAGAGTTGAAAAGTTGGTAAGATTCTAAAATATGATACTTTACACACACAGATAGTAAGAATTGAAAAACGGCTACAATGACCTGTTTTTTAAATTCTTTGTCAAGCTTCTCAAAGGCTTAGAATGCTAAACTGTACTTTGAGGTTATTTCCTTCCAGAAACTAATCTATAAATCGCCACTCAGTCTTTGATGCAATACAATTAGGAAAACAAGAAAAGGAAATTCGAGAGAAGTATATGCATTCACTACAGTTTATCCATAGTGGTTTCATATCTAAGTATTATTACTAATAGAATAGGAATAGGTATACACAATCCTACTTAGAATAGGAATAGGAATGTAAATAGTATATAGTATCCTACTTGATGAAAAAGGATTATAATGTAGTGTCCTAGTAGGAAAAGGAGTCTAATTTAATGTCTATAAATAGGGTTTCAATGTAATAATATAGACACACAATTCAATAATACTCCTCTCCTATATTTCTCACATAGTTTCAGAGCTTGTACTCAATTAAGTATAAACATATTGTGAGTTGTGACATATTGCCGATTTTCACATATCTGCAAATCCCATTATGGCTCTCTTACAATCCTACCCCGACAATGAAATCGCTGAATCGACGCCACAAAACCGTAATTCCCAATTTTCTGACCAAAATCCTTCGGCTGATTCTTCCCCAATCCGAATGCTTCCTTCTAAATCCGCTGACGACACCATGCTAGCCCTAGCAGTCACCGGCAAAGCTGCCAGAGCTCAATCCAAACCCCTTGACCCGACCCAACACCTCGTTGGATTCAACTCAATGTACGAACAACTATGGGCACCAATTTATGGCCCAGCTCACCCGTACACAAAGGACGGGTTAGCTCAAGGACTCAGAAATCACAAGCTAGGGTTCGTTGAGGACGCGTCCATTGAATCCTTTGTATTTGACGAGCAGTACAATACTTTTCAGAAGTATGAGTATGCCGTTGATCCCTCTCAAAATAGCTACATCGGTGATTTGGAAAAAAATGAAGGGATGTGATGCTATTTCTGTGTATAACATACCACAGCATGAACAGAAGAAGAGGAAGTTAGAGAAAAAGAAGGAAAAAATGGAGGAGGAGGGTGATGAGCAGGAAGTGGATATGACGGAAGTTGATAATCCGTCCACAGACATGGGGTTGATGAAGAACAGGAAGAGTCCATGGGCTGGAAAGAAAGAAGGGTTACAAGTGGAATTATCTGAGGAGCAGAAAAAGTATGCTGAAGAATATGCTAAGAAGAAGGGTGAAGAAAGAGGTGGTGATAAAGATAAGGCGGAGCCTATGGTTGAAAAGAACACATTTCATGGTAAAGAGGAAAAGGATTATCAGGGCAGGTTTTGGATCGCTCCACCGAAGATGCAAAGGCTGCTAATGATCATTGTTTTATACCAAAGAGATTAGTTCATACTTGGAGTGGACACATGAAAGGGGTTTCAGCTATTAGGTTTTTCCCTAAGCATGGTCATTTGATTTTGTCAGCTGGGATGGATACAAAGGTGAAGATTTGGGATGTTTACAATTCTGGTAAATGTATGAGGACTTACATGGGGCATACAAAGGCAGTGAGGGATATTTGGTTTAGCAATGACGGGTCAAAGTTTTTGACAGCTGGATATGATAAGCACATTAAGTATTGGGATACAGAAACAGGACAAGTAATTCAAACGTTCTCGACGGGTAAGATACCGTATGTGGTGAGGCTTAATCCTTATGAGGATAAGCAGAATGTGCTTTTGGCTGGTATGAGTGATAAGAAGATTGTGCAGTGGGATATAAACAGTGGACAGATTACACAAGAGTACGATCAACATCTGGGGGCAGTTAATACAATTACCTTTGTGGATAATAATAAGAGGTTTGTGACCTCTAGTGATGATAAATCACTACGTTTTTGGGAATATGGTATTCCGGTTGTTATTAAGTATATAAGTGAACCCCATATGCATTCCATGCCATCTATTTCGCCCCATCCAAATGGGAATTGGATTGCAGCACAAAGTCTGGATAACCAGATTCTTATTTATAGTACGCAAGAGAGATTTCAGCTGAATAAAAAGAAAAGATTTGCCGGACACATTGTCGCTGGTTATGCCTGCCAGGTCAATTTCTCACCAGATGGACGGTTTGTCTTGTCAGGAGATGGTAAAGGCAGATGCTGGTTTTGGGATTGGAAATCGTGTAAGGCATTCAGAACTCTTAAGTGTCATGAAGGGGTCTGTATTGGTGCAGAGTGGTATCCTCTGGAACAAAGTAAAGTTGCTACATGTGGTTGGGATGGTTTGATCAAGTACTGGGACTAGTTTTTGGGCAGCCATTTCTGTCTCTACATTTATTACGAGGGCAACTTGTTCAATATCAGTTCGTTAGAGGAATCAAGACTCTTATATGCAGTGGGTGGTTAACTCGTCTGGGACACGTTGTCTAGCGGGACCAAGCTATGAATGAATTTGTTGGTCAATGCTAGTCTTTACCTCTGTAAAACAGGTTTTCTTCTCAGATGGTTTTCTTTGGTTGAGGTTGTACCAGTAGTTACTAACAGAGGACACATGTAACTTTCAGTCAAGTTATGATATTCCATAAGACAAGTTAGTTCGAAAATCAGTTGCATTTTCTTCTGTCAATGTCATGCACGAATGAAGTTTATGTTGTATATTGTTTTCGTTATTTCAATCTCTTTTTTCCGCGCTGGCCTTCCAACATAGGATTGTGTATACCTATTCCTATTCTAACAATTACATTCTTACCCTGTTTTCATATTCAAAATATGCTGATGTTTGAATGGTTTCTGTTGGTGTTTTTAAAAATGAGGCAGCAAAAAGAATTGATAGAACTATCTCTCAATGGATTGAAATGACTTTCAATAGCTTTCAATAATTTTATCAAGCATTGAGGGCTTTAAATAGCCAACATAAAATACATAATCTACATAATTTGAAATTTAAAAAAACAATCTAAAATATCTCAACAACTCAAACAACTTAACTAAAATTCGAAATTCAAATTATCTTAAACTAAACAACTTATTTTGCTAAAAACTACTGCAGTGACTTAAAGCAAATTCCAACAGTTTCGGCCTTTGAAAATGCAGGAAAGACGGTTATAGTGTCTAACCAGCCATATTTTTACAAGAAAGCAGAACTTTTTCCTGGGAGTGCTTTTGTCATTGGTGCAGACACAGTTGCAAGACTTGTACATGTAAGGTTCTTTCATTTGCTTCTACAAGATTGAGATTACATAAGATCAAGAATTTAGTAAATTCGATAAAGGTCCAACCTTTTTCTGAATGGAAAACACGTTGTCTTCCAAGAACACTGGGAAAGTGTACTTCATATTTTGTTCTTTTGATGATAGTGAACAAAAACGCTGCATTGTTGGCGGTAGTTGATAGTCTGGTGGTCTATTTTCTTAAACTATTCGTGTGTTCTCGTCTTTTACAATTCATGGTCTTATCCACTAAGTTTGGGAATACAATTATTGGGCGGAAGAGAATTTTCCCAAGAAAGGTCGAAGAGGCCAACGTAAAAGCACAGAAAGGGAAGCAACTTGTCCACAAGCTTGATGTTCAAATAGTGGTCTTTTTTTCCTAGTAGCTGGTTTTGAGTTCCCCTAGTTCAGCTACTCGAGGGAAAATCAATGTTCATAAGGCACTAAGCTACTGATGCTTAGTTAGGCGAGAAAGAGTTTCAAGTCAGGTTTTGAATTTGTGATAGAAAACCCAGCTATACCGCTGGTTTATAAGAGTATTTCCTAACCAACACCTGATGCAAGTTATATTCATGTATAGAAACACTAGCACTCAAATATAAGATTAAGTGTATACGAAGGAGATGAAACAAAAGTATGTACTTGGAAATACCAAAAGTTTTCCTTATTTGTGATTCAAGTTCTGAATTTTGCATAATCAACTTTGCTGATAAATGGGGTGATAACCTGCTATATAAATAGGAAGGTTCCCAAAAGTGTATGTGCTGATCTTTGCAAGTTGCTCTTTCCAGCCAAAGTACTATGGTAATGACTATGGAAAGATGTTGGAGATACTTCTGGGATGTAAAAACACGGGATGTACTTTCCTAGTGGGTGGTAGAAATGTTGATGGAACTTTCAAGGTACACTAACAAACTCTATGCAACCGTCATGTATCATAACACTTCATCTTTTCGAAACTCTTATGAATTCTATATCATGTCTATTTCTGTAGGTTCTTGAGGATTTCGACATCCCAGCAGAGCTAAAAGACATGTTTGTGCCTATACCAGTCGAGAAATTCCGTATGGATATATCATCCACTGAAATTCGAAAGACTCAAGGACTCTTGTAAGCCCGTTTGCGTCATTTTCTCTCAGGTATCTGCATTGGTACTTCGCTTCGTTTAAACAATTAGTTCTATCTATGTAACATGAAAATAAGCACCAAAAAGGAAAAAAACAGAAAGCTTTATCCATTTTCATCGTTTGCTCTTTCCAGTCTCAACAGAACTGAGAATGTGTGGAATTGTTGTTCTCTGAGTTGAGTTTCCTTACTAACATATGTATATTAAACAGTTCTTGGTTTTAAACATAATCAGATTCTGTCGATTTTACACCCAAATCGTTGATTTAACCTTTTTTTTCTTCATTATGATGTTTCCTGGGGTATTGCTTACAGTCTACTCAGAAAAAATAGCTGACTAAGAATTGTACAATTGAACATTGCCATCGAAGTATTACAATGACATGTAATCGACCTATCACTCGCCCCCTCCCCCATTACAAGTAGAGCATATGCAGAAGGAAAGAAATTTCTCAGCAAGACTTGTAGTCTAGTGGTATCAGTGGGAGTCATCTTCCACGCAATAGGCGTGGATTTGATTCTCACTATTTCCTTTTTCACTAGTCAGGCGCCACAGGCAGCACCACATCCGGCACCATAGTTATCGGTATGAGTTGTTGCTTCTTTCTCTTTAGAAACACCATCTGCACAAGAGAAAATGATTGTTGAAATGATACACAAGCAAACCAAAATCATCAACCACAGACTCCAAATGCCAACATTTGTTATATCTTCAATACCCCTTGTTCCTGTTGCTGTCAATTCCCTAACCATGTTTTGTCTATTTTATCTAAGTGGTTTATAGGGAGTGATATGATAAGAGCAGTTTGACAAGACTTTCTTATTACAAAAAAATGAGTTTCTCTTATCAAGTGATGGCTTTTAAAGATGGTTGGAGACTTGATAATGAGTGGTTAAAATAAACTTCCTTGTCTTTTAGGTAAAGTGTTCTGATTTTTTTAGATAGTGCTTATCCAAATGGTAGAATACTTGGGCACATGGCTAAATGTAGTGTGAACAGATTCTTGATTGTGATTCACACAATGACAAAAAGTTGTTGAGCTTGATAGGAAAGTTTGAGAGATTAGGGGGCGTTTGACCATGAAAATTTCACCTTCAACTTTAACGTCAAATATTATTATTTTTCTCAAATCTCAACCAAATCATGTCCAAATGCCTTCTAAGCATCGCAATTGCCTATTTTTATAGTAATTGATTAATGAGCATTCACATTTATGGGATTATCCACTATTTAATTGACCCTTCATGAGACTTAGGGGTTCAACAACTTGATTTCTATATACTCTTGGGATTATCTGTTAATAACTTTAGTTAGGTCGTTTGCCTCGAAAAAGTTCATAGCATGTCATCTTTCTTCAAAAAAAAAAAAAAGTTACTCATGCACTACCATCACATAATAATAATAATATGACTTGAATTTATTTATTTATTCATATTTGACTAAGTTATTTATTGTCAACTTGTTTCTAAATATGTTACAACTTGGAGTGAGTTGTTGTACAATTTGATGTGAATTCCAATCATATAGTACAATTTATTTGTAGAAATCTACTTCCTCCATTTGTAAATACATAGCATGTGGTCGAACTCGTCGCACAGGGATTGCCTAGTGAGGGTTACCTCTCATGTGTGGTTTGCGAGCTATTGCATAGGAACGGGGTTTTATCCTGTGCGCACCCAAAGGGTAGCGATTGCGGGTTCTGAAATTATAATCTCATGATAATTTAGTCTTTGCACCAAATGACCCCTAATAGTCTAATTATTTGAGGGTTGGGAACAAAAATAACATATTCAATGTAGTTCCATTAGTGGAGTATCAAAAGACATTCTTACCTCTATTTTATGAAGATAGAGAAACTATTTTCGATAGACGTTAGAGAACAAAAATATAAAGGAAAAAATGGTGGAAAGTATACCCCTTCCATATTAGGGTTATAGGTTTGAAAATTGGAAACATCAATAAAGACCAGTGACATGTGGACACTTGGTTTAAATTGTAACCACTAGCATACAAAAGATAACTTCATCGAAACTTCTAGATCTTCATATTCTTGTATGACACCTCCCCAACTAAGTCATGAGCCTTAATATGCATGGAATGGATATCGAATCGAGGTCTTAAGTTTGAGTCCTAAGAATAAAATTATCTTTGATAGACAATATTTTACTGGCAAAATGAGACTTTCGATGTGGATTTGAATTAATCAAACCCTAAAGCGAATATCGAATCATGCACATGGAATAATGACAATTTCCTTTTACTTTCATATAATAATGTACTGAAAATATAGGTAATTACATCAACAAATACACAATTCTTTCATCATTGAACAATTTACATAAATTACAATTACATTTTTTCATAATTTAATTTAATTTAATTTATACACAATCCACAGCCAATTTTCTTGAACTTTTTTTTTCTTTCCAATTTTGAGAAATGACTCAAAACTTTTTCTTTTGCTTGACAGGTCCTCTTGGAATCTTATTGAGCACTTCAGTATCAAATTTATTGTAAAGTTTCTTCATATCTTGGTTACCTTGCCTTACTAAATAATCCACCTCATTATGATACCTTTCATATAAAGCTGGTAATGTTGCTAGGCAAACAAATCCTACAAACCAATTCAAAATAAATCGAGGAATTCAAATCTCTTGGCCACTTACAAAATCAATAGTAATAAAAAAAAAATCACAATTCGAATCATAATGTCACAAGTTTGGGGGAGGGGGGTTGTTGAATTTGTGATTTTAAATATGTCATGACGTTTCTAAGGTTGTAAGGGCTGAAATCATGAGAAATTTAGAAGATATAAGAATGTGTCATTCTATTTTTGAGATTATTTTCTTTCTTCTTAGTTTGTCTTGAAAAGAGTGACATATTTCTGTATTTGAAAAAAATCTAACTGTACTCATTTTACTCGTTGATGACATGATTTTATAATCACACAATTATCATGACATATTTAAAATCATGTCTAATCGAATATGTGCATATAAAATGAAACGGACGGAGTATATTATAAAAGAAAAATAAAATCCAAATTCCAAAACTTACCTAGGTACAATAAATTCAGAGAGCTGAAGTAACTTCCAATAACTGATAATATCCATAGGAAAGTGATTGCCTAAGACCAAGTAAACCAAAAAAATTGGAGTTAAAACAAAATTTTCAATAGAAAATAAAAATAAAAGAATTAAATGAAATTGCATATGATAAAAATGTACCAGGAAAAAATTTCTGAAATCTTTTCCAGAAGAAATTTCATAGAATTTCACCAATATATAGTTGAATTTCCCACATAACCATCTAAATGTTGAATCAGATATCATAAATGCTCGAAAATCGGGAGGATTCCTGAAAAATTACGATTTTTTCACACTATCAGATCATCAAATTGCCCTTCATAAAAATAGATGAATCCCTATACTCAAATTGAAATTTCCAACGTTATACCAATAATTATGATGGGATGAATAAGACAAGTTATCTGTTACAATAGATAAAATCAACCTGATAATGTAACAATTTTGTATACTATCGATGTATATAAGTTAAATTCGAGAATGTATTGTGAAAATTTACCAATCAACAAATCCAGCTCCCATAGACCAAATGAAGAGAATTAACATGATGCTCATGGAAATATGACACAAAAGGGTCACAATATTATACTCCATAACTTCAAAAAGGGACCAAATTAGTGTGAATCCAATTAAAATGGATCCTGTTATTGTCTTGTCTCTCCATAACAATATGTCAGCAACTGCCAAAGAAAAAAAATAAAAAAATAACAAGTTATAATTAATAAGAACAAAGAAATAACATGCAACATAGGCTTATATACTGGTCTGCGAATAAAGTCTGAAAAAAAAAAAGTTACATATATAGTGATAATCTTAATGGTATACATATGTTGTTTTTTGAAGAAAATTATGAGTTTAACACAAAACAGAGGTTGTCACACTATATTAAGAATTTATTTAGGATATACGAGCTAATTCATGAGAAAATTATACGCAGTATTTCAATGGTTGTAGATGAGATTATTCTCTACATCTTATTATTTCGGGTGTACCAACAAAGTCTCACATCAAAAATTGATGAGAAAAATTAAGTGTTAAAATTCACAAAACCACTTTTAGCCGTCCCTATAATTGAAAAATAGTCATTGTCTTCGAGTTTTTAAATTTTCACAAGTGAACCTCCCAAGATCATGTCCTAGATCAGTATTTTCAGTCGTGAAATTTGAAACTCATGTGACAATGTGTCTATTTTTCAAAAACAAGGCCAAAAAGTAACAAGGAGCTATTTCTACAATGCTGGAATAATCTTAATGATTTTAAACTTCTTCGAGAAGATTATACAGAATTTGCACAAAACGAACAATATCACACCATGTTAAAAATTCATGTGTGCTAATTAGCCCTACACGCCTCAATATATATACTAAGTTGATATCCAATGTACATAGGTTTATCTATAGATGATTATATGTATACATGTAAAAGACATATTTGTTTACATAGTTCAGATTGAAAATAATGAATTCAATTGAACACGCAAAAACATCATGGATCCACCTCTCTTCTAAACAAAATGAAGAAAAATTAAATGAATATAACCTTTTCCTCCTCCAAGAATTGCATGCATTGGCCTATTATGAGCCAAAGATCTTCTTGTTGGTGCCAAATGTGAAGGGTGTGGATCATCAGAATCAGAAGAATAAATTGGCATATTGTTTTTATAAATTATATGAACAATATTGAATTATTATGAGTAATAATATTGTTGAAACTTGTTGGAGTTTGAATATAATAGAAAAGTAGTATGGTTTTAATTTTATTTATAGTTTGTTGTAATTCTAAATTTTGGAAGACAAGTAAGTATACATACAATACAAGAAGCAAAGAAAGGAATAGCTTTAGCATGGCATTGAAGTTTTGCTTCACATAAGAAATCTAAGCTAGCTAGCTTCTTTGTTGTTGTAGCATTATATTACTAATTCATCTTTCTTTAGCATGTGTGTGAGTTTTAACATATAGGTTACCACCGAAGGTTGTGGTGAGATGGATAGGATATCTCTTCATCGTTACTTAGAGGTCTCAATTACTAATTCATCTTCTTTGGCATGTGTATGTGTTTTAACGTATAACTTACCACCGAAGGTTGTGGTGAGATGAATAGGATATCTCATCATCGTTACCTAGAGGTTTCAGATTCAAATTTTCACAATGAAAAAAAATCTTGATAAGAAGTAGTGGCTGAGCCATTTTATGTATAAATTATTGTTTAGCCAGGTTTAATTTTACGTGTGTCTGTATTGTTTTATATTTTGACACCTCTCGGTAAAATTTCTCATTTTGCCACTAATAAAAAGTGTTTGTCTTTTTAATCGGTCATATGCAACGTGAATCTGAATTAGTCTAGACCTCCAAAGCGGTACCAAACACCAGATGAAAAATTTACATTAGTCACAACTAGTTGTAATTGCACGATTTAGCATTTAAATGGATTACTCTTTAGTTTTTGTTCTTCAAATGGGTTGATCTTTAACTTTTACCCCTAGAAATCGAACTTATACTTAGCGAAACATAAATTCTTTTAAGGGTACGAGTATAACTTATGAAATATTATGATGCAAAAATATAAACTTATGTCCTACGAAAGAATTTTTTGCTTTAAGGGGTAAAAGTTAAAGACCAACACAAAATTGGGTCAAAAGTGCAAATGACACAAATTATGATTTAACTAACTAAGCCCAATTTCTTTTGCAGGCCCATTCAGAATCAAACGGATTATACCAGGCAGAAATTGCATTAGGTAGCCACAGTTTAAACTTCAGTCTTCCTGCTAGAAGTGGACATTTGGACTGCACTAATGTTAAATACATTATAAATTGGTTATTTTTTAAATAGAGGTCCTGAAAGCGTTATTTCGCTCGTAGCTAACAGAATTATGTTGTTAATTCGTCATTAAATAGAGTTAGCAATGAATTGTGTTGTTTAATTATGAAATTTGTCCATCGCTAAATCTTGTTTTTTTTTCTTAAGTAGTGCTAGCTTTATTTTGTATAATTTGTTGGTAAATTTTAATTTAAAGTAATCGAGTTAAGACATATATCAATGTCATGTCATTTTCCAATTTATTTATGCAATCTGAACATTAGACTTAAATGTCAACTTTTTGCAATAAAAGTTTCCATATTTATTGGCTTTTTTTAAATATATAATATATATAATCAAAGATTTAGATAAGATCTTTGACCACTAAATTGTCTTAAACAAAAAACATTTTTACTTTACCTTGATGTGGTGATCTTATTAATCATCAAAAGTTATAGGGTATCAAAATTCTACTATGAAGTAATCATTAATGACTCTTCTTATTTATGGTACATTTTAGGTCCTGTGAAAAACTATTGTATAGACTAATCATTGCCAAAATTAATTAAAAGCATTTGTTTATTCATTTAATTTCAACTCCAGTTTTGGGGTGGGGGTGGGTTGAAGTTATGCTTTTTTAACCTAAGATCGCTAATTCAGATTCACGTCGCGCAGATGAAAAAGCATTGTTTATCGGGAGTTTTTGCATTTTCAGTACTCGAACTCAAACTCAAGATCTTATCATGCCCCTTGATATTATATAATGATATATTGTCACGTGTTAGTCATAAAATTTTTTTACCAACATTAACGATTAAGTCTCATCAAAGGGAATCATCAAAGATATGGTAAAGGTGTATTCGTGCGACCTATATATGTGTCACAGATTTGTTTCAGAATAGACTATATATGTACCTAACATTACGTTCCCTCTTAGGATGCGATTTTTTCTCATCGTGCAACACAAGATACTTCATGCATTATAAAGTCATATATACTACTAAAGGGTACGGATCTTTTCACATCCTACATGAACACAAGATATTTTGTGCATTTGAATCGTATATATACTATATGGTATATTTTTAATATTGAAAGAATTTTTGTACGTAATGCATGCCAAGATTGGGCCCTTCATATAATGATGAAATCATATTTGATGTTGACTTAAAATAAAATAGGACAACAATAAAGTGTTATATTATATCGTAGGCGCATGCCATTGCCCAAAAGTTAATGGATTGGATCACATCACCGAAAAAAAATGACTTCTTCATGATTAGGAGACACTATTGTTACCTCAAATATTTATTCGCGCTCGATGTTAATATCACGTGAATAGATAAATAAATAAATATATATATATATATATATATATATATATATATATATATATATATATATATCTGAATATTCATTCCTTCCATGTTATTGTTATTTCGATGGTGTTGTCTTCGAGGTCTTCATCTATTTCCCTTTGGTCTGAATATTTATAATCGATAAATCTGATTGAGGTTTGTGTGTGTATATATATATATATATATAAACTCATTTGGACTATTTAGTTTTTTTATGTTGATAGTGTTTTCTCGTCTTTCAAATATTAATCATCGAAATATAATCCACTGTTAGAGTTTCTGAGGGTTATAAATCGAAGTTAAAAATAGATCAAGAATAATTTTCTCGTCAAAGAATGTTTTCTTTCTAGAGGTTTCGGGTAGGGAAAGATAAATAATCACTAAGGAATAGTTTTAACTATGATCAGGAAGTAAAATAATACTTGGGGAGACATATATCTCGTTAACTCAGACTTTTTAATCACAATATAAAGAAAAATGTTATATATCATCAAATATTGACGCCTATAAATGTTTTATACATTTTATTTTATATATTTTTCTTTCCTTTTTAATGTGTTTATAAAATCAAGACATTTTAGAAAGAGCAAATAATTGTCACGTGCTCTACAATGTATATAATTTTTTTATTGGGTTACAACTTTATTATTTGTATTTATTTTTGATGATTTTTTACAAAATATATAGAGAGAGTCTTAATCAAAAGTTATTAAGATCGGATGAACTTATACGTTATTAATTAATTTTTTCATCTATCTGAATAAAGATTAAAATATAAACCTCAGGTGTTAATAATTTTTTATCGTGCAACACTTGCATCACATAACCTTTCAATACAATTCCATATATATAAGGGATTTCGATATAACACAATATTTTAAATTCAAGTATTATATTTATATTAAAATATAATAATTTTAAAGAATTAGAATTCAGAATTCATAAATTTTAAATTTTAAATTTTAAATTCGTTTTTAATTCCGCTCGGCCAAAAAATAGGACCACATAAAAAAGGGTGAAAATAAAAAACTTTTATTGATTCATAATATTTGCTCATAACTCATGATTGTTATGATAGCTTCAACTAATGGTAAGCATGCCGATATTATTACTAATAATGTGTGAGTAACTTTAAAATCTCTATCGACATCTTCTCAGTTGAGTTTGTCATGTCAAATTTATCTAATCAAATTTATCTTTTTTTATGTGATTTGCAAATTATTGTACATGAGCGAGTTTATGTAATGCACATGAATTTTTGTTGATTTCCAAAAATTAACTTTAAAGCCCTTCATTTTCTAAAATATCAAATTAAACTACTTATATACTTGGCTAAATCTAGTCCACTTTTTACTTATAGATATACATATATTCAGCTATGGAGATTAACTACGAAATTTATCATTTATCTATTGCTAAATATTTAATAGCTATATTATTTTTTTCTTAAATTGTCGCTAAAAGAGGATTAATGGCAGATGCTATCCATCGCTAATTCTTATTTTCTTTTTATAGTGTAAATCCACAAAACCAAAAAATAAAAAAATTCAAGAAAAGTATATTATATAGTTTTTATATAATATACTCTTTGTTAGCATAAAAAGTGGAAAGAATCAAATGATTTGTTAAAAATAAATCCTTAGTTTACTTTAATTAACCCAGCACATGATTAAGGGAAAAAAAGGTGGAGGGGAGAAAAAGTAAATCTTCTTTTTATTTTGCTTTTTAGGTATATATTTAACTTATATGACTTAAACTTAATATTTTTGACACGAAACATAGATATAAACATGAAAACTCATTAAGTTTGGATTAATATAAAATTATGAACCTATAAATTTTAAAAATACGATATTCCATCTGTACTAAAAGCCTTAAAACTTGAACTTGTCAAACATAAAAATTTCATTACTAGAAACAAAGGGGTTTCTTTATAAATCAATGGAAAAAATTATACTATAAAACATGATTTTCCCACTTATTTCTCATCAAAACAGCTCACTGGTAAAATACATGGTGGAAAACAAATTCTCACTTAAATGTCGGGAAACTTCCTAATTTTGTCGTAGAAAAACACTACTATTTTTTTTTTCTTCTCACTGATTCAATCAAAAAATTTATGAAAATAGTCACTGAACATTTTTTAGTGGAAAATTTCAATGTGAAAATAGTGATTTTTTTAGTAGTGTTTGGATGCCTATGACCTTCCCCTTCTATAAATAGAGGTTACATGTCAATGTATTCATCACAACACACACAACAACATAAAAATACTCTCATCACTTACCACACAAACACACACACACTACTAGATCATCCAAAATGACAATGAGGTTTGTGGCTATTTTTGCAATTGTACTTTTTTTGGTTTTTGTTCAAGAAACTAAGGTAACAAAAGCATATGTGAGTTGCAATCCATTGCAACTAAGTCCATGTGCAAATGCCATAACATCATCCACAACTCCAAGTTCAATTTGTTGCTCAAAGTTGAAAGAACAAAGGCCATGTCTTTGCAAATACATGAAGGATCCAAGACTTCAAAAGATGATTTCTTCTCCTAATGCCAAGAAAGTTGCTTCTACTTGTGGTTCCCCTTTCCCAAATTGCTAAGAATACTAATGTCCCATTTATATATTATTAGCCTTTAAATATTGGCCTAAGACGAGTTTATATGGAGTAACATGGTACGACCAGTACTGAAGAGTCATAGTCGACCCCTACCTGTTTATGTAGTAGTTGTTTGTTGTCTTCTATAATTAGCCTTTAATGTTGGGCTAAGATGATTTTATATGGAGTAACATGGTCAGTGAGGAGTACTCATATAGTCAGTTTCGACTTATTTGGGACTGAGGCGTATGTAGTTGTTACATTGTTGTTGTATTCTATAATTAGCTTTTTATGTTTAAGATATAACTAAGATGTGTATTTTCTTGTTGTTGAAGAGTGTAACATATCCTTAATGTTGTACTTCAATTAGTAATATAATAATGTTGGTATTAATGTTTGGAGTTAATTATCTTGAAAATGTTACTCTTAGGTAATATAATATAAGTATACCAATGTTGGTTGTTGTAATTCTAGTTTTCTTCAAGAAAAATATGTTTGATCAAATAGTAAATGTGCTTTTTGATGATGTCTTCTATTATGAGTTATTTCATTCATTTTTTTTGTCTCTAACCAACTAATTAAGCTTTGTTAACCCATGTTTAATAGTACAAATTACAATAATTAGTTCAACATCAAGAAGGGATATTTCATATATCTCCATCACTTGGCTCGACTAATCTAAATTCGCATTGTGTAGGCCTTATTAATGGGAAAGTGTTGCCTACGGGGAGTTTTTCATTCTCCAAATTTAAACCCGAGATCTCTGGTTAAGATAAAGATATCTTATCCATCGAACAATTAATACCCCTTCATGGTTAGATGAAATTGATTGTAGATAGACAAATACCATGTCCAAACCAAGCTAGGAATATAATGTGAGCAAGAAATTTATATTTTGTAACTCAGACATGTTTTTCAAACGGATTATATGATTATTATTTTTTCGAGATGGTTAAGCACAAGGGAGATCATTCAGAACCCGCTGGCTTGATGAAACATCTAAATATTTATAAAAGTATTTTTCATCAAAATTTTGCCATTTTATGAGCTTTATGTGTTGTATATATCACCTAATTTACCATGTTCTTTTTGTAGGTTAATGCATTCTATATCATGAGAAATCATAACTCTCAATATATACAACAAACACAAATATTACGAGAATTCATCATGAATTGACAAATTTTACGCTGGTTATTAGCCTACTGCAACCTTCCTCCTTTATTCAAACTTGAGACCAGCAATATGAGCAAGCTCATACAAACAGAGTTACATCTGAACAAACATTGTAGCACTCAAAATCTACACAAAGTAATGAACATTCTATCAAATCAAATTCGAAAAAAATAATAAGGAAACTGAATACCATTCTTTCATTTCATAGTTTGTTCACTTACATAGAATTACAAAATAAACTACAGAAAATTGATTCAAACTGTAAAATTGTACCCTTTTTCAAGTTCATTACCAAGAAAACCATAGAGATCATAATCTATAATAACCTCCTCAGAAAAGCTATTACAGACATGATGTGGACGCGAATGCTGCTTAATACGAATTTACTTAAATTTCTACGAACTACGTTCATATATAATATATATTATGTATGTAAACTATGGATGGTACAAAACCAAACCAAGGACTAGAACTCTTCATGTTTAAGTTCCTCATCGAAACATCTTGTTCGATTTGTAAATGTAACGGACCTTTTAGAAGAAACATGGATTCAGCCCTTTCTTTCAGTAGATTCGGTCTAGTTAGATGCTGCCATTCCAAGTCCTTCGTTTTGGTGTTTTTGCCATCCACCGGTATCAGCCTTTGAGTGTTTCCAGTAGTAGAAAATGGATCCGATCATTGATAGTAAGGTCAGGGCAGCGCCAGCAGCAAATACACCTTTTCGGAGGGTGGCACATGACAAGCTTTCAACTTGGAAAGCAGCGCGATACTTTGTATGGTATGCATTCTTTGCTGATCCTGCCAATAAGCATGCTTCTGCTCCTAAAAAGCTAACCCTGTTTGTCATTCAAAAAAGGAAGTAAGCAATAGATATATGTTGTTCTACTGCCATCAAGTTTCTGTGGCTGCTTTAGATAGGGAGGTTAAGAACTGAAAAAGTAACTATCGTGACAACGGCCATAGACTATGGAGCCAAAAGGTAAAAAGAATGTGATACAGAAGAAATGTGAATTAAAGTAACGGAAGTATCTCAGAGAATTTTGCTAGTATTTTCACTCACCTCTCCCTTGATCCCTCTTCATTTTTCCGCTAGTGTTTGGCCATAGATTTTGGGTCATCAAATTGATCAGATATTCAAATATTTCAAGTTCCCAAAAGTCGCTCGACTAGTTTTTGGATTATTTGGACTTCCACAACTTCAAAACTCAAATTTTCAAGTTTCAACTTCAAAAGCTATGGACAAACGAGAGCGAATCATTTTCTGGGGAACAAAGTTGAATGTGTTCTTATTTCTTCATATGTTTATTTAACAGGTCTTTTGCCTATTGTTTGCATTTTAACTTACATCTTCATCATTTCAATTTTCAAGTTATGGATTATTAATTTCAATTTGGTATCTTAATATCACTTTATGTTCTTTTACATACAAATGTTCATTAAATCTTTTGTTGCTTTTATCCACTACCGAGAACACCATGTCAACATCGAAACCAATGAGAATAGCCTCATGCACTAGCCAACTATCTAAACTAGATATCACCTATCATCACCACATTCAATCAAAACCATCCGTGTTTATTCTAGGGCAGTGTCAATGCTAGTTGTCTAAGTCTATTAAACAACAATATTACTATACCTTACTCCCAAAGAAAGTAGGGGTCGATGGTATGAATCAATTCTGCTCTAATCAGACCTAAATCATTCGTGCTAACTCCATCAAACTAGTGGTAGAATTTACTTGAGCCGATGGTCTTCCGGAAACAGCTTCTTTGTCTTCACAAGGTAGAGGTAAGGTGTGCATACACACCACTCTCCCAGACCCGACTTGTGGGATTAGATTGGATATGTTGTTGTTATCATCTCTCTCCTTATTTAGAAACACTAACCAACAAAGGTGGAGCCAGGTTTTAAAGCTTATGGGTTCGGAATTCTAGTTCTTTCAAGTTAATGGGTTCTAAACTAAATAATTTTTACATATTTTACATATTTCTTAAGAAAAAAAATACAAAATTTGGACTAAAGCTATTGGATTTGGCAGAACCCACACGCTCCACACTAGCTCCACCCCTGCCTAACTGAACACAAAAAGCAAAGCAAACACTAAGCAGAACTGGCAGAAAGTTACACATGTATACTTCTGAAAGGCAAAAAACCATCATCACAGATTGTTGAAGTTTCCTCTTTCAAATTCAGTTGCAATATATATGGAAATTACTTTTCATGTTTCTTCTTAATTAACTTGTGTATACATACATCATGAGATAACCAGACTAACTGTTGTACAAAAAAAGAAGTCAAAACTCACCTCAGCGGAACTCCAAAATATCTTCATTATTTTATCTATTCAACCACTTATTTTAGTGCTGGTAAGATTGGGCAAGTGGCAATTCAAAGATCCATCAAGGGGTTTGCACCTGTTACGGTGTCACAGCTACTCACAAACAACTTAATGAATCAATTTCCTCGGTGAAAAAGACCTTTATAGCGTCACACTAAGTTGTGATCGCACTTGTGCAATAGGTAAAGAAATGCTCAAAACAAATATAACTTCTTTTTTTATCTCAAGAAAAAAGATATTGGTTTTGAGCATTTCTTTACCTATTGCACAAGTACGATCAAACCTTTTCTTTTTTTTTTTGATGACAAGGCATCGCAAACCACATAGGAGAGGTAACCCGCACTAGGCAAGCCCGGTGCGACGAGCTCGACCCAGAAGGCAAACCCCTTGCTTTCGCTGGCAAGGGGTTTCGAACTTGAGACCTCCAACATGGAAGTCCCAAGCCCAAACCACTGGGCCACCCCGAAGGGTAAGTACGATCAAACCTTAATGCATGCTATAAAGATCAGAATTTATCTAGTAGCACCATTTTGGCTCAAACAAAATGAAATCTAAACCGTGAAAGAAAGGAAGGGGTACAGAACTTCATCAAATGGTGCAAACAGACAGGAAGAGTAAGGTGACCAATGGAACTCAGGAATACTTAGCACCCAACTACGGAGAAAAAGGTTAAATGGATTTTGTGCCTTTCAGACAACACAAAGTATACTAACATAATCACACGAGACTTTCTAGTTTTCTTTAGTTCTGTTTTTCCATCTGTAAATTACAGTTGAACCTTTTTCATTCTTCTTTGTCACAAAATCATCCTCAGGGTTCTTCACCTATGAGTCTCCAATAAATCCAACATACGGTTACTCTATGGCAAGATTAAGTTGCAATAAGGTATGATGCCTCCATTAGTTTATAATTGCAGAAGTATCAATCTTAAACTAACAAATAACAATTAAGCCAATCAACAAAAACAATCTCATTGCCTAAATCACGTGAATATTTTGTTAACTCAAGAGGCTAAGCGCGCTACAACCAGACAAAAGAATGTAAATAAACTAAAAGTAATAGAGAGAACAGTAACCATATTCTTACCAGGAGAAGACAAAGAAGAAAATGGCACAAGTAGTAGAACTACCACCCATCATTCCTCTTCCAAAACACAAGCACTTGGTAATGCCGTTGACCAACGTTTGGCTAATCAGAAGCAACCCAAATGCCGCCAATCCATAGGCTGTAGAAGCATCCGTTCCATATACACAGTACGTCCGTTCATCATACTTATCCGGCTCAACTTTCGCCTTCACAAACACAAAACAACATTCAAAACTCCATCTTTGACTACAAAAAGAAAAACCATAAAAGGGAACTAACTACAGAGAAACAACAATTACTACTACTACTACGCCTCAATCCCAACTCGAACAACAACAACAATTACTTTGCCTCAAATTCCAAGCAAGTTGGGGTTGGCTATATGATCCTTACCAACCATGCAACTATATTCAAAAACCAAAAGAAGTTCAAATCTTAACTATACCCCTGAAAACAGAACACCAAAAACATTTAATCTTCAACTAGACTCATTAGCAACAACAACAACATACCTCTACAATTCCACTATGGGGAGAGTAGAGCTATGTTGCTTGGACTCTTCATGAATGCCGATGGTGCATGTCAGATCCTTCCAAAGTAGTGCATTTTTGGAGGATACGACATGGTGCGGCAACATTTATGGAGAGTAAGAGCAACATAGGAGTAGAGTGTACACAAACCTTAACCCTACCTTGGGAGATAGAGAGATGGTCTCTGATAGACCCTTGGCTCAAGGAAGACTCATTAGCAAATAAAACCAAAAACTCAATCTTCACAACACCAAAAAACAAAAACCAAAAAATTCAACTTTTAACTATTCAACACCATCCAGAAATACCAAACACCCCAAAGAAGCAAATCAATCCTTAGCACCACAAGAAACCAAAAACATCCAACACAATCCAAGTTTTAACTACAACCAGAGACCAAAAACACACTAACACAAAAAATCAGTCTTTTACCTATATCCAAACACTAAGAACCAAAAACCCAATCTTTAACTATACCCAGAATCACCAAACACCCAAAAAAAAATCAATCTTTAGCAACACAAGAAACCAAAAACATCCATGAAAATCCAATCTTTAACTATACCCATAAACAAAAAACACCCAAAAATTCAATCTTTAACAACACAAGAAACCAGAAACATCCAACACAATCCCAATCTTTAACTAAACCCAGCAACAAAAACACACTAACACACTAAAAAAAACACAATCTTTACCTATCTCCAATAAACAAAGAACCCAAAAAAACAATCTTTAACTATACCCACAAGCAAAAAACATAGAAAATATAAGATAAGCTCAAAAGGGTACCGTGCTACGACGTCGTTCAGCACCGACAGCAAGAACAAAAGCAATGAGATGAAGTGCAATAACAATTACAAGAACAGGAATAGAAACCGCCATTACTGGCCAAACTAGAAAACAAATTTTTTCACTTTCTCCTTCTTTATAATTTCTCAATCAAATTCACTGTACTTTTTTTTTATTATTGGCTAAATGGGTGCTTTTACTTTACTTTTATTCGAATATATATTTAGCACTTAGCAGCTGCTTTTTTGAAGTTTTGAGTTACTATAACAAGTGTATATCATTTTTGTAACTTTATGAGAAAAATGATTAATCAAATAGTGTTTTTGGATGGTAGGGTCCTCCTCCTCCTTCCTTGTTTGATAGTGACTGTGTACAGTACACTAATGAGTGTCCGAGTTGCGAATTAAATTATCTCGAGATTATTGTTCACAATAGAAAGTTGAATAGAATTAAGTAAGATATTTAAAAAAAAAACATTTTTTTTTTACTTTCAATAGGTGAAATATAAATTTATTTCAAATTTAATTTTGAATATCTCGTCTTTATCTCATGAATCGACCAACTTTTTTCTTTAAGCAAAGAAAGTAAAATGTGAAAAGTTGAAAGAGCATAAATGTAGAGCTGGAGTTTGGGTGGCTGCCGGTTATCCGGTTGTTCTTCACCGGCTTTTCTGCATTATTTTCCTTTTTGAGTGATTTTGTATTAAAAAAATATTTTCAAGAAACTATTTTTAAATTTATTAAACCAATTGAGCAGGTCATTTGAAGGTGGTACTCTCCACATAATTTTCTTCATACTTGGAATATTCGCTTGAACTCGAGACCTAGTTAAAGATGGAACAGTCTCACATTATACCATAACTCATATTGATCGCTTTCTTTGTGCACTTTCTATTAAAAGTTATCTTCAAAATATATTTTTATATTTAAAAATAATTTAAGGTTAAATTTATTATTGCTCAAATTAGTCATATATATGGGAAATTTTAGAAAATAGACATAATAAGGCTCTATAGCTATAGTATCGACAATTGAGCTCCATAGTTATAGTTTCGTTTGCTATGGAGGTTACCGTTTATATATTTCGCTTGCGAATATACAGATAAGATAAGTATATACAAATTCTATATTCATACATTTAGGAATTTTTCAAAACTCCGTTTGTGTATTTCGCTTGTCAATATACAAACAGAGTAATTTATTATGAATTTTTTATAAACCGTATACAAATAGTTAGGGTAAGCATATACAAAATTCTTGATTTATACAATCAAGAACCAAATTATACAAATTCTGAATTTATACAAATCAGTGAATTCAAGAATTTGGGAAACTACAACCACAAATTGTAATTTTCTCAAATTGTAGCTATAGTATTTAATATAGGCTAAATATTTGTTATTCTGCATAATTTTTCCTATATATTAACATGGATCCAAGCAAAGCCCAATCCTCTTATTGGGTTGTCTAGTTCATGGCCCTCTGTTTATATAACTGGCCCATAAACTTCACACAAATTGATCTTTTGAATTCACCTCAAGCTAAAATGGCAAATATGATTCACCAATCTTGGGAGGAGTTGGGTTATCTCTATTACTTGTATTTATTTTAATTTCAATATTTAGTTCTTGTACATAAAAATGAGATTAAGGGTATGTTCGGTATGATAGAAAATGTTTTCCTACGTACTGAACACACCTTAAGTGATGCTATTACACACTCTTTCCGGAAAGGTTGTTTTTAGAAAATCCTTCTTGCTTCGAGCTACTATTTCAACTATCATATAATCTCCCAACATGCTCATGAACCTAAAGTCATTGGAATCGCTAGCTTGATTATTGACCAATTCAAAAGCAAATTTTACTGAATTTAGCCGAGTCTGGGTGTTTCTAGGGATTTGAGTCATCTATGATTGAAAAGTGTTTTACTTCTCAAAGTGAGACCTTTTAGTGCTAATATATGAAGTTCAAAATGTATATCGAACCTTGAGTAGGGAAAAAAAAGTGTTCAATACAAGCTTGTGATTTAGGATGATTACAAATCGATTAAAAAAAAGATAACTTGTTAATTATTAAATCAATTCTTAATTAGGATCAAGATAATTAGTACTCTAGTGTATAACTCTATATATCATGATCTAATCCACATTAAATTTTATAACAGGAAGAATCTTATCTTGATGGACCTTTTGCTTTATTATTAGTTATAATATAATTTTATGACAAAACAAGAAAATAGAGAAAATTTAAAGTTATCTTAAATGTTCAAAATGTGATTATGCCAAATTAGAACATGGCTACATTCAAAGCACCAATTGGTTAACAGTAGAGATTACAAATAGCCGACTATTAAGAAATTAATATACTACTAGTTGTGTCTATTAATAGGTGGTTGTGAAATTTTTAATTTTGGTTGTACCTTATCTTAAGTTGAAAATTTATTGATATTAAAAGGAAACATACATTTACATTATAATCAATATTAATACATTGATAATTTCTTAAATTTATCATCAAATTTCATTTGGACGTTCAACTATAACTTGATTCAGTTGAAGTACATCTGAACATAGATAATGGAAACCGTAGGGAAATCCACAATCTCTGCCTCTGTTTTTTGGGTGAACACTTTGTGGTGAGCACTTTGTGATAACCTACTCATTATGCAATAACTCGCAAATCACACATGAGATGTAAATCGCATCAAACAAGCCTCATACGACCAACTCATAGCTAAGTAATTATAACGAGGCTGAATTCGATCCTAGGTCTCCCACATGGAGACCCACCTCCCAACCACTCAACCAAAATTTCGAAAGACAGATGAAAAGAAAAATAAAAATTTATTTGCATCCAATGAATACTTGACATATATTTTATATATATTTATCATTAATTCAAAATTAATCAATTATTCTCGTCTTTATTTGTAACTTTACCAAGATAAATTTATTTGACACCGATGCAAATAATTTTTTACACAAAAGTTATATAAAAATATCTATTTTCTAATCTCGAATAATCTTCATCTCATTTTATTGACTACTAGGTCACACCTAAAAAAAGTCGAAATGTAAAATTATAAATATTATCCAAAATAAAGCACCTCTAAAATCCAGGTGGCATATTCGTCAAGATGCGTTTTAAGCTTTAATACACTCATTAGCACGTCAGCAATATTATCAAGCCGTTTGACTTCTAATTTAATTTTTAGATAATGCTAAAAAAAAAGATTTACAATATTGCAATATAAATTAATAATAATTAATAATAAAATTCTTTAATCTTGAGAAAAAAACTAGAATTTTGAATTTTTAGATTTTACATTAACTAATATACATACAAATACAAAGTTTGAGTCAAAACTATTGAATTTCATGACATAGAGTTGCAGTATCATATTCACCTGAACCCTGTATTTTCGATTCGACTCATAATTCATGTATAAATAATCAAAATGGACCCATAAATTTAAAAATAGCTAAGAACCTCAAAATCGAACCTCCAAACCCTAAATTCCGACTTTTCTTATGACTAAACTCGTAAGCTGATCTGTAGCTCCGCCTTACCAAATACCAACCAATCAAACCCACTATATTTGTTTTATGTGGCCACTCGACTACGCCTATCCCTTAATTAATTTTATTTATTTATTTATTTGCATGATTTACCCCTATATATATCTTTCTAATATAACCATAAATTAGTAACACATACATAAACTTGGTTGTGATCACGACCTTATTCATAGTCTTAAATATTTCAAAAAGAATATTTTGAAAGATTTATATATATATATATATATAAAATAAAAAAAAAATTATCTCTATAAATTAAAATTGTTTTTCTTGGATTTTGAAGTATAGAGAAATTAAAGATGGCTCCAGATCTATCAATGATTCTTCCTAGGGTTCTAATCGTTTCTAGAAGAACTGTTCGTAAGAACAAATTTGTTGATTTTGTTGGTAAGTAGTCGATCGATTTCTCTTTTTATTTTAATTTTATATGTGAAATTAAATTTCGTTGTTAATTTCATGTTTTTTTTATTAGAGTTGTTCTTTTGATAACTAAAAAGTGTAGCATGACTGAATCTAATTGAGGTTCGTGTTAGTGGAGGAATTGGATTGGGGGATAAAAGAGGGATTTTTGTTGTAAGATGTTTTATGAATAAAAACATATTAATTATGACATCTTTGAAAAATTGTTACATTAATTGTTGTGATGGTTTATACTTTTCTAGTTTTTATTTTCTTTAAATTCTTGTTGATAATTGATAAGCAAAAAGATCTATCAAACATATATATGTGTAATGAATTGTGTGATCAACTTATCTGAATTGTCTAAAGGGCATATTTGAATTTACTTGATTATATGTTCAACGTCTGTATGCAGGTGAATATCACTTAGATCTTATCGTGAGTTATGGAGCAGCGCCTGTTATAGTACCGCGAGTTAGTGGTGTACACATGTTACTAGAAAGTTTTCAACCAATTCATGGAGTTCTTTTATGTGAAGGAGAAGACATTGATCCATCACTTTATGATAGTGATGAATTATCTGGATTATCACAAGAAGAGCTTGAAGAAATAAAAAAATTACATTCAAGTGACACAACAATTGATAAAGAAAAAGATTCAATTGAATTAGCACTTGCAAAACTATGTCTTGAGAGGAATATACCTTATTTGGGAATTTGTAGAGGTTCACAAGTCCTTAATGTTGCTTGTGGTGGCACCCTTTATCAAGATTTGGAGAAAGAATTGTCCAAGAATTATCAAACGCTATCTCGTTCAGACTCTCCAGAAATGTCATTGATGTTGCACCCGTGTCTTATTGGAGAATTAGACATGAACCCGTCGGGGTTATTGAAGTGCTTGAACACCATAGAGAAAGAATTGACCAAGAACTGCAAAAACCTATGTTGCTCAGACTCTTCAGAAATGTCAGATATGCAACCATCGACAATATTGAAGTCGTGTCCGAGTGATATAGAGAAAGAATTGTCCAAGGATTGCAAAAACCTATGTTGCTCAAACTCTTCAGAAATGTCAGACATGCAACCATCGACAATGTTGAAGTCATGTCAGAGTGTTATAGAGAAAGAATTGTCTAAAAGTTGTGAGAAGCTATGTTGCTCCGACTCTTTAGAAATGTTGTCACATCCATCAACATTGAAGAGTCAAAGTCAGAGTCAGAGTCCGAGCGACATAGGTAAAAAGTATGAAAAAGTTGTACATATGAACTATGAAAACTATGATGGACATAGACATGCGGTGAAAATAGTTGAAAATACACCATTACACAAATGGTTTAAAGAGTCATTAGAAGATGATGAAAAAATGGAGATTTGGGTTAATAGTTATCATCATCAAGGAGTTAAGAGATTAGCACAAAGATTTGTGCCAATGGCATTTGCTAATGATGGATTAATTGAAGGTTTTTATGATCCAGATGCATATAATCCTCAAGAAGGTAAATTTATTATGGGATTACAATTTCATCCTGAACGTATGCGTGGACAAGATAATGGTGATTTTGATTATCCAGGTTGTGCTATGGCTTACCAGGTACTTAATTAAACTCTCAACTTGTTAATTAATTTTATCGATATTCAGATGTCTTGAGTTTGAATCCTAGGAATGGTGACAATTCGTCGCAATCCAAGCTCATGTTATGTGTGTTTTTGGGCTCAATGATGGTGTAGTTTATACGTGTCATGCATGAGCTTGGGTGGTGACAAATCTGCGAGGTCTGTTGGCTCAAAGCAGATAATGCGTGTCATAAATTTCATGATAGATATATTGTCTTGCTTTTGAGTTCAATGATGGTGTAGTACTCTAAGGAATAAATTTGTGAGGTTTGGTGGACCAAAGCGTATATTAATATGTGTTATGAGCTTGCATCGTGATAGTTTCCACCCTTAGTAGGGATTACGAGTGTTGAATATGAATTAGTCAGGCCGATAGATATTGAATACCATATAATAATACAATAAAGAGTATAAAAAGATACTTTTTATAGTTTGATATTATTATTGGCCACTTGTCTATGAAATCATGTGATTGATCACCTATAAAGTGTTGGAAAATTTAATGAAAAGAAAGTAAGAAAATAATTTCAATTTTTTTTTTGTGTGTGTAATTTAGAGAAATGCACACTTTTTCAGAATACATACAAAAAGAAATGTGTCAAATCAACTTAACCACAATGATTAGTATTCAAAACCTAATATTTTGACTAATTCAAATTCATCTCATAAAAAAACAGTATAGGGGATTTTAGTGTTCTTTACCAGGAGGATTTCACTTTCAAGACTCGAACTTGTGACTCTTGATTTAACGTGGAAGAACATTTACCATTCCTCCTCATCCCTTAGCCAATGCTCTTAAATTACTTGATATCAGTATTGATATTATTTTTTATAGTTTATACTGACAGTACATAGAACTTAACGACGTTGTAAATGTATTTGATTGATTTTGTAGGAATTTGTTAAAGCAGTAATTGCATATGCAAAGAAGCTTAATGGTCCTGGAAATATACCAAGTAGAGGTATAAAATTCAACCATGAATTAGAGAGCAAAAGAAAAAGCATTGTTAAAAGTTTTTCAATTGCAAAAAATATGTATAGCAATGGACTTGGCAGAATTTCAGAAAAAGAATCTGAACTTGAACCTGGAGCTGAATTTCTTGAGGTACAATTTATTTTTATTTTTATATATATATATATATTTCAAAAAATTTCGGAGCAACAGTAAAGTTGTCTCCATGTAACATATAGGTCATGGGTTTAAATAGTCACTAATACTTGCATTAGCGTGGACTGTCTGCCTCATACCCGGGGTGCGACCCTTTCTCAAACCCTACTAATGTGCGGTTATACATAAACATGTTTTTCATGGTTGACCCTACTACATCATGAAAGTCCGTGTACATCATCTTACCCTCCCTAGACCTAGCCACTTGCAGGATTAGATTGGGTATATGTTGAATTCTATTGGTTTACGCTTTTAGTAGTTCAGTTAGTTGACTACCTGAACTTTCAACTTAGTTGGTGAGGGTTTGATTCTACGACCACTTTGTAACCTTTTCCTTCATTTCCCTTTCCAGTACCCAAAAAAATGAATACATATAGTAAAAGCGTTCATTTGGAAGAATTTGAACCTACTGACTCTAGATTCTGAACGGTTTTGCGTATAACATGTAGGCAAATACAGCATTGAGTGTACAACAAGAGAATAGGTTGAAGCAAATGGGAGCAACAGTGAGGAATGCATCAACATACATGAACAGATTGAAGATGAATGAAGAAAGAGAAAAAATGGCTAGGGCTATTCTTGCAAAAATGTCAATTGAACAACTCTCAGATATGGTTAGTTTTTATCATAAAATGGGACAACTTTGTTCTGAGGCTTTAGACAAAAAGTTCAATGACATGGAATTACCTTGAACTAAAAAGCAGCTCGGTGCACTAAGCTCATGTTATACGTGAGGTTGAGGGAAAGATCGAACCAGAAGGGACTATTGAACTATACATATCTTTTCCATTGTAAAATTGTGTTTTTTGTTCTATAAAATCTCTCTTCATATTAATGATATTAAATCAAGTTTTTTGTTTCTTTTTGTTGGTTGCTAATCAAGTGTTTATGAATTAATTGATGGTCACAAAAGCGTTACTTACACATGGATTTTTCATCTAACAACTACAACTACGTCTCAGTTTCAAACAAATTAGGATAGCTTTCATCGACAATCTTTTTTTTTATTATTATGCTGAGAATTATTCGAAGTCTAACGTGACAATTGACAAAAAACCACATAATAAATTGACTTATTTTACGTTGATTGCCTACGAGCTATATGAGCAAGATCACAAAGACAAAGAACTACTTGAATTGCTACTAAGTAGCAAGTAAAGCATATTATCTTTCCTTATGTGACGCATCAACCTCACACCTATGTTGCTCAGACTCTTCAAAATTTTCCGCCAAGTGCATGTGTCAGATCTTAGCAAATTAGTGCATTTTTGGAGGATTTGAGACGAGTGTGACAACATTATTAAAAAGTTCAAACATAGCCTCACAACGATAAGAAGGCCGCCACTATATTTCAGTCTCTTCATTCACACTGTAACACCAATGGATGACTAATCCTGTAGATATAACAACAACAACAACATACCCAGCGCAATCCACAAGGAGATTCTAGGAAGGGTAGATTGTACGCAGACCTTACCCCTACCTTTGTGGCGGTAGAAATGTGGTTTCCGATAGACTGATACTGGAATAAAGGCGCCACGAAATGTTAACCAGCAGTCAAGCACCAAGAACACACACCAATAAGTCAATAACTCAGTTTTATCACCAAGAACAGATCAGAAAGAAAAAATATAAATGCTGAACTGCCCAGAAAAACAACAAAATAAAAGGCACGAGACAGAATTATACCTAAATAGTCTATTATTACTAAATAAAGTCAAATAAAAAGTAATGTACATGACATGGGGAAGCTACATTTCACCACCATATATAGTAGCTCTATCAAAATATGCTAGAATGCTAGTATAAATAACACACCAACAAATTCAAGGCAGTAAAAACAGCCAGCTCTCTCTACTATAAACCGAAAATGAGGAGCATTATGGTGCCATCTTACTATTATACTTTCAGTCCTTCGATCACCTGCATAAGCATTGTTACTCATCAGCTCATCTGTTACCGATCTTTTATTTGTAACTTCCCTTGAACTTCTGTTATGTTACTAACTTTCCACTCCTTTCCCATCAATATTCAGACCTTGCCTGAGGGCTGGCTTTCCATTTACGGTTTCTTTTTCTTCTTTTCTTTTTTTTTTCTTTTTTTTTTTTAATTTTATTTTGCCTCGTAGTATAGATAACAGCATCGTAACTAAAGGTTAGAGC
This sequence comes from Solanum verrucosum, assembly GCF_900185275.1. Lineage (NCBI taxonomy): Eukaryota > Viridiplantae > Streptophyta > Magnoliopsida > Solanales > Solanaceae > Solanum > Solanum verrucosum. Next base: position 1,547,775 of record NW_026020032.1, read on the forward strand.
GAATCCTTAAGTCTTAACCCATTTTTCCTTGGAAAATCAACAGCTGTATCAACCACAGAGTGGTTCTCTAACCACAAACAGAGGAGAGTATCTCATTTTCACCTCTGGCAGAAGAAACTGAAATCAGGGTGATTGACCTGAAGAAGCGTTAGCCGGTTATCAGCAGCTTGTAAGAGCGAGCTCATTAACTGTCTTCCAGGTCCGCCATTTGGAGTCCAAAGTGACGCTTTAAACTTGTATGAAGCAAGGCCAAAAGCAGGTAGTGGAATCTTAGGGGCAGCATCCATATCAGTTGGACATGCAACAAACGCGGTATGACCACTTTGATTTCCTGCAGAAAGTTCATGTAAAATTTCAAAAACACATTTGCAACAGAACAATTTAGTTAAATGCTACAAGCAACCCACTCTAGGCTACTGTAATACACACTCTTAACACATACTTCACCAGATTTGTTCACCGGGACATACATGAATAACAAAACCAAAACTCAAGGAGAGGTTGGCTTCCAAGTTCCAACATGCTAGCAAAGAGCTAATGAACTTAGGGTGGACATCTTTTTCGCAACAAACTCTTTTTTACCAGATTAATGCCCCATTTATAGCCAGGAGAACATGCTAAACTCGCCAGAAGACAACATTGCAATTTTGGAGGATATCAGATTTAAGGCTTCATAAGTCATTCAAACCAAACAACACTGCATGACACAAACTAAGTCTTGTGCTAACTTCGCTACTGATGATACCAAACTCCAAAGCTCTGCCATTCTATTCCATTAAGATTATATCTTTCAAGAAAAATAACAAAGTGAAAAGAATAAGTTAGCTTCTTATTCCTATTAAGGACTGAGACAAGCCTTGGGACTCGGTTCAAGTGGCAAAGGTTGAGGGTCTTGTGTTAGGCCAGAAGTTCAAGCCCTGCACCATGCAAACTATGCCTGGTATTTAAGTGGAGAAGGGTAGAGGAGAAGGCCTATTATCCCGAGTTTCAAAGGCTGTGATTGGTCCTAACAGTTAGCCAGGCGGATTTTCTGTCAAAAAAAGAAGAAGAGGAAACCTCGCTACACAACTTCCACAGAGGTTATATTTATGTCTCTTATAGAACTATTTTGGAGCCTTCTTATAAATCCGTATTCCCATGTGAGATGAGTTAAATATATTGATTGCAATGAATCTATGAAATTGATGCAGTCAAAAATTCTTCGTTTGACAGCATTAATTCTCTTCTTCTTTTTTTTCTCGAATAGATTAAGGAAATATATGAATACCAACATACTAGTACAGATGAACATACATATGCAAATATCAAAAAACACTACATCACATTATGAAAAGAATAAACATGGAAAATTGCGAAAGGGAACAGAAGAAGCCACAGTTGTAATATTCACCGAAAAAAACAAAAGCAATTTAGGGTGGAAAATGCCAAATACCTGGCATGGGTGTATGAAGAGAATGAAATGTCAGAAAACAAGCATCCAGAGCTTTTAAAGTAGGTCCCGTAGGTATCCGGTAAATTGGATACCTGCAAAACAGACATCAGCACATTAAAATTCAGGGGAAAAACAAGTATACATCCTGATATGAAATGGGAAAGAAAAGCAAAAATACCAGGCCACAGAAATCCAACTGTAATGAAGGAGATCACAACTTCTCATTGTTTTTAATTCGGGGAAACGTTGGGCAAGATCAGATATCTACAGAACACGAAACATAATGAGGATATGAGATAAAACAAAAAGACAAGAAGAGTAACTTATCCATTACTCCCTATCAATGAAATAAACAAAAAATGACTATACTTTGAGGGAGAAGGGAGGAAAAGACCAACAATCTTACTTATCAAACAAAAAAAAGACCAACCTTGTCTGCCAAAGGTTCACGACCATAAGGCTGATCGTGTGCAAAATACTCAAACAGCAAGGCACCTTGAGAAGACCCAGATTCACCCTCATCGCTTGAAAATCCTTCTTGGAAGGTAGCATTACTGTCTCTTAATGATAATCCATCGATACTAAGAGAGCTTTCACTTGCTTGGCTATGATACATCCGTTGCTCCCTTGAATAATTCAAGCAACGTCTCTCGTGTTCAGAGTCACTACTTCCATCACTACTAGAATCCCGAAAATAGTCACTATCACTCTCCTCACCTGGTCGCCTACTATGCAAGAGAAAATGTCAATTCAATATCATATGTTTCTTAAAACTTCTCAATCAAAATCTAAACAACATCAATTCAAGGTTTCAGACCCTTTCAGAAAACAGTAGGTGAGTAGTAGTATAGGACAATCTTTGAGACAGAATCATGTGCATTTACAACATAAGCACACGCATGAAACATGAGATCTAGCTATATGCCACATGACCATCCATATACTAGCTAAAGAAGTGCATTGAGATCAACAATATCAGGAAAGCACAGGATGATATCAACGATGCATCAGAAAGAAAGATGAATGTAGAAGAGAGGATGGAAAATAGCAATTCCATAGCATTTGACCAAATATTCTGCTACTATTTTCGAAAGCAGAAAAGGCACATCGAGAATAGGGAAAGGCAGACTCAAGAAGAGGGAGAGGGAGAGTAAAGCAAAGTGCAAATGAGAAGCCTGGTTCAGTGCTTACCATTAAAAATAGATGGAAAGAATATATAGCATGTTTTTTTATTGGTAAAACAAAATACTCCCTCCGTTTCATAAAGAATGACCTGGTTTGACTTGGCACGGAGTTTAAGTAAATAAAGAAGACTTTTGAATCTTGTGGTCCTAAATTAAAGTTATGTCAAATGTACAAAATTGCCCTTAATCTTGTGGTCTTAAACATGCCACGTGGAAAGCAAAAAGTAAAATGTTACCAAAAAAGGATAGAGGTCATTCTTTTTGAAACTGACTAAAAAGGAAAGGAGGTCATTCTTTGTGAAACGGAGGGAGTAGCATTTATCATTCTTAGGGGTAGTTTGGTACAAGGGATAATAATCCCTGGATAAAGTGCATAATGATTTTATATTGCGTTTGGTTAGGGCCTTAGGGGTATTAATTTAGTCCCGGGATTATTTATCCCACCATGTATACTACAATGATGGGGTTATCCATATATATGGTGGAATAACTTATCCCATGGGATACCCCAATCATGGAATAACTTTGTTTATCCCATCCTACATACCAAACAACCCCTTCGTACTCGGTTTTTTGGGTCTTCCTGGTAAGATGGAAGTGTTAAGCTCACTAGAGGACCAAGTCGAACAACAAGTATAAGCTAACATCAAGATAATCAGAATAGCATGCAATTCAATCATTATAAATAATATGTATGTACATATTTTTAAAATCCTATATATATTGAATGTATGTATAAAAAATGGATATTTTAAAAAATGTAGCACTAGAGGACAGAGGTTCTCTTATCAGCTAGCGGGGAAGAGGCGACAGAAAAGCAAAACATTTACTCCCTAAATAAGGAAATTAGTTGAACATTTACTAATATGTTTGAGAGCTCATCAAAGAAGATCCTCAAAACAGTTAACAACCTCAAGTTTTGATTCATGTATTTTAATGGCTAGTACCGGCATGTCAAGCCTGGTTTACCTATAAAAAGATCTATACCATGCATTCGGTTCAAGGAAGGACCAAAACTATTGTTCTCTACCAAACCTAAAATGCACAGCACAGCTAATGAAAACGACTTCTTTACCTCATATTATGGAACCCCAAAACATCATTAATGTAAGCACAAAATTTTCTTAAAATATATATGATTCTGCTAAACATAAGAGCACGAACAAAATTTGTAATTTATCAGAACAAACTAAATAAAGAAAACAAAAAGTTGACTGGAGTCGCACTCGTAAAGTCAAGTCATACAAGGAGCAAATGGTGTTTCAAAACTCATAACACCGGGTAATTAATTTAGATAACGTAGTGTAGCAAATTGCACTAGTATCATGTAACAGAGGATGACTGTAAAAATTTGAATTCACTAAAGGCATTGGAGGCAACTGTGTTTATAGAGACGAACTCCAAATTTACTCTAGAACTCTCCACCTTTTCCACTATTACCCTATGAAGAAATCCAATCCTACAATCAAATTATCCAACTTGGTGGGCATCATATTCCCAAAGGTAAATTAAAGAACTTATTGACTGACCGAAAATAAAGTGATAAACTATTTATTTATTTAACTTACTGGGAAAAATTATTTCTCTTCATATAGTAAGCATGAGATAGCATTCCCCTGAACAAGAAAAAGAACAACAGCCAGTTTCTGTATCCGCATCAGGCCCACACTTTCAGTTCCATCTATATAAACTATGGTGACAACTGGACATGTTTTTGGACTCCTCAGATAGTGAGATGCAATAGGTTTTGCATCTATCCGCAAAGACTAAGTGAGAAAGTACCCATTAGGTTTAAGAGCTGCCCAAGCAAAGGCTATGAAAGATCTTACAGAAGCAGCAGCCTACTGGTCGACAAAGAAATGCACAATCATGGTAAGAGGCCATCTAAAAAGACGACTGAGGTACTTGGTTAAAGAGCCACGCCTCGGAATCAGATACCGATTTGGATTCTTTGCAACCCACACATTCACCCAAAAGCTCATTCCAGATACAGTAAGTTAATGACATTATAAAAGCGGAATGAAGCAGGTAGACAATTTCTAGCCTCTATCTGTATGTCTTGAGAACTTTTTGCTTTCCACTTCTTTATTGAAAAGATGCTGATAGAACTATCTTCTCTTATCAATATTATGTAGAATTTTTCCACCAAAAACCAAAAACCTATGTTGCTCGAACTCTCCAAAAATGATGCCCCACCCGAGTTGGATCCTTCAAAAATGCACTACTTTTGAAGGATCCGACACACACACCATCAACATATTTGAAGAGTCCGAGCAACATTGCCAAAAACATTATGCAGTACCGACAAAGAGGAATTGGAAATGC